>NC_029787.2:115572622-115623479 GCF_000816755.2 Arachis ipaensis
CTCTGAAATTAAGGCTATAAATAATTGTAGGATTTGAGACTTGATCATAATAAGACTTTTCAAAGATTCTGGGCCTTACAGTAGGAGTTTTTTTAAGAAAATAACTGCATTTAAACCATTTGTTAATTTTTCTTTTCAAAGAGTAAACAAATCATAATTATGCCTTAAAATTTGTATCGATTATGCTACGTGTACATTAAAATTAGTTATTAAAGTCAGCTACTAATATTTATATATTAAAATATAAATACACATTAAAAATAAATTGAATTATACATGTATTTATACATAAAGACATTGATAGCTTATTTTAATGACTGATTGTAATGTATGAACAATATTTTTGTATTCACATTAATGTCTCAACTTTATGACCTGAAGCTGGTTTATTGTGTATCTAAAGCATATTTATTTTTGAAAAATAGAGATAAATACGTTATTTTTATAATTGAATCTAATTAATTTTTTATGTCTCTTTTTTTAATTAATTTTTATTATGTTTGATATGACTGTTATAATTCGGTTATAAACACTATAGATCAGTTATTAATAATAAGTACCAAAGTAAATCATAACACCCTAATATGCTATTATTCTCTATTTAAGTAAAATACTCGAAGAGTATAACTGTTGATACTTCGTCTCAAATATAAAAGGGAGGTAAGAAATTGTCTTTGATATACAGGTATATAGAGCTTATTATTCACTCACTAACTTGAGCGTCAGAATACCTTTTGCAAGTATCAACCCCTTTTTACCTTGGTTCCAAAGTATAACTCGCCTCGACGATAAGCTTGTAAATACTTGCTGGAGGACGGGCTATATCGCAGTCACCCATTATAAGAACAATTGGCGCCCACCGTGGAGACGAAAGTTTAAAACTTTTCTTTAGGCTCCAAAACTTTTAGATCTGCCAATTGCTGCCTCTCCCAACACCATCTGATCTTCTTCGAATGGTAACAGAATTTTACAACAGGCCAATCAGCGCATGTCAGAAGAGAATCAAAGAATGAAAAATCAGAAAGTCGAGCTCACTAATGTTCGGATAACTAATGATGATGATCACAATGAACAACTGGACGATGAGGAAGAAAACTCTGATCTAACTCATGTCTCAGAAACTTAATAGCCGAAAGAGGGTCAACTAGCCAGTGAAGAGGACGAATTGGACAATGCAGTTGGGCCATTCATGGCAGATGTTATGATTTTTCAATTGCCCAGAAACTTTGCATTACTTATGACTCTAACTAGGGGTGTTCATGGATCGGATTATATCCGCAAATCCGCGGTAAATATTTTATATATTATTTTATTTTATTTTTGTTATTTAGAAAAAATTTGATTAAAAATATTTTAGGAATAAATAGGTTTAAAAGTGTGAAAAAAATATTTTTATTGAATTTCTTTTACATAGAAATATGATTAAAAAGAGAATGTTCAATTATGCGGATATACCCGATATCCGATTCGATCCGATCTGTAAATGTGCGGATCAGATCAGATTTGACACTAAAAAACGCGGATATCATATTCGATTCGATCCGATCCGCGTACACCCTTAACTCTAACTCCATATGATGGCTTAGGATATTCGAAAAAACATGTCAAGAAATTCCGTTCCATGATGATAGTAAAGGTTGCTTCTGACCCTATTTTATATCGTTATTTTCCTACTTTTTTACATGGTTCTGCACTTAATTGGTTTTCTTCTTTGTCTGTAGATCTATTTCATGCTTTTAGGAGCTAGCGAAGCTATTCGAAGACCAAATTGTTGCATCTTTAATCTATTTACATGATTCTGATTATTTAAACACAATCAAACAGGGTCAGCATGAGAGCCTTAAGGAGTATGTTACTCGATTCACTAAGATCGCAATGAGCATTCTAAATCTCCACCCAGAGGTGCACCTACATGCTATTAAGAGTGGCCTTCGCCTAGAAAAGTTCCAAGAAGCCATAACAGTGGCCAAGGCCAAAACCTTAGCCGAATGTCAAGAAAAAGCTAAGGGTCAAATGGAGATTAAAAAGCTATGCCAAGCTCGGAGGTTAGAAAAAAGCCAAACCAATAAGGACGACGATAAACCTCGCGACAACAAAAAACCTTTCCGGCTAACACCCCGTTATGATTCTTACACCCAATTCAACATAAAAAGGGAGGAAATAATCAAAGAAATAATGAACACAAAACTTATTAAACCTCCTCGGAAGGCTGGGACTTATCAAGATCTGAAGAATGTGGATAGGACAAAATATTGTGCTTTTCATATAAAAACAGACACACAACCGATGAGTGTGTTGTAGCCAAAGACTTACTAGAGCGATTAGCTTGGCAAGGACATTTGGATAAATACATCGGTAGCCACATTCAAAAGCGCACAACTCATTCATCCGACCAATCTTTTGCCAGACATTCTTCTCGTGACAAAGAAAAAGTAGCTCATGTTCAATTGTATATCAGGGGGCTTTGCTAGTGGCAGAACTACGAGCTCTGCTCGCAAGCATATCTACCGAGCTATGCTCTCCGTGGAGAGCACCAACAACAATCCTTAGTCTCTCCCAACTTCCCAGAAATGACATTCAAACCATCTGACTTCCATACAAATGAAACCAATTTAGATGACCCAGTTGTTATCTCTATTCAACTAGGGGACCTAATAGTCCGCAAAGTGTTGCTAGACCCCGGGAGCAGCGTCGATGTCCTTTTCTACTCTACATTTCAGAAAATAAAGCTGAGCAACAACATACTGCAACTATCTATTGGAGATTTAGTGGAGTTTTCAGGTGAATGTGTGCCAGTCTTGGATTTGTATGGTTACAAACCACACTTGGTGAGAGTCCTCTAACCAAAACTCTAGATACTCAATACCTTGTGGTTGATTGTTTCAGTCTTTATAACTTAATCTTTGGACGACCTTTTTTGAATAATTTTGGTGCTATAGTAACCATAATTCGTCTCTATGTTAAGTTTTATGTGCAGGACAACCTTATTGCAACAATTCACAGTGACCACCGTGAAGCTCGGCATTGTTATAATATCAGTTTAAAAATTCCTGTTTCCAACTGAGCTATATGTGCGTAGATAAATGCCATCCACAACTCGCTTGAACTTCCATCATTAGTTGAGTTAGCCCCATGATCCGAGCTTCAAGACCAACCTACCCCAATGGAGGAATTACAAAAAGTTTCTTTAACTAACGATATAAACAAGTTCACTTGTGTAGGTTCGGGTCTACAAGAAGACGAGAAAGATAAGCTCATGTAATTGCTTCAAAAAAATGCCGATCTATTCGCTTGGACCCCTGCCGACATGCCCAGCATCGACCTTTCTATAATATCTCACAAGCTGGCATTAAACTCATCAGTCAGACCTATAGCACAGAAAAAACGCAACCTCGGCATGGAGAAAAGACAAGCATCCCTGGAGGAAACTAAAAAGCTCATTGATGCCGCATTCATTTGAGAAATCAGGTTCACAACTTGGTTAGCTAATGTTGTCATGGTAAAAAAAAAAACATAATGGTAAATGGCGCATGGGTGTTGACTTTACTGATTTAAACAAAGCATGTCCCAAAGATGCATATCCTTTATCATCTGTTGATGCTTTAGTTGATGATTCATTTGGCTTTGGCACTTTAAGTTTCATGGATGCATATTCTGGTTATAACCAGATCTTGATGCATCCTTCAGATCAAGATAAAACTGCATTTATAACTGAATATGGTAATTTTTGTTATAAAGTTATGCCTTTTGGCCTTAAGAATACAAGAGCAACTTAGCAACGACTTATGGATAAAATTTTTGCCAAGCAAATTGGTAGGATCATGGAAGTCTACGTTGATGATATGGTAGCAAAAATCAAGATCGGCGAGTCTCACATTGACAACCTCGTGGAGATATTCGCCTAAATTAGAAAGTACAATATGCGACTAAACCCTGAAAAATGTGCCTTCAGTGTTCAAGGAGCAAATTTCTTGGCCTTTTGCTTACAAGTGGAGGTATAGAGGCAAATCCTGACAAATACCGAGCTGTGTTGGAAATGAAGAGTCCTCAAATGATAAAGGAGGTCCAACGATTAAAAGGAAGGCTTGCTGTCTTATCAAGATTTTTACCTTGTTTAGCCTCTAAATCTTCTTGCTTTTTTAAATCACTAAAAAAGAAAAATAATTTTAATTGGGATAATGAATGTGAAAATATTTTTTCAAACTTCAAAGCTATTCTTTCAAAACCCCTGATTTCGCAAAAGCTTGAATGTGGGGAGGAACTTTATCTTTATTTATCCATCTCTGATTGGGCTGTTAGTTTTGGTCTTCTTACAGAAAGGAATAAGGTGCAAAAGCCTGCTTACTTTGTTAGCAAATCATTACAACATGCCGAGCTTGGTTATCTGAAGATAGAAAAGCTCGCTCTTGCACTGATATTCTCAACTAGGCGTCTCCGACCTTATTCCCAAAGTCATGTTATCAATGTTCGAACTGAGCAATCATTACGACAAGTGCTGACAAAGCTAGACTTAGCAGGACGACTAATAAAATGGTCTATCGAGTTCTCTGAGTTTGATATCCGATACCAAAGCCAATGATCTATCAAATCGCAATACCTAACATACTTCATCACTGAATTCACTGCTCTTAATTCTAAGGATCATTCCGTTGAATGAACCCTTTTTGTAGATGGTTCTTCTAATCCATAAGGATGTGGAGCTAGAATCCTCCTTGAAGATGGTAATGGAATTATTTTGGAGCATTCTCTATATTTTTCTTTTAAGGCAAGCAACAATCAAGACGAATATGAGACACTCATTGCCAGCCTAAAGTTAGCAATAGAGCTTAACATTTTTGAACTAAAGGTACACTGTGATTCTCTGCTAGTAGTACAACAGGTAAACCAATTATTTCAAGTCAAAGATCCTCTTTTAGCAAAATATTTAGAAATTGTCAAATCTCTCATTTCTTGTTTTTCCAAATTCAAAATTCATCATATTTCGAGGGAGCAAAATCACAGAGCTAACATTTTATCTAAACTAGCAAGTATACAATCACACACTTCGACCCTTTTACAATCCACTTTAGTTACACCAAGCATAACTCTAACCGATGTTTTAAGCACTACTTAGACTAATGATTGGCAATGACCTTATATCCAATATCTAAGAACTGGAAATATTCCATCTGGAGTTGACAACTTGAAAAAATTCCGACGACAAGTTTTCTTTTTTACATTATTAAATAATGTCCTATATAGATGAGGATATACTCATCAACTTTTAAAATGTTTAAATAGGTCGGAAGCTGATCTTGCTTTAGCTAAAGCCCATGAAGGCATCTGCAGCATACATGTAGGAGCTCGGAGCTTATCTTCTAAAATACTTCGTGCTGTTTTGTTTTGGCCGAGTTTACAAAAAGATTTTTTTGAAACATACTCCGATAATACATGTTCCATCCGAACTATTATATAACTCCGAAGTAAGTTGACCTTTTTACCAATGGGAAATTGATATTCTTGCTCCATTCCCTATTGCACCAGGTTAGATCAAATATTTGGTAGTTGTTGTAGAATATTTCTCTAAATGGATTGAGACACAACCATTAGCTAAAATCACGTCTCAACAAATGATTTTATTTGTCTGGAAACATATTATATGTAGATTTGGTATACCACAATACATTATCACTGATAATGATCACCAATTTGCTGATCATGGTTTTAACCTTTTTTTTTTACAGAACTTAAAGATCAATCAACATTTCTCTTCAGTTGAACATCCACAGAATAATGGATTAACTGAAGCAACAAACAAAGTAGTTTTACATGCTTTGACAAAGAAATTGGACGATGCAAAAGGACTTTGGACTGAGTTAATTCCAGAAATTCTTTGGGGATACAATACTACTATACACTCTACTACCTAAGAAACCTCCTTTCGCTTGGTTTATGGGTCTGACGCAATGATCTCGTTGGAGATCTCTCAATTATCGTTACGAACTCAAATTACCTACCAACACTTATAGTCAGAAGCTCCGCGGTTGGATTTGAATTCTATCGAAGAAATCCGAGATATAGCCACTCTTCATCATCAAGCAATACAATGCAACATAGCTCGACGATACAACCATAAGGTCCATCCCCGATCTTTCCAAATCAGCGACGTCGTACTTAGGAAGACTGAACAAGTCAGACAACCTCCATCTCATGGAAAATTGGCTGCCAAATGGGAGGCCCATTCCGAGTTACTAAAGTTCTAGGGAATGATGCATATCTTCTTCAATATTTAAATGGTACGATTTTACCTAATACTGGGAATGTTTTTTCTTTAAAATAATATCATAGCTAAAAGATATGGACAGATTTGTACTCTTTTTTCTACTCACAAGATTTTTTCCAAAATAAACGGTTTTTTTTTGGAGAGGTTTTAATGAGGTATGCCTACCTGTACTTTTGTGACCAAAGGTCTAATAACATTCTGTTACCGTTATATGAAACCCGACTTCTTTGTTCCTTCATTCTTTCTTTAATGAACGACATCCATCAATCCAATCTATAACTATAGAGGCAAATTACGAATCATTTATCTTGTATACAATTATGACTCAAAACTCTACCAATCAGATATTCAATAATATCAAAGTTTTATCCACTAGTGATAATTCTTCAATTTGACATAAATCAAAATTTTTACACACCAAATTTACCAATCAAAATTGGTAATTATCAATCATTGACAAACTCGGCAACAGTACTTCTCATCAACCATCAAGCTGATCTTTTTAATCAGAAAACCTATAAGTAATAGGAAACAAAATTTGGTATACCACAATACCAACTCTTAGTAATCCATCCAAATTTTACAAACATACCAACTCATTGGTCATCATCAAATGATTGATTCATTGATCTCCATAATCAATCTCAAAATATTAAACAGTCAATATCATCAAAATACTATCTAGCAACGACAAATTTCTACACCCAAATTCAAAAAAGCCAAAACACTAGGCAAATGTCAAATTCAAATCATCACAAGATTGATGACCAAAGTATTACAAAAATAAAAGGTATAAAATCAAAATGCAAACAGAAACTACAAATTACTCTGCTAAATTCTCATCATCTTCCTCGGCAACTTTATCATCATCCAATAACAATCCATTATGCACCACTTTACCCGGATCCATTTGAGAGAAATCATGATCTGGAGCCAAAAACTTCGCTTTCGTCACTGCACGTTCAAACCCTTCCGCAAAAGTATCTAAAATTTCAGTTTTCCTACCCTTTTCCATATTCTTCAGCTTCACAATCACTTCAATCATATGATTTTTCATGTTAAAAAGATCGCTTTCTTTCTTCTTCAGCAACTCTGAATCTTTCTCATAACTATTCTTTATTAATTTTAGTTCCTCTTTCTTTTTTGCAAATTTCTTTTTTAAATCATCTATCAAATTCTTCTTCAGTTCTAACTCTTCCTTCAAATTCACCGACTGATCAGTCTTCTCCAACAGCTTTTTATGCTTTCCCTCTTAACTCCTACCAAAGATCGTAATGCAAAACTCGAGCACTTAAGCCAAAACACATAAAGTACTTAAGTCATACCTGAAGATATTGATTATCTCCGACCTCATTAGCTAAGGTCACATCGGAAGTTGACTGAAGAACCTCATCAGCAACAACTGAAAAAGAAAAATTCCTATCCCACACCAAAGACCCATCCTCATCCTTAGCAAAACCATGAAATCTCTCCCATTTACTCGCGAAAGCAGTAAGCTCCTCCAGAGAAATTTCTTTTTTCTTCTCCATTAAGTCGTTACATATATCTTCTTGCATAAGGTCGACTTTCTTCTTCTTAAAAATAATATTTTTCTTTTTTGGAACTGATTGATTAACCTTTCCTTCTCCATCCACCGTACTTGGGTTCGGTGTAGCTCTTTTTCAACATTTTTGGTCTTCAGACGAGCTCTTAAGCTTGTCGTCAAGACTATGGATATTTTCCACTTATAAAAACACAGAAAAACAGTTTCAAAAATAGTCACATACTCAAATTATAATATAATTTATAAACTCTTACCGAGATAGTTCATCACAAACATTTTATCCTCTTCCCATGGAAGCAAATAAAAAACAAAAATTAAATTTTTTCTGTCAACAACCTCCACCAGATAACCTATTATGCATTCATTTCTAGCACTTATTTTTTTTTTACTCAAAATGTGTTGTGGTTGTGAACACCAAAAGAGAGAAAACTTTTCACCGAGGTGTTCGTCTAGATAAAAAGAAAATTTTTCATCTATCGATTTTACCTTAAGAAATTTTTTTTTAAATCTTTGAAGGAGGATTTATACAGTTTGAAAATAGCAAAATCAGGAGAGCTATTCAGATTAGCCCAAACTCTTTCGAGATCCTTTTAGCTTGAAATAAAGAAAAAAGAACTCCACTGAAGGTTTTATTTTCAAAAACTCCATTAGAATTTCAAAAAAGCCTAACCATTTGGATGAAATTAGGAGGGAGCATATTTCAATTGTTTCAACACATCACATTCAAATCCAATAAATGACAGTTTTACACGAAGCTCTTCTAATACACAACTGTACATGTAGAAGTATTCAAAATAATTTTTTCTATGAAAAACATGGTCAACTCAACTGCATGGTAACAATTCAACCCGCACCCTAAATCCTTCCCTCACTATTTTTGATGCATCTATTTCACTTACACTATCTTTATCCACGAATAAAGACCCATAGATTTTTACATTCTCACCAACCCACTTATACGAACCATCATCATCATTTTTCTGTATTTCTTTCTCCTTTTTATCAACCATCATTTTCAGAGAGCAAAAATGAAGGAGGAGAAGGAGGAGGAGGAGGTACAATAAACATAAACTACAACTGACATCTATTACTCATGTTTTTATCACTTCTTTTTCCAACACATTTTCATGAAAGAGAAGTAACCTTTATGAAACCCTTCAAGATTCTAAATAAATACAATGTCAAATTTAATAGAACCTATTCAGTTCCATCACAAACGCATAATTGTTTCATTTCAAACCAACGATCCTGATTGCGTTAGAAAATGGAATGATGGCTTCTTTACATTCAATGACAAGACTTTTACTTTTTTTAATATTTACTTATTTATTTTATTTATTTCTTATTTTCACTTATTTTAATAAAGTAAGTTGAATTGGGGCTCTATATCTATAACTAAAAGTGCGGAGTTATAACTCATCATTTAAAGCTCAACTTGCTTTATCAAAATATTATCAAGCCAAACTTGGGGGTTATGATATGACCATTATAACTCGGTCATATCACTACAAGAAAAAAGGCCTATGGCCACGCTTTTTTCTTGTCACGTTTTAAAAGCGTGGCCAAAAGTGGTCAATGGCCATGCTTTTATGAGGGTGGCGATAGATTAGAGATTTGGCCACTTTTTTCTTGCTACGCTTAAAAAGTGTGGCGAAAAGGGTCTACAGCCACGCTTTTATGAGAGTAGCAATTGATTCGAGATTTAGCCACGCTTTTTTTTGTCACGCTTAAAAAGCATAGCCATAGAGGAAAACAGGCACGCTTTTAAAGCGTGACGACAGGGTTTTGTTAGGGTGACGTTTTAAAAGCGTGGCCATTTCTTGTAACTTTTTTGGCACGCTTCAAAAGCTTGGCCAAAAGGTCCTCCAAACAACAAAACGCTGCGTTCCTTCATGATTTTAAACGCTGCGTTCTTCTCCTTCATTATTCGAAATTAAAGAACCCCTTTTCTCTTCAAAGAACTCAGAACCCTAAAAGCTTCGAAGAACCCCAGCCCCTCATCCCAGCCCTCCGTGAAGAACCCAACCCTCCGAAGAACCCCAGCGCTCGCAATGCCTCTGTCGTTACTCTCTCTTCCGGAACTTCCACCATCGCTGCTCCTTCGGTGGTGACTCTCGCAGGTGGTGACTCTTTCGGCGCTCACCGTCCATCGCAAGCCCTCCGTTGACGGCCAAAAGAAACCCTTCCGCGGAGCTGTTTTGAGACCTCTGGCATCATTGCTGGTTTTTCTCAGATTCCCTTTGCCACCGTGAGCTCTCTTTCTCTCCTCCATTTTTCTTTTTTGGAATTTTCTGGGCCTAGAAACAATTGCTGTTTTTTCTCAGATTCTCTGATTGATATGAAAGGAAGCGCTAGGGTTTTTTTTATTAGTATAAGGTTCCCCTTTGCTCTCTGCTCGTCGACTCCCCTGCTCCTTCTCCTAGTCCCGATTGGAGATGCCTCTGCAGGTACCTTCTATTGTCTTTTGGTGTTTTATTTTTTGGTTGTTTATTATTTGGTTGAATTGTGTTATGATTATGTAAATTTTCAGAATTCATGATTATGGATTTTCAACTGTGTGAACTATGCAACTGTTATTTTCTACTTTTTGAAATTAAAGCTTTAATTTATATTTATATATAAATGCTTCTAATCTGTTTGATCAAATTGTACTTAGTAAGATAATAACCTTTGGTTGTATTGTTGTTAACCATCCTTTATGCTCTGATCATCATTAAGTAGGTACAGAAGTATAAGATAGTGTGAGGAATTAATTTTAAAGTTAAGATAGAAGTAATGGCGACATAGCCATGGATGAATATCATCGCTACAAGGTGCAGTACTTCAAATCACCTGAATCATTAGCTTGTATGTAACAATTCAAAAATAGAGAAATTAGGCATAATCATTTTGATTCTTCTGAAAAAAGAAAAACATTGCTAATGCAGGAAGATGTTGAGATCATGAAGGATTTAAACATGGATGCTTATAGATTCTCCATCTCTTGGTCCAGAATACTACCAAGTAAGAAACATGACACTAGTTTACTCTTAAGTTTGCAAAATAATTGTAAGAGTTAATAATCAAAATGGTTCGCGTCATTTTAGTACTCGAAAGATAAAACACTTTAAATTGGTCTTATTGAGGTCTCTGATCTTTAGAAGACCAAATTAATTACATGTGATCTTTTCAGAGACCATTGAAACTATTATCTCTTAATTAACTTAATATAATAGATTTGAATTATCTTTTTAAGATTATTAGATTGTTAATTTGTTATGTGGGGAAAATTAAATACATTTCTAATTCTCTCTCTTTCCTTGTCTCTGTCTTTAAAGGGAACACCAAGTAAAAGTCCAATATGAAAATGAAGACATGAAGTCATCAACATATTATATAGCTTGCTGTATTGTGATCTTCATTGATTTAAATTCAGTAATATATATTTCTTATTCTTACTTATGTTATATTATTCATCAGAGTGAAGTGGTTCATTAATTATTATTAAGTTAATTAAACGTTAGATCCTTTGGTTAATTGCAGAGGGAAAGCTCAGTGGAAGTGTAAACAAGGAAGGAATCAAGTACTATAATAACCTCATCAGTGAGCTACTAGCTAAAGGTTCATCATATTGTATATGTGGCTAAAATATTTGATTGTTTAATTCAATCTTTTCTTTTTCTATTTCAATAATTCAACCTTTTGTGACTATTTTACATTGGGACATCCCTCAAGTCTTAGAAGATGAATATGGTGGCCTTTTAAGTCCTAAGATAGTGTAATTCAAATTTCTTACTTATATTTGTCAAAAGATTTGTCAGCATGCCTTTAACATTAATCTTTTTCTCTCTTTTTTTTCCCTTTTATAGTGATGATTTTCGAGACTATGCCGAGGTTTGTTTTAAAGAATTCGGAGATAGAGTGAAGCATTGGATCACAGTCAACGAGCCATGGTCTATTGGAAAATTCGCCTACGCAATTGGAGCTTATGCACCTGGAAGATGTTCATCATGGCAAAACCTTAATTGTAGTGGTGGTGGGTGATTCTGCCACTGAACCTTATATAGTGTCACATTATCAGTTACTAGCTCATGCAGCTGCTGTTAACATCTACAAGACTAAGTATCAGGTTTTGTTATGTTTATTGTATTATGAAAATGGATCAACCTGAATTAAGACTAGTATTGAGACCAAAATCTTCATATTCTTTTTTGTTTGTAGGAAACTCAAAAGGGTAAGATAGGGATAGAAATAAATAGTATGATAGTACCCTTTTGCAATGCCAATGATGTGTTAGAATTGCTTGTTTCTTCAGTACATGGCATGCTTATTCATATCACCAACTCACTTTTGCATATTTGTTGTAATTTCACAATAACTTTAGTATATTTAAATAAGTTATACTAGCTTTAGAATCAATGAGATGTTTATTTGGAAAACATAAAGAAGAATAAAATTAAGCAAATTTTAACATGCAACTAGTAAAAGTACATAGCAGTAAAGGGTGAAGACTGAAGACTTTCTTAAGTTTCTTTTTGTGTTATGGGCTTATGGCCAAGTTGTTGATCAATTAGGTAACCTCCACCCCCTCTTTTTTTATTAATGGTAAACTGCATAATAGTAAACCTTAGGACACTTTTGAATATATTCGATTATATATATTGCTTGATAAAAGAAAAAAGGGGCTGTGGCATGTGATGATTTCTGGACTAAATTGTGACGAGTATACCTAATTGACTATGAAGTATTATTAGGCATTGGATATATATCTTGCATTACAGGCTCAACCAGTGAATGTTCCAACTAGTTTTAAGCAGAGGGCAATGTTCGTGGGTGAGATTTGGCATGCTGCAGGTGACAATGCTTCTGATATTGATTGGTATGCCAAGCGCACTATCTTGGCAGGAATATACTTGACAATCGAGATTTATATGCTGACAGATACATCTCCTCGTTTGTTTTTCTGCCCCTTCTTTCTGAGCATACAAATTTTCTCATATTTTTTCTCCTCGTTTGTTTTTCTGCCCCTTCTTTGCATTAACGATCCTTGATTCTAGGGGATGGGGTTATTAATCCTTTTTCATTTATATCAGTTTCATTTTGTGAAAAGCTAAAGTAGACAATTAACTGAGACTTGGGCTAGATGCTTTACTGTAAAGTCTTATCCAGATATGTATTACAGGTTTAGACACAATAGACAATACTAGTAATAGTTGAAAAGTACAAATTGGGAAAAGTACAAATTGTTTCAATTAAATACAAAGCTAATAGATAAGATACGCGTATTTATATGCATAGGTGCGACGAGAAATCCCTTGAGAATTCATTTTGCAAATGTGCTATGGTCACTCGCGGATAAAAAATTACAAAAACATCATACAGATTTATATACATATGGTTCCTTTATTGGAACGTAGTGTTAAGTATCCATCTGCTTGTACGGTAGCAGAATGTTATTTCTTTGCATGGGAGAATATGCTTTTGTCCTGCTATTTTGGGTGACCAAGTTTCTTTTATATTGTGTTGTGTCTCCATAACTTGGCTGGCTGCAATTTTTTAGTTTTTAATTTGGGTAGAACCTTTCAACATCATGTTTTTGTGATGTTTGTCCCTTTCTCACCTTTTTTCTTTTGGTTCATATTACAAATTTCCAACTCACTCACACTACACACTTACACACAACCCTATAAGGGGTTCACCGTCTGTGTGTTCTTTCCTAATTTTTGGTTTATATCTAACATTTAAATGGATCTGTCAATGTGGTGTGATTTACATTATCTGAATATTTTCTGCAGAAATTTTTTATTCAAGCAAGAAAAATGAAATGCACACTAGCTTCACTCATTGATATAATTAGTACAAGAGAAAGCACATAAGTAGGGTAAGCCATAGTTATGAATTCTTTTTATATAGCTGCTGTTGTCTATGTTTATCTATTACTTGAAGCCACTATCACTTGGATTTCCTTTTCTAGGCTTGAGTTCTTCATTGGACTAATTTATGCATAATTTAATGGTCTTTAACTTTAGAATTGATGGTTATCAGTGGCTAAGAGAAGGGGGATTGAATCTTAGCCGCCTTTTTACTTGACAACACTTGCTGGCCTTTGAAACTACTTCTGGAAACTTTTTGTCTTTTTATCTCGTAACCAGCCACGAGACTTTTTCTTTTGTCTTGTACCCAGCCACGAGACTTTTCTTTTTGTCTCGTCAGTTAGCACGAGATATTTTTGGTTTTATCTCATGTACAGCAGAAACAGAAATGGAGTAGAAGAGGGAGAAAATTACATCCAGATATATCCTGGTTCAGCTGCTAAGTGCAGTGCAGCCTACATCCAGTCTCCATCACAATAATGATGAAATTTCACTATAATCCTTCTTGATTACAAACACCAATTTTTCCTAGGAACTACTCTTCCTATTTGGGACAAGTCCAGAATCTAAACCCCAATCCTAAACTTGACTTGGTCACTGCCAAGCTTTCAACTGTACAGTACTAACCCAACTTACAAGAAAATTCCCATAGAA
This sequence comes from Arachis ipaensis, assembly GCF_000816755.2. Lineage (NCBI taxonomy): Eukaryota > Viridiplantae > Streptophyta > Magnoliopsida > Fabales > Fabaceae > Arachis > Arachis ipaensis. The sequence continues at coordinate 115,586,934 of NC_029787.2, forward strand.
TCATGAAACACAACACAGATGAACAAAGGAACTCTAAGAACATCTATGGATTTTTCTTTTAATTTTGTACTCTCTGCCTTTTTCAGCTCTATGGCTTTTTCATACAAACCTCACTGTTTACCTTTTTCCATGAGACTCAAGACATGACAAAATTAAACAAAAAAATACAAAATGAAGAACATTGAAGGAGAAGAAATTCTGTTAGCTTGGGAAGCTATAGGAATTCTGTGCTCACTCTTTTCTTTTCCTTGAATCAAACCCTGACTGTTCACCCTTACTTATAGGGAGAAGCCTCCAATGTTGAAAACCAAATAAACCAAGCCAATCTTCTTCTTCTTCAAATAGAACTGGTTCGGCCAGAGAGAGAGAAAAGATAACCCATGAAAAACCCAACATGCAATTACCTCTAGTTCTTCTTTGGTCACCAATCTTCATCAATCCGAGCCCTTCATCCTTGCCTTGCTCTCCAAGATGAACTTCTGGCCCTTGATGCTTCATGATGATGATAGCTTCATCTGCTCCAATCTCTTCCTCCTCCATCACGTAGCCACTGTAGCTACCTCCTGTGATGGTTGAGCAGAATCAGAGACAAGCTATCCCTCCAAGGATCTTCTTCTCTAACCAAAATCTTCTCTTCCATTTTTTGGTATGGAGAAGCCAAGATCTCTTCACAAAATCTTACTACAAGTGAATGAGAATCTTAGCCACAGCATACTTTTAGTTTTCTTTTTCTTGCCATCATTGTGATGGTCTTGTTACTTGCATCTTCATTTCTTTGGTGTCTAGCCATAGCCTCCATGCTTTCTTTGTAATAATATGATCGAAGGTAGAAGAGAGAGTAGAGAGAGAGAAAAGAAAATATTCAATGGATTTGAGCAACAATTAATGTAACAAAGAGAGAGAACAAAAGTAAACTCAAGTTTTCCACTTCCCTTTGCTGAGTAGCGTATAGAGTCATTAAAGCTATCAAATTAATTTCTCTCTCTCATTTATGTTTCCAATGCTAGCAAATTAAATTTTGAAATTCATCCCACAATAAGAAATGGAATCCGTTGGAAGCATGAAGCCAATTTGCTTTCTTTCTTATTTTGGTTTCGGATCAAGCATTGGAGTATCCAACCAAGATTTGAGTTGGGCTAATGATAATGTGAATTGAATCAAGCCCATCCATAAATAATAATTCAGCCACACTTCTTTGTTTATTTGTATCAAAGCTAATGATAAAGTCAATTGGGCTTAATTCACAAATTCTGGCCCAATTAACACAACCATGATTTCAGCCATATAAATTTAATACCAAGGCTGATTATATGAATTGGGTTAGCCAATATTTTTCGGTCCAACACTAAAATCTGCATTGCAAAAATATTTAAATTAGCATATATGAATTAACATCAAGTTAATAATTTTGCAATTAATCATATTAATAATGTTTGATCATCATTATATTAAATTAGAGTTTTCCAAACTCATCAATCTCCCCCTTGATGACAAACATTATTAAAATTGAAATGAAAAAAAATTAAAGATTAAAGTATAGAATACTCCCTTTGAATATTTGAATTTCTCCCCTTTTCTAATTGTCACATGGCTCCCCCTTAATGTATGCTATTTTACCAAGGGAATATTTTATACCTGTAACAATTTTTATCAAGCCTAAGGCAACAATGTTATTCAACATATTCATTATGTAATGTTGAATGGCTTGATTTATAAGCAGATTTGAATGATAATCAAAACTCATTTGTTATCAATAATTTGATTTTCTGCTCAATCATACACAAAAAAATTTGCTGTAAAAATATTTTCCAATCAACACATCAGGACAAGTTAATCAGAACCAGGAAAATATTTGTAAACAAGCATGATTATTTCAAGACATAGCAACTATATGTCACAACTTGAAGGAACTGCCAAAAATCTTCCTTAATCCAGAACAACAAAACATTTTACCAAGCTACATCAAATGCATTAAACAAAGAAAACAGCAGGCCTTTCTATGAAACAGTATGCATCACAAGCATATACCAACAAAACAGCAAACAATTTATAACAAGGGTGATCATAAATCCACAAGGATTTCATCTCCTGTTTTCCAGTTTCAATTTTCAGAGCCATTTCTCCCCCTTTTGGCATCAATGGGCACCTGCAAAAGATGACATAGCAAACAGAATATCTGAAATATACCCAAAGTATCCAGAGTGTATCACAGAGTTATAAGTTCAACAGTATCCAAACAGACAAAATAGAGTATCAAATTGAGCCTAATCATGCCAATATCAAATACTAAGAAATCAATCATCAGATAAATGAAGCTCAGATTCCTCAGCCCTTTCTTCACTTGCAATTCCCAACTCTTCTTCAAGGCTCTCCAGCATCAGGCTTACCCTATCCTTGTACCTTATCCACGCCTTCTCATTTTCATAGGCTAGCTTGCGTGCCACCTTATGGAATTGTACCATGAGCTCCGACATGTTTGAAAATTCAGTGAGAATTTCTTTGGTAGATTCGGTTGCCTTGGAAGACTCAGGTCGACTCTCATAGTCACTCTCCGAAGCCACATATTTCTTCTCCTTAGTTCCCTTAACAGCTCCTCCTCCTTTGATCATAGACACCTTGTTTTCTATAGCCTCATTTAAGAGATCAATTTTAAAAAATTCAAAGATACTTGTTAAAAATATACCATAAGGAAGATTTACCATTTTAGTGCTCTTAACCGATTCCCACATGTGTCTGATCATAAGGTAACTAAATGATATAGGAGTAGATGTAACAAGAGCAAAAATAATGAGAGAGTCAGAGAATGTTACTCTATTATGGGAGCCGCTTTGAGGAGTCAGGATGTGGGTGATGATCCTGTGAAGCAGAGAATTGGTGAGACTGAGGGCTTTGTGGGTAGGAGTAGTCCCATCCAAGCCAGAGAGGTTTTCACAAATGTGTTGGAGGACAATTTTATAGGTGACTCCGACCTGTGAGTCCCATTTCTCGGCCATATATGCTCTCGGCCCCTCCTCTTTGTAGCCTAGAGCCGTCCCAATGGTTCCAGTGTCAAGAGTGATGTGAACTCTCTTCACATATGAGTGGATGGTACCATCAATCAGTCGCATGTTAGCATAGAACTCACGTACCAAACCAGGATAAACCGGTTTCTGAATGTGGAGCAGTGGAGTCCATTGGAGAAGTTCAAAAAGAGAAGAAACATTTATCCCTTTGTTGGTAAGTGAGTCGAGATTGACGAGATAGGTGGCACAGAGATGACGTTTTTTCCAGAACCTCCTTGTGGAATTCATATGAAGCACAAGAGTTGAACCTGGCAGGATCATAGTGAGAGTGTGGTTTGTTGAATTTGTTCTTGAAATCCAAGGACTCCAGGTTTGCTGGTTCCTTTGTGTTGTGCAGCGCGAACCCTTTAGTTTTCTGGGTACTCCTTCCGGGTGTGGCCTTCTTTGGTGGAGATGGTGGTGGTGATGGAATGGGTGAGGTGTGTGATTCTTCCTCTTCTTCCACAGGAACCCTCTCTTTCTTCTTCCTTGAAGAGGTTTTTGTGGCTATGACTTTCCTTCTCATGGTGTCTGTTTGTTTCGAGGGTGGTGAGGGAGAAGATGAGGATGTGGAATGGATATGGATGTGGGTGTGAGATTGAGGAGTGGACGGTTTTTGAGAGAAGAGAATCCTTTCACTTTTTCTAGGGGCAGTTTTCTTTTTCATGATGATAATGGAGAAGTGGAAGATGGGGGTTGAATAGAAACCGAATTGAGTGAGGGAGGAGGGAGGTTAGGGAAGCATAAAATGTGGAATGGAGAGAGAATTTGAAGGAATTTAATGACCATTAAGGAGCGGTTATTACCCAAGGAAGTTTTTCTTTTATTTGAAATAAATTGAAAAGTGGTTTCCTAGAATCAAGGGATTAGGTGAAGAGAAAGATTTGATTTGACAACATCCTCTTCCAACTAGATTTGATGAGCCAACAAAAAGAGATTGTGATTTACATAGAGAGAAACTAACAAAATGGTCAGAGTGGGGTCAAGGAAATTTGGTGGGGCCCATTAGAATTAATTTCGGCACAGTCTCCCCCTTGATCACAGCCCTTCCAACATACTCTGATTTTTATCTCCTCCTTTCCTACGAGACAAAACTGAGTAGAATCAAAATTTCACAAGTTATCAATAGAACTTAAATCAATCATTCCCAAACTTTTTCTCAAAGTGCAGAATCTGTCTTCACAGAGGGGTTTTGTAAAAATGTCAGCAAGTTGGTCTTCAGATTTTACAAATTGAATATCAATAGTACCCTTTTGCACATGTTCTCTAATGAAATGATATTTAATTTTAATGTGCTTGGTTCTTGAGTGCAGGACATGATTTTTTGAAATGTTTATAGCACTCATATTATCACAAAATAAGGGTATACTGTTGATCTTTAATTGGTAGTCTTCCAACTGCGTTTTTAACCAAATTAATTGTGAACAACATACATATGTGGAAATATATTCAGCTTCAGCTGTGGATAGAGCCACTGTGGCTTGCTTTTTGCTTGACCACATGTTGAGTGAGCTTCCAAGGAAGCAACACATGCCGGATGTACTCCGTCTATCCACCCTATCTCCCGCATAATCTGCATCACAAAACCCTACTGCACAAAAGTCATCAGATTTAGGATACCACAACCCATAATCACTAGTTCCCTTAATGTATCTAATGATGCGCTTAATGGCTGAAAGATGGGATTCTTTTGGGTGAGATTGAAACCTTGAACATACACCCACACTTTGAACAATGTCCGGTCTAGAGGAGGTAAGGTACATGAGTGAACCTATCATTCCTCTATACCTTGTTTCATCCACATCTTTGCCATCATCATCCTTTTCAAATTTTGTGTTAAGATGCATTTGTGATCCCATTGGTTTGGAACTTTCTAGGCCAAATTTTTTGATAAGTTCTTTTGCATACTTTCCTTGGTGAATAAAGGTACCACTAGGAGTTTGTTTAATTTGAAGGCCAAGAAAGAAAGTAAGCTCTCCCATTAAACTCATCTCAAACTCACTAGTCATGAGTTTTCCAAACTCTTCACACAAGGACTCATTGGCCGAACCAAACACAATGTCATTCACATAAACTTGAACTAGGAGAATATCATCATTAGATGCTTTAATGAATAAAGTTGTGTCGGTGGTTCCCCTTTGAAAGTGATTTTCCAATAGGAAGGCACTAAGCCTTTCATACCAAGCTCTTGGAGCTTGCCTAAGGCCATAAAGGGCCTTTGATAGTTTGAAAACATGATTTGGGAAATCTTTATGTTCAAAACCGGGGGGTTGTATGATAAACCACTATTTTATGGTTTACCTTGTGCTCAATTGAGTGATTTTTATCAACTCTTTACCCACTTATTTATACTAATCGCATGTTTTACATTTTCCTTTCTGATTTTGTGCTATGATTGAAAACATGTTTCCTAGGCCTTTAAATTACTAACTTTAATCCTCTCTTATTACCATTCGATGCTGTGATATGTGCGTTAAGTGTTTTCAGAGATTACAGGACAGGAATGGCTCAGAGGATGGAAAGGAAGCATGCAAAAGTAGAAGGAATACAAGAAGCTGAAGGAACTGCAAAGCTGTCAGCCCGACCCTCTCGCACTAAAATAGTCATAACTTGAGCTACAGAGATCCAAATGAGGCAGTTCCAGTTGCGTTGGAAAGCTAACGTCTGGGGCTTCGAAATGATATATAATTTGCCATAGTTTCTTTGAGGATAAGTGACGCAAACGCGTGCTCCACGCGGATGCGTCGCAGTGACGAAAATCAGCGTGTTTGAATTCGCAACCAGCGAATTCTGGGCTGTTTCTGACCCAGTTTTCGGCCCAAAAAATACATATTAGAAGCTATAAAGTGGAGAAATGCATCCATTCATGAGAGAAGAATTCATACAATATTCATAATTCATAATTTTAGGATTAGATGTAGTTTTTAGAGAGAGAGGTTCTCTCCTCTCTCTTAGGATTAGGATTTAGGATTTCTATTATGTTTAGGCTACTTCTCTTCAATTTTCAGGTTCAATGTTCTTTTAATTTAAGATTCTTATATTCTGCATTTATTTCATAATATTTTTCCATTTAAATCTATTATTTGTTTAATTGTTTCCAATTGAATTTTAATTACCATGTTCCCTCTTTACTTCTTTTATGATTTATGAAAATGGCATTCATATTAACTGAGTAGACTCCCAATTTGATTTTGGAGTTGATTAATATTTGGAGACCCTTGAGTTGGAATACTCAAGAATTAATTGGTAATTGGAAGTTGTTGGCTAGCACTCTAGTTACTACGCTAATCCTTCCCAAGGGAGAGGATTAGGACTTGTGAACAGAAGTTGGCTCCCAACTTAATTTTCCTTTATTTAGTAAAGGATAACCAAGTAGAAACAACAACCTATTACTGTTAATCTTGAGAAATCCAACGAGGATAGAACTTCCGATTAATCTTCTCCGGGTCAAGGCTTTTAATTTAATTACATAAAATCTCTTATTTATTTTTATTGCTTTAATTTATAATTATATCTGTGTCCATTGCCCAAACTCCAAAACCCCCAATTTACAAGACTCATAACCAATAATAAACACATCTCCCTACAATTTCTTGAGAAAACGACCCGAGGTTTGAATACTTCGGTTATAAATTTTATTGGGTTTGCTTAAGTGACAACCAAAACTTTTGTACGAAAAGATTCTCTGTTGGTTTAGAAACTATACTTACAATGCGATTATATTTATAAAATTTCTTTACCGATAGAAAATCTTATTCGTCAAAATGGCGCCGTTGCCGGGGAATTGCAAACGTGTGCCTTATTATTGGTTATTGTAAATATTTGCTTTTTGCTTGTTTATTTGTTTTTATTTAAAAAAATTTAGATTTTTATTTTAAAATTTTTATCTTATCTTATCTTAGTTTTAAATTTTAAAATTCAAATCTTTTTCAAAAATCATATCTTTTTCAAAATCTTATCTTATCTTATTTCAAAAATCAAATTTCAAATTTCAATATTTAAATTTCAAATTTCAAAATTTAAATTTAAAATTTTTTTCAAAATTTAAATCTTTTTCAAATCTTTATCTTATATTGTTGACTTTTTCAAAATGCAAAATTCAAAATTCAAAATTCAAAATTTAAATTTCAAAAACCTTTTTAATTTTTAAAAACTTATCTTATCTTACCTAACTTATCTTATCTTTTCTAATCTTAAAGTCAAATCTTTTTCAAATCTTTTCTCTTATTTTATTTTATTTTATTTTATTTTCTTTTGCTTGTTTATTTGTTTTTGTTTTTAATTTCTATTAGCCACTATGAATTCTCAACCCTCTGCTTTCAAGTTTGGTTCCAATGTTGTTGAAAGGAATGGAAGCTATAACAGGAACATGTATCAAGGTCAAAACAATCAAAGATGGAAGGAGCCACGAGGATCTGATCCACCCTTTAGGCATCAACACCCTCCAAGATACCATGGACCACGACCATTCCACAATGCATGTCAAGACAATAGATATGGTGGACCCCTTATAGTTACCAACAAGCCCCGCCATATGCTTATGAACCACCTCCTCAACACAACTCTGGACCACCATACTCACAAGCCACCTACAACCATTCACTTCCATATGACTCTAATCTTTATCCACCACCCCAACCTCCATTGGATAACAATACACTCATCTCTAACATCATTGGTCTCACCTCTAGACTCCAAAATCTTATATCCCGCATGGACCAACCCTCTACCTCCAATATTCAACTCTCAAGCTCTAGTGCACTTCCTTTTCAACCACATAATGATATTTCCATCCCATCACCATCCTCCATGGAAGAGCACCCACATCCATCAATCCAAGAGCAAGATGATCCCAATTATGCTATTGATATGGAACAAGAAAGAAGAAAGAAGAAATCATCTTCGCGAATCCATACTTCATAAGAAGCTAGAGGAGGCCCTACAGATGAAGGTAGTAGAAACCCTTGAAGTCGAAGGAGTGATTAAAGAATTAGTGAAGGAAGACATCAAAGAGGAGTCTAATCTTGTCTTAGATCAAGAGGAGGCCCAAAAGGTGAAGGTAGGAGAGATCCTTGAAGATGAAGGAATAGTTGAAAGGAGTTGTCATGGAAAAGAAATCATCAAGGATGAGTATGATTTTATACTAAAACAACTAGACAAAGCAGTAATTATTAAAGAAGAAGAAGCACAACCTCCCATGCCCTTGGTGAGCAATAAAGAAGAGATTGAATTGGAGGAAAGCTACCAAGAGGACGAGGTTAAAACTAAAGAAGCTTGCAAAGAGGTGGAAGTTGCCATGGGAGAGCACAAGGGAATGGAGCTTGAAATCACCTTGCCAAAGCTGTTGGAGACCTCTCCCCCAAAGCCATTACCATCCAATACGACATTCAAGTGGGTAAAATTCTTATCCTTGACCTTTACTTTCTCACTTTAATATGGTTTACTTGAGACAGATGGTCAGCTTAAAGCTCTTTGTGGCTTTAAGAGTGAGAGGGAGATGGTTAGTGGTTGGCAACACCATCCTAGGTTCGTTATGGTTGGAAGCTCAAAATCTAAATGCAAGGGTTGGTGTAAAGCTCGAATGAATGGGTCTAGGAAGCTGTTTGGATGCCTTAGTGAGAATTCGGATTGCTTACCACCCGGATGGAATCATCATGATCTACTTGAAGATGGGTGTAGAAACAAGATTTGGGATCCGGGAATATATGAGGATCGATTTTGGAAGCTCAAAGCTTGTGAAGAACTCCATCAAAGCTTGAAGAATCTACCTGGTATTGATAGAGCTTATTGGAAGTCCAAGCATTGGTGGAAGTTTCAGGATGAGTTCAAGCATAAGTCACCATGACAAGGAGCTCACCAACTGTCAAACTTAAGGACTTTAACCAAAAGTGTTAGGTGGGAGACAACCCACCATGGTATGATCGTTCCTTTTTCAATTTTAATTTTATTTCGTTTTGTTTGTTTTTGAGTTTTATTTTATTTTATTTCATTGAACCTGGAATTATTCATAACATCCACATTAGCATTGCATTTTGCATCCTGCATAAAAAAAAAAAAAACACGCACGTGACGCTTAAGCGTCGCTGACGCGTCCGCGTCACAGGTGCGTTGGGAAGAAACCAAAATTAAATAGAAAGTCACGCGACAGCATGGCTAGAGGCGTGCCTTAGGCACAAACACGCCCACGCGACCGCGTTGCTGACGCGTTCGCGTCGTTTGCGAAATAGCCTCCCCACGCATCCACGTCACCCACGCGAACGCGTGGCTCTGTAAAATTGACGTAACGAGGTGTATGGCAGAGAGTTATGATGGAGCTGGGCTAGATTCATGCCAGAAGCACAAGCCCTATCACGTGAACGCGTGCTCCACGCGTCCGCGTTATTTTTCAAAGTATGGCCATTCACGCGATCGCGTCAAACACGCCAACGCGTCACCCTAAATTTTGGCAAAATAAGTTTGAAACAGAGAGTTGCGCAAACGCGAGGCTGCACTCTCACCAATCGCACAAATCAGGCCACGCAATCGCGTGACCCACGCGTCCGCGTCACCTGAACTTATCGCACACCACGCGACCGCGTCACTCACGCGTCCGCGTCACATACGGCGCACAGCTTATCCAGATCAGCCAAATATCTTATCTTTTCTTCCCCAATCTTAATTTTTCTTATCCTTCCTTACTTTCTTCTTCTTCATCTTTTTAACTTCTCATCCTTCTTCGCTTTCATCCTATTTTACTTAATTTATTTGCATACTTTCATTCATTGCATTTTAATTTTTGTGCATATTTTTATTTCTTTTTCTAAATTTATTATTTTATCATTGGTGTTAAATGCTCTTATTCAACTATTGTATCTTTTCTGGTATTATTTTGATGCTTAGTGACTTGTTCACACTGTTAGATGATATTATCTTTTTGTCAATGTCAACCTTTTATGATACCTGTATTCCTTTTGCATTGACATGAACTTACACTGTCTTTCATTATCTACTGTCTCTTCCCATTGTTGAAAATTTTGCACCACTAGTATGCCATGTGCTTCTATTGTTTTCTCACGTACATGTTGAAGCTTCCATGTAAATGAAACCCTTATCATTTGGCGTTAACCCACATATACTTCATTTATTTTTTTTATCTTTCTTTCTGTGTTACTTTTCTTCCTTTTTTCTCTTCTTTCAGGATGGCCACCAAAGAAGGGAAAGGGAACGCTTTTAAATGGGGAGACAAACAAGTCCATCTGCACAATCTTTGGAGAAAAGTGTCAGTTGGAGCGACCCGTCCACTTGCACATCTCAGTATGCACCAAGGACGGTGCAATCTTTAAGTGTGGGGAGGTCGATACCAATCTCCATGGGTTAGTTATTTTCTTCTCAAACACCAATATTTTACTTTATTTGTTAATTCATTGTTGCATTTGCATATTTGATTGCATGTTTGTTTGATTTTATGCATTTAGTTACTACTTAGTTAAAGTATTTAATTTCTTTTCAAGACTCTATTTTATAATATTTCAATGATTTAAATTGAAAAAAAAAATTTTGTTAAAACTTGTTTGAAGATTGTAATTGGAACATAGTTTAAAAAGCTAAGAACACACAACCCGTGAGATTTGAGTTTAATTACATGGTTACATTATTTAACCATAAATATTTTATTCTTGTGTGTTTGCTTCTCTATGATTGTAATCTATATTTTGTTTCATCCTATATGTCCAATGTTTAATGTGTTATAAGCATGCATATGATTGAGGCCATTATTTGAATTTAGCTCACTGGTGCACGAAATTATGATCTCAATGGCGCCAACAACTTGGTACGCACAATCATAACCTCAATTCTTCTTCACAACTCCGCACAACTAACCAGCAAGTGCACTGGGTCGTCCAAGTAATAAATCTTACGTGAGTAAGGGTCGATCCCACGGAGATTGTCGGCTTGAAGCAAGCTATGGTCATCTTGTAAATCTCAGTCAGGCAGATTCAAATGGTTATGGGATTGATAATTAGAATATAAATAAAATATAAAATAAGATAGAGATACTTATGTAACTCATTGGTGGGATTTCAGATAAGCGTATGAAGATGCTTGTTGCTTCTGAACCTCTGCTTTCCTATTGCTTTCATCCAATCATTCATACTCCTTTCCATGGCAAGCTGTATGTTGGGGATCACCATTGTCAATGGCTACCGTCCATCCTCTCAGTGAAAATGGTCCAAATGCGCTGTCACCGCACAGCTAATCATTTGTCGATTCTCACTCATGTTGGAATAGGATCCATTGATCCTTTTGCGTCTGTCATTACGCCCAGCACTCGCGAATTTGAAGCTCGTCACAGTCATCCCATCCCAGATCCTAATCGGAATACCACAGACAAGTTTTAGACTTTTTGGATCTCAAGAATGGCCGCCAATAATTCTAGCCTATACCACGAAGACTTCGATCTTTCGGAATGGAGGCTAAGAGATAAACAGTCAAGCTATTACAGATAGAACGGAAGTGGTTGTCAGGCACATGTTCATAGGTGAGAATGATGATGAGTGTCACAGATCATCACATTCATCAGGTTGAAGTGCGAGTGAATATCTTGGAATAAGAATAAGCTTGAATTGAATATAAAAACAATAGTACTTTGCATTAATTCATGAAGAACAGCAGAGCTCCACACCTTAATCTATGGGGTGTAGAAACTCCACTGTTGAAAATACATAAGTGATAATGGTGTTCATTGGCTTCGGCCCCAGAGGGGGAACCAAAATAACCAAGACCTAGGTCTAAGGACTAAACGTCCAAAAATGTAAAATAAATCACTAAAAGTAGTTTTTATACTAAACTAGTAGCCTAGGGTTACAGAAAATAAGTAAATAATGCAGAAATCCACTTTCGGGCCCACTTGGTGTGTGCTTGGGCTGAGCATTGAGCTTTACACGTGTAGAGACTTCTCTTGGAGTTAAACGCCAGGTTGCAGCCTGTTTGTGGCGTTTAACTCTGGTTTGTAACCTGTTTTTGGCATTTGACTTCAGAATAGGGCAGGAAGTTGGCGTTTGAACGCCAGTTTGTGTCATCAAAACTCAGGCAAAGTATGGACTATTATATATTGCTGGAAAGCCCTAGATGTCTACTTTCCAAAGCAATTGAGAGTGCGCCAATTGGGTTTCTGTAGCTCCAGAAAATCTATTTCGAGTGTAGGGAGGTCAGAATCCATCAGCATCTGCAGTCCTTTTTCAGCCTCTGAATCAGATTTTTGCTCAGGTCCCTCAATTTCAGCCAGAAAATACCTGAAATAACAGAAAAACACACAAACTCATAGTAAAGTCCAGAAATGTAAATTTTTCTTAAAAACTAATAAAAATATAATAAAAAGTAACTAAAACATACTAAAAACTACTTAAAAACAATGCCAAAAAGCGTATAAATTATCCGCTCATCACAACACCAAACTTAAATTGTTACTTTTCCCCAAGCAACTGAAAATCAAATAGGATAAAAAGAAGAGAATATACTATAAATTCCAAAATACCAATGAAACTTAGCTCCAATTAGATGAGCGGGACTAGTAGCTTTTTGCCTCTGAACAGTTTTGGCATCTCACTTTATCCTTTGAAGTTCAGAATGATTGGCATCTATAGGAACTCAGAATTTAGATAGTGTTATTGATTCTCCTAGTTCAGTATGTTGATTCTTGAACACAGTTACTTCGTGAGTCTTGGTCGTGGCCCTAAGCACTTTGTTTTCCAGTATTACCACCGGATACATAAATGCCACAGACACATAACTGGGTGAACCTTTTCAGATTGTGACTCAGCTTTGCTAGAGTCCCCAGTTATAGGTGTCCAGAGTTCTTAAGCACACTCTTTTTGCTTTGGATCACGACTTTAACCGCTCAGTCTCAAGCTTTTCACTTGACACCTTCACGCCACAAGCACATGGTTAGGGACAGCTTGGTTTAGCCGCTTAGGCCAGGATTTTATTCCTTTGGGCCCTCCTATCCACTGATGCTCAAAGCCTTGGATCCTTTTTTTACCCTTGCCTTTTAGTTTAAAGGGTTATTGGCTTTTCGCTCTTGCCTTTTGGTTTAAAGAGCTCTTGGCTTTTTCTGCTTGCTTTTTCTTTTTCTCTTTTTTTTCTTTTATTTTTTATTTTCGCCATTTTTTTTTTCGCAAGCCTTGTTTTTCACTGCTTTTTCTTGCTTCAAGAATCATTTTTATCATTTTTCAGATTATCAAATAACATTTCTCCTTTTTCATCATTCTTTCAAGAGCCAACAATTTTAACATTCATAAACAACAAATTCAAAAATATTTACTATTCAAGCATTCATTCAGAAAACAAAAAGTATTGTCACTACATCAAAATAATTAAATTAATCTCAAGGATGAATTCAAAATTCATGTACTTCTTGTTCTTTTGCTTTTAGAACATTTTTCATTTAAGAAAGGTGATGGATTCATAGGACATTCATAGCTTTAAGGCATAGACACTAGACATTAATGATTATTTAATGAAGACACAAACATAAATAAAAATAAAGCATAGAGAATGAAAACAAAAAAAAGTAAATAGACAAGGAGATTAAGGAACGGGTCCACCTTAGTGAGGGTGGCGTCTTCTTCCTCTTGAAGAACCAATGGTGCTCTTGAGCTCCTCTATGTCTCTTCCTTGCCTTTGTTGCTCCTTCCTCATAGCTCTTTGATCTTCTCTAATCTCATGGAGAATGATGGAGTGCTCTTGGTGCTCCACCCTTAGTTGTCCCATGTTGGAACTTAATTCTCCAACCTTTTGAGCTTGAAAGGGACCTCAAGGATCATCTTCTTCTTGGCCACAACTTCATAGAAGTGGTCTTGATGGAACTTTGAGATGAATCTCCCCATCTTCCATGACTCGGAGGTGGAAGTTTTTGCCTTCCCTTTCCTCTTTCTAGAGGTTTCTCCGGCCTCAGGTGCTATAAATGGTTATGGAAAAACAAAAAGCAATTCTTTTACCACACCAAAATTAAAGTGTTTGCTCATCCTCGAGCAAAGAAGAAAGAATGAAGGAGAAGAAGAAGAAAATGGAGGAGATGGAGGGAGAGGGGAAATTCGGCCAAGGGGGTATAAGGGGTTTGTGATGTGTGAGATTGAAGGAGTGATGAGGGGTAGATATAAGAGTGGGGGGGTTGGTTCGTGTATTTGGGATTTGGGTTTGGGAGGGAAAAGTGAATGAGGTGATTGGTGAATAGTATTTGGGGAAGAGTGTTATGGAAAGGTGTGAAGAAGAGAGAGGGTGAGTTGAGATAGGTGGGGATCCTGTGGGGTCCACAGATCCTGAGGGGTCAAGGACTTAGCATCCCTGCTCCATTTAGGCGTGTAAAACGCCCTTAGAGTGCAATTCTGGCATTAAACGCCAGATTGCTACTTGTTTCTGGTGTTTAATGCCAGCTTTTCTCCCTTTCTTGGCGTTAAACGCCAACTTGATGCTCTGTTCTGGCATTAAACACCAGTCTGGTGCCTGTTTCTGGCGTTAAACGCCCAAAATGGTGTCAGGCTGGGCGTTTAACGCCCATTCTGCTACTCTTACTGGCGTTTAAACGCCAGTAAGCTCTTCCTCCAGGGTGAGCTGTTTTTAATGCTATTTGTCATTCTGTTTTTGATTTTTCAGTTATTTTTGTGACTTCACATGATCATCAACCTAAAGAAAACATAAAATAGCAATGGAAAATAAATAGATATAATTAAATAACATTGGGTTGCCTCCCAATAAGCGCTTCTTTAATGTCAATAGCTTGACAGTGAGCTCTCATGGAGCCTCACAGATAATCAGAGCAGGGTTGGGGCCTCTCAACACTAAACTTAGAGTTTGGTTGTGGGGGTTTTGTTTGACTCTGTATTGAGAGAAGATTTTCATGCTTCCTCTCCATAGTTACAGAAGGAGAACCTTGAGTCTTGAATACAAGGTAGTCCTCATTCAACTGAAGGACCAACTCTCCTCTGTTAACATCAATCACAGCTTTTGCTGTAGCTAGGAAGGGTCTGTCAAGGATGATGGATTCATCCTCATTCTTCCTAGTGTCTAGGATTATGAAATCAGCAGGGATGTAAAGGCCTTCAACCTTCACTAGCACGTCCTCTACTAGTCCATAAGCCTGTTTCATTGATTTGTCTGCCATCTCTAGTGAGATTCTTGCAGCTTGTACCTCAAAGATTCCCAGTTTCTCTATTACAGAGAGTGGCATGAGGTTTATCCCTGACCCTAGGTCACACAGAGCCTTCTCAAAGGTCATGGTGCCTATGGTACAAAGTATGAAGAATTTTCCGGGATCCGGTTTCTTCTGAGGTAATGTCTGCCTCATTAATGCATTCAGTTCATTGGTGAGCAAGAGGGTTCATCCTCCCAAGTCTCATTACCAAACAACTTGACATTCAGCTTCATGATTGCTCCTAGATACTTAGTAACTTGCTCTTCAGTGATGTCTTCATCCTCTTCAGAGGAAGAATATTCATCAGAGCTCATGAATGGTAGAAGGAAGTTCAATGGAATCTCTATGGTCTCTACATGAGCCTCAGATTCCTTTGGTTCCTCAAAGGGAAACTCCTTTCTGTCCAGAGGACGTCCCATGAGGCTTTTCTCACTGGGACTCACGTCCTCCGCACTCTCTCCAGGTTCGGCCATGTTGGTCATGGTTATGGCCTTGCACTCTTTCTTGGAATTTTCTTCTGTATCGCTTGAGAGAGTACTGGGAGGAGTTTCAGTAATCTTCTTACTCAGCTGACCCACCTGTGCCTCCAAATTTCTAATGGAGGCTTTGATTCATTCATGAAACTTAGTGTGGTCTTGGATAGATCAGAGACTATGGTTGCCAGGCCAGAATGGCTCTGTTCAGAATTCTCTGTCTGTTGCTGAGAAGATGATGGAAAAGGCTTGCTATTGCTAAACCTATTTCTTCCACCATTATTATTATTAAAGCCTTGATTAGGCTTCTGTTGATCCTTCCATGAGAAATTTGGATGATTTCTCCATGAAGGATTATAGGTGTTTCCATAGGGTTCTCCCATGTAATTCACCTCTGCCATTACAGGGTTCTCAGGATCATAAGCTTCTTCTTCAGAAGATGCTTCTTTAGTACTGTTGGATGCAGCTTGCAATCCATTCAGACTCTGAAAAATCATATTGACTTGCTGAGTCAATATTTTATTCTGAGCCAATATGGCATTCAGAGTATTAATTTCAAGAACTCCCTTCTTCTGAGGCATCCCATTGTTCACAGGACTCCTCTCAGAGGTGTACATGAATTGGTTATTTGCAACCATTTTAATGAGTTCCTGAGCTTCTGCAGGGGTTTTTAGATGAAGAGATCCTCCTGCAGAATGGTCCAATGACATTTTTGACAACTCAGACAGACCATCATAGAATATACATATGATGCTCCATTCTGGAAGCATGTCAGTAGGACACCTTTTGATCAATTGCTTATATCTTTTCCAAGCTTCATAGAGGGACTCACCTTCCTTCTATCTGAAGGTTTGGATTTCCACTCTAAGCTTGCTCATCTTTTGAGGTGAAAAGAATTTGGTCAAAAAAGCACTGACCAGCTTTTCCCAAGAGTTCAGGCTTTCCTTAGGTTATGAATCCAACCATGTTCTAGCTCTGTCTCTTACAGCAAAAGGAAAAAGCATAAGCCTGTAGACCTCGGGATCAACTCCATTGGTCTTGACAGTGTCACAAATTTGCAAGAATTCAGCTAAAAACTGATAAGGATCTTCCATTGGAAGTCCATGAAACTTGTAATTCTGCTGCATTAGAGAAACTAATTGAGGCTTAAGCTCAAAGTTGTTTGCTCCAATTGCAGGAATTGAGATGCTTCTTCTATAGAAGTTAGAAGAGAGTGCAATAAAGTCACCAAGCATCTTTCTTGCATCTCCACCATTGTTATTAGGTTCGGCCATGTCTCCTTCTTTTTCGAAAATTTCTGTCAGGTCCTCTCCAGAGGGTTGTGCCTTAGCTTCCCTTAGCTTCCTCTTCAGAGTCCTTTCAGGTTCAGGATCAGCTTCAACAAGAATGTTCTTATCCTTGTTCCTGCTCATATAAAAAAGAAGAGAACAGCAAAGAAGAGGAATCATCTATGTCACAGTATAGAGATTCCTTTATGTGAGTAGAAGAATAGAATAGTAGAATGAAGAAAAGAGAAGATGAAGAATTCGAACACAGAGAGGGAAAGATGGTTCGAATTATAAGAAAAAGAGAAGTGTTAGTGATTAAATAAATAAATAGAAAGAGATGAGAGAGGGAGAAGAAATTCGAAAATAATTGAAAGGAAAAGGAAAATATTTTTATTTTTATTTTCATTTTAATTTTAAAAATTAGTTAGAATTCGAAAATTAAGAGAAGAAATAAAATTAAAATTTGAAAACTAATTAAATTAATTAATTAAAAAGATTTTTGAAAAAGTTGTTAGTGATTTTCGAAAATTGGAGAGAGAAAAGTAGTTAGGTGGTTTTGAAAAAGATATGAAAATCAATTTTTGATAAGGAGTTAGAAAAGATTTTGAAATTTATTTTGAAAAAGATTTGAAAAGGAAATTTAAAAAGATTTGATTTTGAAAATTAAAGTTGATTACTTGACTAACAAGAAACTAAAAAATATGATTTTTAAACTTTAAAGATTGAACTTTTCTTAATAGGCAAGTAACAACTTGAAAATTTTTGAATCAAAACATTAATTGTTAGTAATAAATTCGAAAATATGAAATAAAAAGTAAGAAAAAGATTTTTGAAAATCAATTTTTAAAGTTTTCGAAAATATAGAAAAAAAAATGAAAAAGATTTGATTTTTGAAAAAGATTTGAAAAAGATAGAATTTTTTAAATTGAAAATTTTGACTTGACTAATAAGAAACAACTAAATTTTAAAACTTTTTGTCTAAATTAATTCAAAATTTTCGAAATTTATGAGAAGAATAAGGGAAAGATATTTTTTGATTTTTAAATTTTAATGAGGAAAGAGAAAAACACAAAAATGACACATGACACACAACTTATGAATCAAAACAAGAAAAATATGCAAGAACACTTTGAATGTCAAGATGAACACCAAGAACACTTTTTTGAAAATTTTTAAGAAAAGAAAAACATGCAAGACACCAAACTTAGAAATTTTTAAACTTTAGACACTAAGAATTTAAAAATACATATGAAAAATAAGAAAAGATGCACAACAAGAAAATGCAAAAATCAAACAGGAAAGATTATCAAGAACAACTTGAATATCATGAAGAACACCATGCATGAGTTTTTTCGAAAATTTTTAAGAAAAATTAAAAAGATGCAAATGACACCAAACTTAAAAATTGACACTAGACTCAAACAAGAAACATAAAATATTTTTGGTTTTTATGATTTTATTAATTTTTTTTTGGATTTTTTGAAAATAAGAAATAAAAAACTTTAAAATAAAATAAAATTACCTAATCTGAGCAACAAGATGAACCGTCAGTTGTCCAAACTCGAACAATCCCCGGCAACGGCGCCAAAAACTTGGTGCACGAAATTGTGATCTCAATGGCGCCAACAACTTGGTACGCACAATCATAACCTCAATTCTTCTTCACAACTCCGCACAACTAACCAGCAAGTGCACTGGGTCGTCCAAGTAATAAACCTTACATGAGTAAGGGTCGATCCCACGGAGATTGTCGGTTTGAAGCAAGCTATGGTCATCTTGTAAATCTCAGTCAGGCAGATTCAAATGGTTATAGGATTGATAATTAGAATATAAATAAAATATAAAATAAGATAGAGATACTTATGTAACTCATTGGTGGGATTTCAGATAAGCGTATGAAGATGCTTGTTGCTTCTGAACCTCTGCTTTCCTATTGCTTTCATCCAATCATTCATACTCCTTTTCATGGCAAGCTGTATGTTGGGGATCACCATTGTCAATGGCTACCGTCCATTCTCTCAATGAAAATGGTCCAAATGCGCTGTCACCGCACGGCTAATCATTTGTCCGTTCTCACTCATGTTGGAATAGGATCCATTGATCCTTTTGCGTCTGTCATTACGCCCAGCACTCGCGAGTTTGAAGCTCATCACAGTCATCCCATCCCAGATCCTACTCGGAATACCACAGACAAGTTTTAAACTTTCCGAATCTCAAGAATGGCCGCCAATAATTCTATCCTATACCACGAAGACTCCGATCTTTCAGAATGGAGGCTAAGAGATAAACAGTCAAGCTATTGCAAATAGAACGGAAGTGGTTGTCAGGAACATGTTCATAGGTGAGAATGATGATGAGTGTCACAGATCATCACATTCATCAGGTTGAAGTGCGAGTGAATATCTTGGAATAAGAATAAGCTTGAATTGAATAGAAAAACAATAGTACTTTGCATTAGTTCATGAAGAACATCAGAGCTCCACACCTTAATCTATGGGGTGTAGAAACTCCACCGTTGAAAATACATAAGTGATAATGGTGTTCATTGGCTTCGGCCCCAGAGGAGGAACCAAAATAACCAAGACCTAGGTCTAAGGACTAAAAGTCCAAAGATGTAAAATAAATCACTAAAAGTAGTTTTTATACTAAACTAGTAGCCTAGGGTTACAGAAAATAAGTAAATGATGCAGAAATCCACTTCCAGGCCCACTTGGTGTGTGCTTGGGCTGAGCATTGAGCTTTACACGTGTAGAGACTTCTATTGGAGTTAAACGCCAGGTTGTAGCCTATTTGTGGCGTTTAACTCTGGTTTGTAACCTGTTTCTGGTGTTTGACTTCAGAATAGGGCAGGAAGTTGGCGTTTGAACGCCAGTTTGCGTCATCAAAACTCGGGTAAAGTATGGACTATTATATATTGCTGGAAAGCCCTGTATGTCTACTTTCGAACGCAATTGAGAGCGCACCAATTGGATTTCTGTAGCTCCAGAAAATCCATTTTGAGTGCAGGGAGGTCAGAATCCAACAGCATCTGCAGTCCTTTTTCAGCCTCTGAATCAGATTTTTGCTCAGGTCCCTCAATTTCAGCCAGAAAATACCTGAAATCACAGAAAAACACACAAACTCATAGTAAAGTCCAGAAATGTAAATTTGCTTAAAAACTAATAAAAATATAATAAAAAGTAACTAAAACATACTAAAAACTACTCAAAAACAATGCCAAAAAGCGTATAAATTATCCTCTCATCACTCACTTATCCCAAATAAGTCTACCCTTCCAATTACCTTTGTTAGCCACTTTGAGCCTTTTAATCCCATTTGTTCTATATTTTACCACATCACTAGCCTTAAGTGGAAAAACAATTAAAAATTCCAATTGAATCTTTGGTTGCCTTAAGATAGAAATTGTGTGTCAATTGAGTTTGGGAAGATTGTGGGAACATGGGTTAATAAGGGAATATGTCATGATAAAATAATGGGAATTTGGGTACTTACTCATGTAAAACTAGAAACATTGAAAATCCATGTGCATTGGCAATGTTATGTTTATTTTTATGCTTCAAAAAAAAATAAAAAATAAAAAAGAGAAAAAAATCTAAAAATATTCAATAAATAAGTAAATAAATAAGGGGACAAAATTACCCCAATGTTAAGTTAAGGAAAAGATCAATGCATATGTGATAAAAATTAAAGAAAGTTGATACATGAGTATGATATGCAAAAATGGGAATTTTGGGTAGCTAGGCATGATTTTAGAAGTACATAGAGTGTGTGTATAAGTGAAGAGCTTAGGTTAATTAAAGATTCATATTATAGCTCACTTGGCCATACATATATCCTCACCCTTACCTTAGCCCCATTACAACCCTGAAAAGACCTCATGATGTTTGCATTGGTATACTAAATATTTGTTGATTGGTTAGATGAAGAACAAAGTTTAGAAAGCATGATTAGAGAAGAGTAGAGTGATTAACCCTAGACACTTGAGCGATTAGAGTGCATATACACTACCAATGATGGTTCAATGCTTGATTCTATGTTCCCTGCTTTTATGAGCTATCTTCTTACAAGTTTGCTTGTCTTCTATTGTATGATTTAAATTAGTGGAATCTGATTTATGTTTGTCTTGAAGAGCTTATTTACTTTTAACCAAGTAGGTAGAAAAATTTTTGCATTTAGTTGTATTCACATAGATAGGTTGCATTTCATACATCCTACCATTCCTCTTCACTCCTTTATAGCTTCTCTTGAGCTTAGCATGAGGACATGCTAATATTTAAGTGTGGGGAGGTTGATAAACCACTATTTCATGGTTTATCTTGTGCTCAATTGAGTGGTTTTTATCAACTCTTTACCCACTTATTCATACTAATCGCATGTTTTGCATTTTCCTTCCTAATTTTGTGCTATGATTGAAAACATGTTTCTTGGGCCTTTAAATTACTAACTTTAATCCTCTCTTATTACCATTCGATACCGTGACATGTGCGTTAAGTGTTTTCAGAGATTACAGGGCAGGAACGGCTCAGAGGATGGAAAGGAAGCATGCAAAAGTGGAAGGAATACAAGAAGCTGAAGGAACTGCAAAGCTGTCAGTCCGACCCTCTCGCACTAAAATGGTCATAACTTGAGCTACAGAGATCCAAATGAGGTGGTTTTAGTTGCGTTGGACAGCTAACGTCCGGGGCTTCGAAATGATATATAATTTACTATATTTGCCCTGAGGATAAATGACACGAATGCGTGCTCCACGCGGACGTATCGCAGTGACGAAAATCAGCGTGTTTGAATTCGCAACTAGCGAATTCTGGGCTGTTTCTGACCCAGTTTTCGGCCCAAAAAATACAAATTAGAGGCTATAAAGTGGGAGAATGGATCCATTCATGAGAAAAGAATTCATACAACATTCATAATTCATAATTTTAGGATTAGATGTAGTTTTTAGAGAGAGAGGTTCTCTCCTCTCTCTTAGGATTAGGATTTAGGATTTCTATTATGTTTAGGCTACTTCTCTTCAATTTCCAGGTTCAATGTTCTTTTAATTTAAGATTCTTATATTCTGCATTTATTTCATAATATTTTTCCATTTAAATCTATTATTTGTTTAATTGTTTCCAATTGAATTTTAATTACCATGTTCCCTCTTTACTTCTTTTATGATTTATGAAAATGACATTCATATTAACCGAGTAGACTCCCAACTTGATTTTGGAGTTGATTAATATTTGGAGACCCTTCAGTTGGAATATTCAAGAATTAATTGGTAATTGGAAGTTGTTGGCTAGCACTTTAGTTACTACGCTAATCCTTCCCAAGGGAGAGGATTAGGACTTGTGAACAGAAGTTGGCTCCCAACTTAATTTTCCTTTATTTAGTAAAGGATAACCAAGTAGAAACAACAACCTATTACTGTTAATCTTGAGAAATCCAACGAGGATAGAACTTTCGATTAATCTTCTCTGAGTCAAGGCTTTTAATTTAATTACATAAAATCTATTATTTATTTTTATTGCATTAATTTATAATTATATCTGTGCCCATTGCCCAAACTCCAAAACCCCCAATTTACAAGACTCATAACCAATAATAAACACACTTTCCTGCAATTTCTTGAGAAGACAGCCCAAGGTTTGAATACTTCGGTTATAAATTTTATTGAGTTTGCTTAAGTGACAACCAAAACTTTTGTATGAAAGGATTCTCTGTTGGTTTAGAAACTATACTTACAACGCGATTATATTTATAAAATTTCTTTACCGATAGAAAATCTTATTCGTCATTGTGCCACATACACTTCTCTATCAATAAAGTCATTAAGGAAAGCACATTTAACGTCCATTTGAAACATTTTGAAACTTTTATGGGCAGCACAGGCAAGAAGCAACCTAATTGCTTCCATTCTAGCTACTGGAGCAAAAGACTCATCAAAATCTATACCCTCTTCTTGATCGTAACCTTGGGCCACTAATCTAGCCTTGTTACGAACAACTTGTCCGTCCTCACCAAGTTTATTTTTAAACACCCACTTAGTACCCGTAACTTTCTTACCTTTCGGATGGGGTACTAGTGTCCAAACCTCATTCTTGTCGAATTGAGCAAGCTCTTCTTGCATGGCTTTGACCCATGATGGATCTTTAAGAGCTTGTTTTACATTGTTGGGTTCCATTTGTGACAAGAGAGCAAAGTTGCTTGGTTCGGATTGTCTTTTGGTTGAGGATCTTGTTGTAACACCTTGAGAGGGATCACCAATGATGAAGTCATGAGGATAACCCCTCATGGACTTCCATTCTCTAAGCTTCCGGAGTGGTGTTGAGCTTTGATGAGCTTCTGGTGGTCTCACTGTTTCAGTTTTTCGTGCTGGCTCAGGAGACAAAATAGAAATGTCTCCTCCAATCTGACGAGATAAAACTGGACTGGCAGATTCTTCATTTTGAGCAGATTTGGAATTTTCTTCACTGGTTCCTTTATTGACAACTTCTTCACAATCTGAATCATTGTCTATCACAGCACTGGAAATTAAATTAGAATCACAAAAAGTAACATGTATGGATTTCTCTATGGTCCTATGTTCTTTGAGATAAATCCTATAGGCCTTGCTAGTGGTGGAGTATCCAACAAACATTCCTTCATATGAGTTTGGATCAAATTTGCCAAGGTTTTCTTTATTGTTAAGTACAAAGCATTTGCATCCAAAAACGTGAAAATACTTAAGATTTGGAGGGGTTCCTTTCCATAGCTCATAGGGAGTTTTCTTCAACCCTTTTCTAATAATTGTCCTATTCAAAATGTAACAAGCTGTATTTACAGCTTCATCCCATAAAAATTTAGGAATCTCATTCTCATAAAGCATGGCCCTAGTCATCTCTTGAAGGCTTCTATTCCTTCTCTCAACCACCCCATTTTGTTGAGGGGTTCTAGGGCATGAAAAATTATGAGCAATTCCAAAGTCATCACAGAATTTTTCAAAGTCTTGGTTTTCAAATTCTCTTCCGTGATCACTTCTCAAATGGGCAATTTTTAAATCTTTTTTATTTTGAATTTTCTTGCAAAGGGTTGAAAAAGCATGAAAAGCATCATTTTTATGAGCAAGAAAAAGTACCCAACCAAATCTAGAGTAATCATCTACCACCACAAGACCATAGTGTTTACCTCCTAAACTTTGGGTTCTTGTTGGACCAAAAAGATCAATGTGTAACATCTCTAATGGCCTTTGGATTGAGATTCCATCTTTTGGTTTAAAAGAGGATTTTACTTGTTTGCCCAATTGGCAAGCATCACAAGTAAGATCCTTATCAAATTTGATATTTGGAATTCTTCTAACCAGATTTTTCTTAACTAGCTTAGAAATTTGGTACATGCTTGCATGACCCAAATTTCTATGCCATAGCCATTTTTCAGATTCAAGAGAAGTAAAACATGTTACATTTTGTTCTTTCAAGTCTTCAAGAGTCAATCCATACACATTATTGCACCTTTTAGCTTCAAATAAAATATTTCCAGATTTTTCACACACAACCAAACACACAAATTTTCTAAAGATAACTTCAAAACCTAGATCACACAATTGGCTTACACTAAGTAAATTATGTTTCAAGCCATATACAAGAAGAACATCATTTATACAAGATGAAAATCTTTTATCAACTTTCCCAACAGCCACTATCTTTCCTTTAGCATCATCACTAAAAGTAACAAATCCTCCATCATATTCATCAAGCTTTATGAAGAAGGTTGTCTTTCCGGTCATATGCCTAGAACATCCGCTGTCCATATACCACATATTCTCCTTCTGTTTGGATGCTAGGCATACCTACAAAGCAAGCTCAAGTGACCTTAGGTATCCAAATTTTCTTGGATCCTTTCACGTTAAACCATCTCTTATGTCCTAAGCTGTTATAATCAAGAATAACTTTGTAAACTTTATCACCAATCATCCTCTCACCAAAAAAGCATTGAATGGGAAAGTGTCCATTTCGGTTACATAGTCTACAAAACCTTGGAGTTGCTGTTTTGTTAAAGCTTGTTGGATTTTGAAACCTTGTATCATTAGAAGATGAGGCAATGTTTTCAAAATGAGGTTTCTCAACAGATTTATAGAACCCCAAGCCAGCTTTATCATAAAAAGGTTTTTGACTAGCCAAGATTTGATTCAGATTTTCAGAACTTTGAGTGAACTTGGCTAAGTCTTCTTTAAGCTTATTAACCTCTTTAAGCAACTTTTTATTTCTTTTAAAACAGTCTACATATGCAACAATTGAACGGTTACTTTCACAGCTCCTAAGTTGGGCTTTTAACTGCTTATTTTCTTCAACAAGATCACAAGCAGTTTCGGCCTCCTTTAGCTTTTCTTTGAGAAATCCATTTTTTGCTTTAAGAATGATGATTTGTTGTTCAAGTTCTTGATTATCCAGTAAAAAGCATCTTATTTTTTCAGAAAGATGATCTATCATAAGATGAAGAGATTCAGTGTTAGGGTTAGGAATGATAACCTGTTCAACATGGTCAGCCATAAGACATGGTTGAGACATGGTTTCGGTTTCTTCATCATCTTCTTAATCATTTTCTAGATCTTCCCATGATGCCATCAGTCCTTTTTTCTTTCTTTTCTTCGGCTTTTCTTCCTTCTTCAACTTAGGGCAGTTGGACTTGAAATGGCCTGTTTCCTTACAGTTATAGCATGTCACCTTGCTGAGATCTTTCCTTTGTTTCCTTGAATTGCCTCATTTGCCTCTCTCCTTGAGCTTCACCATTTTTCTGAATTTTTTGGCAAACAACACAAATTCATTTTTAGAATCACTGGATTCATCATCCAGGGGGTTAGTCACATATGTAAAAGCAATTCCTTTCTTTTTTGAATCTTTTTTCAAATATGTGTTTTCAAAAGCAAGAAGATTTCCTCTCAAGTCATCATATGTCATGGAATCAAGACCACTACTCTCAGAGATTATTAATGCTTTTGTTTCTCACTCTTTTGTGAGACATCTTAACACTCTTCTCACTAGCACAGATTCAGGATACTTGATTCCCATAGCATCCAAGCCGACAATGATGGTGTTGAAGCACTCAAACAGTTCATCAATGGATTCTCCTTCCTTCATTGCAAACATTTCATACTCTCTGTTTAACATATCTATCCTGGTCTTTTTTACAATGGTGGTTCCTTCATGAGTAACTAGGAGTTTGTCCCAGATTTTCTTTGCCGTTGTGCATCGTGATACACGTCGGTACTCCTCGAAGCTAATAGCACAGTTGAGTAAGTTGATGGCCTTGGCATTGAGTTCAACCTTCTTTCTGTCTTCGTCGGTCCAGCTTGCTTCTGGTTTAAGAGAGACAACTCCTTCAGCACTTGTGATGGTTGGATATTGAGGACCTTCCAGGATAATCTTCCAAAGTCTGTAATCCACTGCTTGCACAAAGATCTTCATTCTCTCCTTCCAATAGGTGTAGTTTTTCCCATTGAAAAGAGGAGGTCTGTTGCTTGATTGTCCTTCAGTCAGGTTATAGAACACCAGATTTGAGCCACTGTTTTTTGCCATCTGGATCTTTTCTCCAAGCTGCAAAGCTTGATCTCTTTGAGACCAAGCTCTTATACTAATTGATGGTTATTAGTGGCTAAGAGAAGGGGGGGTTGAATCTTAGCCCCCTTTTTACTTGACAACACTTGCTAGCCTTTGAAACCACTTCTGGAAACTTTTTGTTTTTTTATCTCGTAACCAACCACAAGACTTTTTCTTTTGTCTCGTACCCAGCCACGAGACTTTTCTTTTTGTCTCGTCGGTCAGCACGAGATATTTTTGGTTTTATCTCATGTACAGCAGAAACAGAAATAGATTAGAAGAGAGAGAAAATTATACCCAGATATATCCTGGTTCAGCTGCTAAGTGCAGTGCAGCCTACATCCAGTCTCCATCACAACAATGATGGAATTTCACTATAATCCTTCTTGATTACAAACACCAATTCTCCCTAGGAACTACCCTTCCTATCTGGGACAAGTCCAGAATCTAAACCCCAATCCTGAACTTGACTTGGTCACTGCCAAGCTTTCAACTGTACAGTGCTAACCCAACTTACAAGGGAATTCCCACAGAATCATGAAACACAACACAGATGAGCAAAAGAACTCTAAGAACATCTATGGCTTTTTCTTTTAATTTTGCACTCTCTGCCTTTTTCTGCTCTATGGCTTTTTCATACAAACCTCACTGTTTGCCTTTGTCCATGAGACTCAAGACATGACAAAATTAAACAGAAAAATACAAAATGAAGAACATTGAAGGAGAAAAAATTCTGTTAGCTTGGGAAGCTATAGGAATTCTGTGCTCACTCTTTTCTTTTTCTTGAATCAAACCCTGACTGTTCACCCTTACTTATAGGGAGAAGCCTCCAAGGTTGAAAACCAAACAAACCAAGCCAATCTTCTTCTTCTTCAAACAGAACCGGTTCGGCCAGAGAGAGAGAAGAGATAACCTATGCAAAACCCAACATGCAATTACCTCTAGTTCTTCCTTGGTCACCAATCTTCATCAATCTGAGCCCTTCATCCTTGTCTTGCTCTCCAAGATGAACTTCTGGCCCTTGATGCTTCATGATGATGATAGCTTCATCTGCTCCAATCTTTGCCTCCTCCATCACGTAGCCACTGTAGCTACCTCCTGTGATGGTTGAGCAGAATCAGAGACAAGCCATCCCTCCAAGGATCTTCTTCTCTGACCAAAATCTTCTCTTTCATTTTTGGTATGGAGAAGCCAAGATCTCTTTACAAAATCTTACTACAAGTGAATGAGAATCTTAGCCACAACATACTTTTAGTTTTCTTTTTCTTGCCATCATTGTGATGGTCTTGTTACTTGCATCTTCATTTCTTCGGTGTCTAGCCATAGCCTCCATGCTTTCTCTGTAATGATATGACCGAAGGTAGAAGAGAGAGTAGAGAGAGAAAAAAGAAAATATTCAATAGATTTGAGCAACAATTAATGTAACAAAGAGAGAGAACAAAAGTAAACTCAAGTTTCCCACTTCCCTTTGCTGAGTAGCGTGTAGAGTCATTAAAGCTATCAAATCAATTTTTCTCTCTCATTTATATTTCTAATGCTAGCAAATTAAATTTTGAAATCCATCCCACAATAAGAAATGGAATCCGTTGGAAGCATGAAGCCAATTTGCTTTCTTTCTTATTTTGGTTTCAGATCAAGCATTGGAGTATCCAACCAAGATTTGAGTTGGGCTAATGATAATGTGAATTGAATCAAGCCCATCCATAAATAATAACTCAGCCACACTTCTTTGTTTATTTGTATCAAAGTTAATAATAAAGTCAATTGGGCTTAATTCACAAATTCTGGCCCAACTAACACAACCATGATTTCAGCCATATAAATTTAATACCAAGGCTGAGTATATGAATTGTGCTAGCCAATATTTTTTGGCCCAACACTAAAATCTGCATTGCAAAAATATTTAAATTAGCATATATGAATTAACATCAAGTTAATAATTTTGTAATTAATCATATTAATAATATCTGATCATCATTATATTAAATTAGAGTTTTTCAAACTCATCAAGAATCAATAAAGTTCTTAATTTAACACTGTGTGCTTGAATTGTTCAGAGTACTGTGAGAAGTATGCTAAAGCTGAAGATGTAGGAGCTGCACCAGAAGAGAAATCAAGTGATGATGAGGAAATAAGTGAAGATCAATATGATTCAAATGATGAACAGGTTGCTGGTAAAGCATATCCTTAGCTGCTTCAAGTGATGAACTTGGAATTGTGGTCAAAGGGGGAAATGCCCCTTATTATTGTTCAGTTTTATGTCAATGTAAATAATGTACCATTGATTTCCTGATGCAATCTTAATTTCTTGTTGTGGCTCTTTCAAATTGATGCATTGTGCTTTTTAGCTTAGCATGGTACTACCATAATATGCACAAATACTCTTCGTGTAACTCATTTAATGCAATGTTCACAACTATTCATGTTTTGATCTTTGAAACTTGGGCACGGATTCGGTACACGGGAGGAGTTTGTGCACCGAAATGCCAAAAAGCTGTTTGGCACACCAATAAACCAAAAAGTATCAAAATTAAAATGTATGTTTTTATGGGATCTTTTTTACAATTACACATAAAATATGGGTAACTACTTTTAATTTTTTTAAACAAATATATTTCACTTAATTGTTAAAAGTCGCTTCTTCTTCCAGGTTCTCTTCCTCCCCTTTCTTTGCCGTCGCAGCGCACTGCCCCTTCCATTATCTCCACCGCTAACAACGACTCAAACCTTCCCACCGCCTCTTTTACTCGCTCCTTTGTCGCGCTACCAACTCCTTCTCTTCCCCATTCAGCTATGGTGGCATCAGTACCGTCTTCTCCGGTACACCTAAAGTTCACTGCTCACACTCCGCGAGATGCCTATATCTTTATGCTCAACAGTGGGATCCACTTCCATAGCATAGAGATTGGTGAAGTCATTGACTAAAATTGAAGTCTTTGTGAATCGTTGTTGAAAAGCATCGCTGAGATTGTGAGTTGGGTTGGTGGAAATGATGAGAACAGAGTCGTTAACAGTATCGAGAAGAATCGAGAGTATTGAGTTGCATGTGACTTTGCCCATGCCACTTTTGCCACCAACAAAGACCCATTTGCTGATCCACCATGGCCACACTGCTCCTATTTCTCTCCACTGCGTTTTTGAATAGTCTGTTAAAGCCAAAAACAAGATTTGGCGTTTTTGAATAATTAATTAATTTTTATGACAACTATAATTAATAAAATTAATTTAGTAATTATTAATTTTTCATATCATATTATTATAATTAATAAAATTATTTTAAAAATTTACTAATTTATCAAATTATATTACTATAATTAATAAAATTATTCTCGATGTCATTTAACTATAATTAATAAAATTAATCTAACAATTATTAATTTCTCATATCATATTATTATGATTAATAAAATTACTTTAAAATTATAGTAATTTCTCATATTATATTACTATAGTTAATAAAATTATTTTAACATAATTATTAATTTCTTATATCATATTAATATGATTAATAAAATTACTTTAAAATTATAGTAATTTCTCATATTATATTACTATAGTTAATAAAATTATTTTAACATAATTATTAATTTCTTATATCATATTAATATGATTAATAAAATTACTTTAAAATTATAGTAATTTCTCATATTATATTACTATAGTTAATAAAATTATTTTAACATAATTATTAATTTCTTATATCATATTAATATGATTAATAAAATTACTTTAAAATTATAGTAATTTCTCATATTATATTACTATAGTTAATAAAATTATTTTAACATAATTATTAATTTCTTATATCATATTAATATGATTAATAAAATTACTTTAAAATTATAGTAATTTCTCATATTATATTACTATAGTTAATAAAATTATTTTAACATAATTATTAATTTCTTATATCATATTAATATGATTAATAAAATTACTTTAAAATTATAGTAATTTCTCATATTATATTACTATAGTTAATAAAATTATTTTAACATAATTATTAATTTCTTATATCATATTAATATGATTAATAAAATTACTTTAAAATTATAGTAATTTCTCATATTATATTACTATAGTTAATAAAATTATTTTAACATAATTATTAATTTCTTATATCATATTAATATGATTAATAAAATTACTTTAAAATTATAGTAATTTCTCATATTATATTACTATAGTTAATAAAATTATTTTAACATAATTATTAATTTCTTATATCATATTAATATGATTAATAAAATTACTTTAAAATTATAGTAATTTCTCATATTATATTACTATAGTTAATAAAATTATTTTAACATAATTATTAATTTCTTATATCATATTAATATGATTAATAAAATTACTTTAAAATTATAGTAATTTCTCATATTATATTACTATAGTTAATAAAATTATTTTAACATAATTATTAATTTCTTATATCATATTAATATGATTAATAAAATTACTTTAAAATTATAGTAATTTCTCATATTATATTACTATAGTTAATAAAATTATTTTAACATAATTATTAATTTCTTATATCATATTAATATGATTAATAAAATTACTTTAAAATTATAGTAATTTCTCATATTATATTACTATAGTTAATAAAATTATTTTAACATAATTATTAATTTCTTATATCATATTAATATGATTAATAAAATTACTTTAAAATTATAGTAATTTCTCATATTATATTACTATAGTTAATAAAATTATTTTAACATAATTATTAATTTCTTATATCATATTAATATGATTAATAAAATTACTTTAAAATTATAGTAATTTCTCATATTATATTACTATAGTTAATAAAATTATTTTAACATAATTATTAATTTCTTATATCATATTAATATGATTAATAAAATTACTTTAAAATTATAGTAATTTCTCATATTATATTACTATAGTTAATAAAATTATTTTAACATAATTATTAATTTCTTATATCATATTAATATGATTAATAAAATTACTTTAAAATTATAGTAATTTCTCATATTATATTACTATAGTTAATAAAATTATTTTAACATAATTATTAATTTCTTATATCATATTAATATGATTAATAAAATTACTTTAAAATTATAGTAATTTCTCATATTATATTACTATAGTTAATAAAATTATTTTAACATAATTATTAATTTCTTATATCATATTAATATGATTAATAAAATTACTTTAAAATTATAGTAATTTCTCATATTATATTACTATAGTTAATAAAATTATTTTAACATAATTATTAATTTCTTATATCATATTAATATGATTAATAAAATTACTTTAAAATTATAGTAATTTCTCATATTATATTACTATAGTTAATAAAATTATTTTAACATAATTATTAATTTCTTATATCATATTAATATGATTAATAAAATTACTTTAAAATTATAGTAATTTCTCATATTATATTACTATAGTTAATAAAATTATTTTAACATAATTATTAATTTCTTATATCATATTAATATGATTAATAAAATTACTTTAAAATTATAGTAATTTCTCATATTATATTACTATAGTTAATAAAATTATTTTAACATAATTATTAATTTCTTATATCATATTAATATGATTAATAAAATTACTTTAAAAATTTACTAATTTCTCAGATGTTATTACTATAATTTATAAAATTAATCTAAAAAACTACTAATTTCATATGGCATCTTGCTATAATAAATAAAATTAACGTATCAAAATCACTAATTTTCAATATATATTACTATAATTAATTAAGTTATTCAAAATATTACTAATTTCCAGAATATCTTACTTTAAAAAAGATTGAATTGAATTATTTAACTCATAATAATTGGTTTAGAATATAGTAATTTAAAATGTAAAATTCATTTATTGTTTATTTTTCTTTTCATCAAATGTTCCTTTCTTCTCAAAACTCCAACAAATAATGACCAATAAATAAATCTAACCAACTTTGTTTTTTCGCTTTTTGTTTAACAAAAAAAAAATTGTAAATGGTAATAATCCAACAAATCAAACACAACTATTCATCATAAATTCTAAGCGATTCATTGATTTTACAATTTTGCAAAGGAATTAAAAGGAAGATCTTGTTGTGAAACTCGCGTTCTCCTTGTTGCAAGATTGTTGTGGGGTCCAAAACTTCACCGAGTTCTCGCTGGAGGAGGGAGGATGCTGGAGAAGAGTTGATGGTGCGGCGAAAGAGTGAGTAGAAGAGACAATGGGGAGGTTTGGAGTCGTTGCCGGCGGTGAAAATAGTGGAAGGCGCAGTGTGCTTGCAACAGCGGAGGAAGAGGAGGAAGCTAAGAGAACGACGAAGAGGAGAAAGGCATTTGTCCTATGTACACACGACAGCATCTCCCTCCTAATCTCATCCCTACCATAATGTAATCCTCTTTGTCGGGGCATCTGCTCCATAGTTGCTGTCGAGGTGTTACTGTACACCTGAAGTATTGTCCTCTTGCGGGTGTTGGGGATGCTGTCATCGGAGGTAAAGGACGTGTTGGTGAGGAGGGGTCGTGCGCGTTGGCAACGAGGATATTGGCCAGGAAGCCATCCTCCCCACACGCTGTGCTGTCATCGGAGGTGAAATCCCATCCTCTTCCACTCTGGCTTAATGGTGCTCCTCACTCTGGCGTTTAACGATGTGCAAAATAATACAACAAAAATGTCTTACCTAACAAAATTTTATCAATTTTAAATTAATTTAAATATTTGATTTTTTTTAATTTTTTGATATAATACCACAAAATATTTTAAATTTAACAATAATAACCATCATAAAACTAATATTTATAAAGTTACCCCACTGACACAAAAGTAGACTAAAGTATTACTAGCCAATCATATGAAAGTAGATTCAGACAAATTTCTACCGTTAGATTAAAAAGCATATATAATCCAATGACTCCTTATCAACAGGCACACCGGTCAGTCAAAGTTAAATGTTATGCACATTGGTAAGCCAAACACACACGGCGCATGGAATCCATGCCCTTGAAACTTGTAGAAAAGTTTTCAAACAAATTGATTGACAATTGTTGTTTCTTGACCAGTGACTTAGTCATTATCTAAATTTTACACTTATCTATGAATTTTGTAAGATTTTATTACGAAAATTAAAAAAAAAAAACAACAGAACCTGAATAAATTTATAGCCATGCTTTAAAAGCGTAGCCATATTGTACCACAGTCATCAACAGCTACGCTTAAAAAATGTAGCGATATCTCTTGCTATTGACACGCTTTAAAAGCGTAGCGATATCTGTAGCTATTGGTACGCTTTAAAAGCGTAGCATTATCTCTTGCTGTTGACACACTTTAAAAGCGTAGCCATATCTCTAGCTGTTGGCACGCTTTAAAAGCATAGCCATATCCTAGCTATTGGCACGCTTTAAAAGCGTAGCCATATCTCTCACATATGGCCACGCTTAAAAGCGTGGCGACAAAAAAAGCGTGGTGGTAGGTTACCAAAAGCGTGGCGATAGAGCAACCGACACCCTTGCAGTTGTGACCCTTTCAAAAGCGTGCCAGTAGCTCAAAAAGCATGGTGAAAAGCTATCGCTACACTTTTTTTGACTTTTCGCTACGCTTTAAAAGCGTAGCAAAAAGCTTGTTTTCTTGTAGTGTATGTTATAATTCGACTATAAACACTATAGATCGATTATCAATAATAAGTACCAAAGCAAATCTTAATGCCCTAATATGCTATTATTTTTTATTTAAGTAAAATACTCGAAGAGTATAACCGTTGATACTTGATACCTCGTCCCAAATATAAAAGAGAGGTAAAAAATTGTCTTTGATATACAGATATACAGAGTTTATTATTCACTCCTTAACTTGAGTGTTAGAGTACTTTTTGCAGATATCTATCCCCTTTGTTCTCTTAGTTGCGAGTATAACTTGCCTCGACAAAAAACTTGCAGATACTCGCCTGAGAATAGACTATATCGCAGTCACCCTTTATAAAAACAATATTAATAAATTTTTTATTAAATTTAGTTACCAAAATAATTTGGTTATATAACATCACTGTTTATATTTTACACAAAATAATTTTGTTTGATTTGCGAATATATATTAATATCATGATGGAAAAAAATTTTATTGGAAAAATTGGTCATACTATAATGTAATATTCCAAACTCAAATAAAATATTTTTAAACATAAATATTTCACGAATATAGTTAAAAAAAAAAAACAAAAATGGTGAGATTAACATGATGATTGTTGCATTCTAACTTTTGTTTAACCTGTCCGAAAATTTCTACGCAACCATTATAAAAAAGGGTCACTAGATTGGAGAAAAGAACAAAATAGAGAGAGAAGCATCCAAGTATAGAACAATTTATCGTTACTCATCACAGCCACATGGACAAGAAATGCAGAGTATGGGAAAGAAAATGACCCGAAAACCGACCCTTAATTGCACAACATAACCTTGCACCAAAACCGAGAAAAAGAGAAATTAGATCTCACTTCGATTTCGATTAAAACCCAATAACTCATCGCCAGCAAGCAACAGTTAATCACCACGTTCACTCACTCCCACATTCTCGTTAAATTTAAGGTAACTAAAACTAACACAACACACAATAAATATCTAATAGTACCAGTAATAAACTAATAATTCCAAATCTCATGGAACAAACTTAAATTATAATAATTAATATTATGGTGCGAAATTGAAAATTTCAGCTTTTACTTTTCGGCCAGAAGCGTGTGTAATGTTTAGTGGCGTGGAAATTGACTGGTCTGGTTGATGACATTCCGTTTAATAAGTTTCTTGTTATTTTGTGCTTCTTTTTTCTGCTTTCTCCCCAAACCTTGGTCAGATCCGCGAATCCATCTCTACAAAAGCACAACGAACAACGCTCTTTCCATTCAGACATTACTACAAACACATACCGAGCTATTCTATGCTCTCTCTCTTTCTCTTTAATTCCTTCTGTTAATCAGCTTTGTTGACTCTTCTTCTTCAGTTCTTCGCTCGCATTACCGCACGCTTCCCTATTTGTTTATTTCTCCCATAAGGTGCTTATCTACGTCGTCGTTTTAGTCAACTATGAGTCTACGGGCTTCTTTATAAATTTTGATTACTGATTCTGTGGTTTCTTGATCTTGCTTCATTGGTTACGTATCGCAGATCCGTGTTTGGTATTCAGTTATAGAGTTACTCTTCTTTTTTCATTTTTACTGCTGTTGTTTT
Organism: Arachis ipaensis; assembly: GCF_000816755.2. Taxonomy (NCBI): domain Eukaryota; kingdom Viridiplantae; phylum Streptophyta; class Magnoliopsida; order Fabales; family Fabaceae; genus Arachis; species Arachis ipaensis. The sequence goes on from NC_029787.2 coordinate 115,622,666, forward strand.
TATTGTTTGTTTATGCGTTGAGGACAAATTGCAGTTTCATATCTGCTTAGGTTAGCAAAAATGGATCTTATTTTGCTTTGATTTTAATTTTGCCATTTTTAAATAAAAAGCCGAATACCATGTTTTGAGTTTGAGGATGTTGGATTGAATCGTTAAATTCAATGTTCGTGTCTTGTTTCGGACATTGTAACCTCCTCCTGTCTCTTCTTTTGGTTTTATTTTACCCGTAAGAAACCCAGAAAATCAGTGAATTTTTAACTTATTCCGGACCTGTTTTCCTGGGCAATGAAATTTAGACATAGATTTATTTGTTTCTCATCTGGATCAATATCAAATCTGTGGACTGTGCCAAAAAGAGAAAGAAAAGAATTAACTAGTGGTTTTTCTGATAACTTTTTACCTTTTCCACGCAGATAAATCCACTGGATTTGGAAACTAGTGATACATTGTGAACTCACTGAAAGTGTGGAAAGAATCCAGTCATAAGTCTTAATAGTTAACACTAGATACTGTGGTTCAAGCAACATGTCTACAGCAACCAAGGGTGATAGGAAGGCCACCCTTGACGCAGCATCATGGATGTTCAATGTGGTATCATCTGTGGGAATCATCATTGTGAATAAAGCTCTCATGGCTAACTATGGTTTCAGTTTTGGTATAGCCTCATCATCACTATCTTTTTTTCCTTATTTCATTCATTTTGCCTTCCACACCTAACTTCATTATATGCTTTTATTGCTCATGCCACATGCCTAGTAAAGCGTATTCCTAGTAGATCGGAATTAGGTGTTTAGTAGATCTTTTTTATGCTAAT
>NC_029787.2:115623536-115625696 GCF_000816755.2 Arachis ipaensis
CCTGTATCTTTTGAATTTATTATAAATTCATAAACAGACCTGTTATGATATTCACCTAAATTAATGTTGTAATGCTAGGTAGACAAAAAAAACAGTCAGAACTTGCTTTATTTAGCATTAATTAATTATTGCAACAATTAATGAATGCTAAATAAGGTAAGTTATGGCTGTTTTTGGCTGATTTTCTTTAGTTATCAAACATTTTCATTAATGTTGTATTCAACAACCACCAGTTCTTCTGAATTTCAGAAGATCTGGGAAGAACAGACCCCAGCCTTTTCCTTTTATGATCCAACAAATTTGTGGTAGGGCTCAAGAGAAAGGCATTCATAGTTTGCATGGTTTTGTTATTAAGGCTGATATGTATTATTGTTTAAATGTTTGTCTATGTCTTACAACTGCAGCAGCCAAGTGCTGAGAATAGTGCTAGATGGTTAAATAAAAATCTTGGTATTAACACTGACCAAATAAGAATGTAATTTATGTTTTCTCTACTCCAGTCCTGACATTGTATATTATTGTCATATAATGGTTCTATTATGCAGCTACGACCTTAACTGGCCTCCATTTTATCACAACCACCTTGCTGACTTCCATTCTTAAGGGGATGGGATATATCCAGAGTACTCAACTTCCAATTTCTGATCTCATCAAGTTTGTGTTATTTGCTAATTTTTCCATTGTCGGAATGAATGTGAGTTTAATGTGGAACTCTGTTGGTTTCTATCAGGTAACTTTGTGCATTTGGTAAAAACGTATTACTTTTTTTACTCTATGCTATGGTAAAGGTAAGTATTTATGATGGCCTGTTCTTTGAAAATGATATTTTCAGATCGCTAAGTTGAGTATGATTCCAGTATCTTGTTTGCTGGAAGTTGTCTTTGACGATGTGCGATATTCAAGGGACACAAAGCTAAGCATTTGTTTGGTACTCCTTGGTGTTGGTGTCTGTACTGTCACTGATGTGAGCGTCAATATGAAGGGCTTAATAGCTGCTGTGGTGGCAGTCTGGAGCACCGCACTTCAGCAGTATGTAAGTAACATATTAACACTATCAAATGCTGAATCTCAATTGGGAGAAAGAAAATGATGAAATTTGAATTTCTTGTCATCAAGGTGGTTAAAAAATTGGTGAATTTGCACTTTTAGTTGCACAATGCTTGTTGTTGACATTCATGTATGCACAAATTAATGAGACCTAGAACTGAAAAAGAAAGAAAAAAAAAAAAGAAAAGAAAAAGTGTTTGCAGCATTTGTTCTTCTTAAACTTGAGTTTATGTTGATTTATATTCTTCCGCTTATTTCATTTGGTTTTCTTGATGTTGATCTTGTTGAGCTTATAGTTAGTTCTATTTTGTGTAGTATGTGCATTTTCTACAGAGGAAGTACTCTCTTGGATCGTTTAATTTGTTGGGCCATACTGCACCGGCACAGGCCGCAAGTTTACTGTTAGCAGGTCCCTTTGTGGACTATTGGTTGACAAACAAACGAGTTGATGCTTTCAACTATGGTCTGGCGTCTACTGTAAGTTTCTCTCAGTTTATTTGTATGACCATGGTTTAATCTTGATGAATTTGTAATGCAGAGAAAGTTCAAACCAAAGGTTTACAAGTAATATCTAGTTTGTCCAAGTAGAGGCATGAGATAAGCTCTGAAATAAAACTGTGTTGTGAAATAAAACTCCTGTGCACATTTTTCTACTCTTTTTCTAAAATGTTCAGAACTGAAAAGGCTGATCCTGAAACTGTCAATTATTCTTTCTTATGTAGCTTGCTTGCTCTATAATCGGGACATTTTTCTATTCCTTTAAATTCTAATACATGCTTAGTATGACTTCAAAAAATTCCCTCATAAATCTCTGGAGGAGAGTCTATGCTTTTAAATTGCCTGCGTTATACTTTCTGCCATAATACTAAAATTGATCTGCTGTGTGCCTGCAGCTGTTCATCGTTCTGTCTTGCACTATCGCGGTAGGAGTAAACCTTAGTCAGTTCATCTGCATTGGCCGGTTTACTGCCGTAACATTCCAAGTCCTTGGCCATATGAAGACTATTCTAGTTCTTATCTTGGGATTTGTTTTCTTTGGAAAAGAAGGCCTCAATCTACATGTAGTTATAGGCATGCTCATTGCCATAGTTGGAATGATCTGGTACGGCAATG
>NC_029787.2:115625816-115647159 GCF_000816755.2 Arachis ipaensis
CCTACCACTACCAAAACACAAGATTATAGTGCAGTTCCAGTATCATCTGAACCTGATGAAGAGGCATAGAAATTTTAGTGCATGTTCAAGAAAAGAGATAAATGTGGGGGTGTAACGTTTTGGTGGTGTTCATGGCAGGTGCTCTTTGTGTCAACTGATTCATTTTTCTTTTCATCTAGAAGGGATTTATTTTGTTATTGATAGAATCATGCACAATCATATATCTCTGGTTTTTTGTGTACTTAACTATAGTGGAAGCTAAGGACACATTGAACGGGTTCATTTGCGAAATAATGTTCATTTTTTCCAGCATAGAAGTTGGTAAACTGTACTTTTAATACTGGATTCACAAAAAACGCAATCCTTAATTCCTTATTCACTTTTCAAACGGATTGCCATTGTTTGTTCTGGCCTATATCATGAAAAAGTTTCATTTTAATTTATTACATTACATATAGTTAATATCCCTATTTAGCTATTATTCGGATATGAAGCTTGGAGGCTTGGACTATCTTCTGTGTTTAAGCTTTAAATTAATAGTCAACGGAAGAATATTCCTAACAAAGTATATATTCTATATTTCTATTACACCGTCCAACAAATTAAAAAAAAAAAAATCATTACAATGTCTGAATGGCAAGTGACACGTGTTATATTACCGATCCATAATAAGCGCCTAAGTCATTTCACGTAACTGTAAAGTAAGATAGATAAAGAGTAACAGACTGCTGAATGACCACGTAATCTTGAATAATGAAGTCCTTTTCATTACTAATTTAATTTTTTCAGTCTGATCAGCATGGGCAGCAGAATACTTTCGAGTTACGTTCTTCAGAAAGAAAAGGCAAATCATCATTTTTAAATTTAATACATGAGGTATCAATGCTCAATGCAGGACAAGCTTTATGTTATGAATTATGGATGGTTTGTTTCTGCAGGACAAGTCAACAGGCTAATAATGCATTCTTGCGAAGAATAATTAAAAAAAAGGAACCCAAAATTGATATTTATAGCACCTGCATCTGTCCTAACTAGAAGCAAACAAAAGTATTTTGTAACTGGCCATATTATTTGAACCCGTGGAAATGATGAGTTGAAAAAATAGTAATGATTAACTGTAAAAAAGTGTCGGGGGTTAGTCCGCTTTAACTAGGTTTGGTTTTTGCTTCTTGCATGTAAGACTATTTTTAGTAGGAAATTTATCCCAGTCTGTTTATGATCCACCTATCATAAAAAGTAATTTCACATCAATTTTTGTGTCATAAACAGTAAATAGAAATTCAAAGTATTTTTCTTTTCTTCATTAAGAGGAACTAACTTTAATCCCTGTTGTGGTCCTACTTAATTAATTAATTAAAATAATTAAAATTAATGTAGTTATTATTTTGTTTACTATAATATTATTAAAATTTATAAATTCAAAAATAATTCACTATTAAAAATATTAAGATTAATTAAATAAAAATATAATTATTTAATATAATTAATTATTATAATTATTAATAAATTAATTATAATTTAATTATTTAATATAATTATTTAACAAATTGCCATATCTAAAATTACAAAATTATTTAATATAAACATATATGTAATGTAATGTAATATATATATTTTTTAAAATTTTTTTAATAACTTACCACATGGCAAAAGATTATTGGCTATTGAAAGTCCCTCTTTAGAGGAACTCTTGGCCTCGGTCCTAGTGAAAAGACTCTCTCCACTTTTTATTCCAATAGTCTTTATCTCCCCATGTGTCACAAGAGAGTCTCCCTTTACTACCATTGGAGTTGCTCTAATAACTCATTCACAAACTAGAAACTTTTAAACAACTCGTATCTGCGATGGGTTATTTAGTTTTTGACGGTTAAAAAATATCGTAGAAAAAAAATTGTAAAATAATAAAATATACACCTAAAGAAAAGGAAATTTTTGTTTTTTATATATATAATGATATCATTTTTTTTCACAAAATGTCTAAATGATACTCTTTTTTATTTATACAATATTCATTCCCTTTTTATAATTTTAAAATAACATAAATTTAATTTATTTGATGAAATAATCTTATCCGACCGTTACAAATCCAACATCATAACTCGGCATTATCAATCATAACTCGGCAAGTTACGTTATTACTCGACAAATTATGTTATTATTCGGCAGGTTACGTTATAGCTCAGTATCTTACGTTATAGCTAGACTCAACGGATTATGTCCTGAAATCAAAATGTCCAATGTAACGTCATTACCCATAAAAACCTAATCATTGCTCTTCAATTCAGGAGACCAACAGAAATGCAACCGACCTATCTTACTTCACCTATAAAGGTATGATATTCTATCTTAAAGGACACATTGAATTCTCAATACTAACTTAAGCTTAGAAGTACCTTTGCAGGTACACTCCCCTCTTTTTCTTGTTCACACTCTGCTCGAATTGACATCTCCCCAGGCGAAAGGCTCGAACTGCCCCAAAGCTCATAGATCGGCATCGAAGATAACAACTCGGCGCCGATTCCCAACAGCCGAGCTCCCCTCCAGGTATCCATACAAGAACAATTGGTGCCCACCGTGGGGCCGAGAATATAATTTCTTTCTTGTCTCATCGGCTTCAACACCCTCACTCCTAGCCATGGCTGAGCAACTCCCACCTATGCCATCCGAACTTCTTCGGATGGTGACCGAGTTACAACAAGCCAACCAACGCATGGCGGAAGAAAACCAGAGAATGACAAACCAGATTGCCAATATGAATAATGCCCAGAACGAAAATAACAATGACCGACAAGAGCGAACAGAAGAAGCCGAGCATCAGTCCGGACTGACACACGTATCCGAAACTGCTCGGTGTGAAGACGAACAACCTGAACACGATGAAGAAGCTCGGCAAGAGAATGAAAATGACGATCCAGAAAACTCACTCGGACCATTCACGGCCGAAGTGATGAACTTCGTGCTACCTAGAAGGTTCACTCTACCAACCACCCTAGCCCCCTATGATGGGTTAGGTGATCCGAAGAAATACTTCAAAAAGTTCACCTTCATAATGATAGTAAACGGTGCATCTGATAAAGTTTTATGTCATTATTTTCCATCTTACTTAGATGGTTCTGCACTTGATTGGTTTTATTCTTTGCCTGCAGGTTCTATTTCTCATTTTTGAGACCTATCAAAGCCCTTTGAGGAATATTTTGCTGGGTCAGCCATCTATCTGCATGATTCCGATTACTTGAACACAATCAAACAAGGCCAGCATGAAAGCCTCAAAGACTACATGACGTGCTTTACAAAGATAGCAATGAGTATACCAGATCTCCACCCCGAGGTGGAATTGCATGCAATAAAAAGCGGACTCCGACCAGGAAAATTCCAAGAGACCATCGCTGTGGCCAAACCTAAAACTATGGCCGAGTTTCGCGAAAAGGCAAAAGGTCAGATTGACATTGAAGAACTCCGACAAGCTCAGAAAACAGAGAGACCACCATACAGAGACGATGATAAAACACGAGATAGCAAGAAAAACTTCAAACCAACCCCCCGATACGAAACTTATACTCAGTTTAACATCAAGCGTGACGACATAATCAAGGAAATCTTGAATTCAAAGTTGATCAAGCCACCACGAAAAGCCGGCAACTATCCAGATTCAAAGGGTGCAGACAGATCAAAATATTGTACTTTTCATCAAAAGCACGGACACACCACTGACAAGTGTGTCATCGCCAAAGACCTTATAGAGCGGTTAGCATGGCAAGGTCATCTCGATAAGTACATTGGCGGCCATATACAATGGCGTGCACCTCCCCCGGGTGACCAAAGCTCGGCAGCACAGCATGGCCGAGATAAAGATCGACCGAACACCAATCCCCCCGATCAACCAAGACGTATCATTAACTGTATTTCTGGAGGTTTTGCAGGTGGAGGCACCACAAGCTCGGCAAGAAAGCGGTCTTACCGAGCTATGCTTTCAATAGAAGCCATTCAAGATCATCATCAGACACCTCCACACTTTCCTCAAATAACATTCCAAGCCCCCGACTTCAAAACAAACATAACAAACCTAGACAACCCTGTTGTGATCTCCCTCTAGCTCGGTGATCTCATAGTTAAAAAGGTTCTACTGGACCCTGGGAGTAGTGCTGATGTTCTTTTTTACTCAACATTTCAGAAGATGAAGCTAAGCAACAACATCCTCCAATCTTCCACTAGAGACCTGGTAGGTTTCTCGGGTGAGAGGGTCCCCGTTATGGGCTCTGTGTGGTTCCAAACCACACTTGGTGAGGTTCCTTTATCAAAGACTTTAGATATTCAATACTTGGTCGTTGACTATTTTAGTCCTTACAATTTGATACTTGGCCGACCTTTCTTAAATAGGTTTGGCGCCATTGTTTCTATAATTCATCTTTGTGTTAAGTTCCCTTTGCAGGATAATACAATTGTAACTATCCACAATGACGCCTAAGAGGCCAGAGAATGCTACAACAACAGTCTTAAAAGGACTAACCGAAGTATCCAAACTCATGTGCACAACATCAGCAACCAAGACGAGCTACCAGTCCTGGCCGACCTTGATCCCAGGGCAAGAATCCTCGAACGACCAACCCCGACCGAAGACTTGCATAAAATCTATTTTGCAGATAGCTCGGAAAAGTTCACTTATGTGGGATCCACACCAACCTTAGAAGAGACGGCCTTATTCCAAGCATTCCTACGACAAAATGCCAACTTGTTTGCTTGGACCCCAACTGACTTGCCAGGAATTGACCCATCCGTCATATCCCACAAACTGGCATTGGATCCGTCTGTCTGACCTATAGCACAGAAAAAGCGAAACTTTGGCCATGACCGTAAACAAGCCTCTCTAGAAGAAACCAAGAAGCTCATTAAGGAAATTAGGTTCACGACATGGTTGGTGAATGTCATCATGGTGAAAAAGCATAACGATAAATGGCGCATGTGTGTTGATTTCACCGATCTCAACAAAGCATGCCCAAAAGACTCTTATCCCTTACCATCTGTTGATTGTTTAGTTGACAATGCTTCTGGTTATGAAAAACTTAGCTTTATGGATGCATACTCTGGCTACAACCAGATCCAAATGCACCCATCCGATCAAAGTAAGACAGCTTTTATTACTGAATATAGAAACTACTGTTATAAAGTCATGTCATTTGGCCTTAAGAATGCAGGTGCAACATATCAATGCCTAATGGACAAAGTGTTCGCCCAACAGATCGGCAGAAACATTGAGGTCTACGTTGACGATATGGTTGCCAAAACGAAGACCGGAAATAACCACCTTGACGACCTCGCAGAAATCTTCGGTCAAATCCAAAAATACATGCAGTTAAACCCCGATAAATGCGCCTTTGGCGTACAAAGTGGCAAATTCCTCGGCTTCATGCTCACTAGCCGAGGTATTGAAGCAAATCCAAAAAAGTGCCGAGCTGTTTTGGATATGAAGAGCCCACAAACTATCAAAGAAGTCCAACAGCTAACAGGAAGACTTGTTGCACTCTCTAGATTCTTACCTTGACTAGCTTCTAAATCTTTCTGTTTTTTCCAAACTTTAAAAAAGAAAAAGGCATTCCGTTGGACCGATGAATGTGAACAAGTATTCACAACTATCAAAGAAACTCTTTCAATACCACCAATTTTACAAACACCCCTTCAAGGGGAACCACTATTTTTATATTTATCTGTGACTAACTGGGTTGTAAGCTCTGCTCTTATTGCAGAAAGATAGAAGCATCAATTGCCGATCTATTTCACCAGCAAAACACTTCAGAATGCATAACTTCGCTATCCGAGCATTGAGAAGCTAGCTTTGCCTATGGTTTTCTCAGCACAAAGACTTCGTCCATATTTCCAAAGTCATGTCATCCATGTCCGAACAGATCAACCGTTGTGACAAGTCTTTCAAAAACCAGAACTAGCTGGCCGACTAGTAAAATGGTCGGTGGAGCTGTCCGAATTTGATATCAGATACCAAGGCCGATCATCCATCAAATCTCAATTCTTGGCCGATTTCATTGTTGAATTCACAGTCCTAGACGCAATCGAGGATTCACCCGAATGGTCTTTATATATAGATGGCTCCTCTAACCTAAATGGGTGTGGAGCTGGAATCATATTAGATGACGAAAATGGAAATGTCATCGAACAATCACTACACTTTTCCTTCAAGGCAAGTAACAACCAGAGTGAGTATGAAGCTCTTATTGCTGGGCTCAGACTTGTAGCCGATCTCAACATTGCCGGGCTTAAGGTATATTGTGATTCCTTGCTCGTCGTCTAACAGGTAAACAAGCTATACTAGGTAAAGGATCCTTTGTTATCGAAATACCTTGCAATTTTTCAAACACTACTGTCAAAATTTCATAAATGTGACATTGAACATATACCTTGGGAGGACAATAGCTGAGCTGACATCCTATCTAAGCTCGCCAGCACTCAAACAAATAATTCCTCGCTTCATCAATTTACGCTAATTAAACCCAGTATACAATTAACAGAAGTTCTAAGTGTTACGCAGGACACAGACTAGAGAACACCATATATAAACTATCTTCGGACAGAAAACTTGCCGGGCGAAGTTGAAAACATTCGGCACTTTTGTCGGCAAGCTTCGTTTTTTACTATATATAACAATTACCTATATAAACGAGGATTCTCTCGTCCTTTACTAAAATCTCTTTGCAGATCAGAAGCCGATCTTACGCTAGCTGAGGCACACGAAGGTATTTGTGGTACACACCTCGGAGCCTGGAGCCTGTCTTCCAAAATCCTCCGAGCTGGTTTTTATTGGCTGACATTGTAACAAGATTGTAAAACAAAAGTCAAAATCTGTGACAACTGCCAAAAACACAGTTCGATCACACACATCCCAGCAGAACTCCTACACAGTTCCAAGGTAAGTTGGCCGTTCAACCAAAGAGGGCTCGACATCCTCGGTCCCTTCCCCTTAGCGGCCGGCCAGGTAAAATTCTTAATAGTAGCGATTGATTACTTTTCAAAATGGATAGAGGTGCAACCCTTAGCAAAAATCGCCTCACAACAAATGGTTAGCTTTGTATGGAAACATATTATCTGTAGATTTGGCATACCTCGGCACATTATCACTGATAATGGCCGCCAGTTTGTCGATCAAAAATTCATTTCCTTTTTGCAGAACTTAAAAGTTAAACAGCATTTCTCATCGGTAGAACATCCACAAACAAATGGGTTAAAGCAGAATTCGCGAATAAAGTCATCCTACATGCCTTAAGGAAGAAACTCGATGAGGCAAAAGGCCTTTGGGCCGAACTCATTCCAGAGATCATATGGGGATACAATACCACCATCCACTCAACAACAAAGGAAACATCTTTCTGACTGGTGTACGACTCCGTCACAATGATACCTGTGGAGATCTCTCAGGCCTCACTCCGAACTCAAATGGCCGACCATACTACAACAGATAAGGCTCGGCAATCCGAACTAGACCTCCTTGAAGAACTCCGATCTTCAACAGCAATCACTCACCGAGCCATGCAACAATATATAGCTCGGTGATACAATCAGAAACTTCACCCAAGATCCTTTCAAGTAAACAACCTTGTGCTTAGAAGAACCGAACAGGCTAGGAAACCATCAACACATGGCAAGCTAGCAGCTAACTGGGAATGCCTTTTTCGAATTATTGAGGTCATCGGCAACGGAGCCTACCGATTACAAAGTCTAAATGGTAATATTATACCTAACACTTGGAATGTATCATCTTTAAAGTTATACTACAGTTAAAAGTCAGGGACAGACGAGTACTCTTTTTTCTACTGCTAAGATTTTTCCCAAAAACGGGTTTTGCTTGGAGAGGTTTTAATGAGGCTGGCCTACCTGCACCTTTGTAATCAAAGGTCTTTAAATATACATAAGTTTCTTATTTTTAAATCCCTTTTCTCACATTAAGTTACTTTCTTTTCTCAAATTATACTCTTATCATTCCGACCTCTATTCACAATCAAACCTATCAGGGGTTACTGATCAAATAACACTTACCGATCAAACAATAATTGCCGATCAAATACCTATGGCCGACCAAATCGGAAAATTACCGATCGCACGACAATTCTCGATCAAACAACAAATACAAAATCACCGATCAAACAACAATTGTCGCTCATACGATAATTGCAGACCAAATCAGACAAACGAGTCTGTTCATCTATATACAAAGAATCAGTACCGTACAAATACATCCTTCTATTCTTTGCAATTTGGCAAAACAGAAATACAATCATCTATCTTCCCAAATCCCAATTGGTGGATCATTAATCCATCCTCAATATTTAACTAAGGTTCTGTTCCGAGGGTTACCTGAAATTGTAGGTCGATCTCGGATGAGATCTACTGTGGTGGTCGGAGCTGTTGTGTCTGACTTTAGGCAGGATTTTTGTGTAGAATCAGAGTATGAGTTTATACCTGGGTGCTCTAGTGTATTTATAATGGTAAAGAGTGAGATAAGTTAGTTATCTTATCTTATCTTTTAGGGGAACCACCTTTATCTTTCTAGGCTTTGCCGCCTTTAGATTGGGCTGGGTCCCTTCTTTTTGGACCTGCTTAGGCCTTTTATGGCGATTTGGCCGAACTCTTTAAAGGAGAAGTCGGGGCGACCCAACCTGAAGAGGTCGGTCGCTTTGTCTTCAATCAGCTCGGGTCGCATAGCTCAACCTAGGGTATGAACAGTGCCCCTGCTTGAGCTCGCTATTTCCTTTGAGGTCGTGTCTTTTTGGACTTCGACCCCTTTTGGGGAAGTTGTGCTCGAGCATTTTGCCTTTTGTCGATCTCTTGTAGAACTCCTGTTAGGTTAGCTTCTTGCTTTAAAATGCGAAGCGTTTCTTTCTTCCCTTATTTGTAGCGCGCGTTTTTCTTTCCTTGGAAACGTGCGAGGGTTTAATGCCCATTAACTCCTCTTGCCGTTTCCTTCTTTCCCTCTTTTACATTTCATTTTGAATTTCAAAAGACTTGCTTTCAGTTTTTTCTTCTCTTTTCTCCTCACCCTTTGCTTTTGTCATCCACTGAGGTGCTTCGCTCCCTCTGTTTTCTTATGCTCTAGAGCTTTTCTGTCTTCTCAGTTCGAAAGTGTTTCGTTGTTTACAGTTTTTGTTCGTCGCTTCTGTTCGTGCGGTCCTCATCATCTTCTCTGCAGGTTGGTTTTTTGGCGACCGTTCTTTTCTGCATGTATTTTATTGTCGCGTTTTTCACAATGCATTGATTTTTGTTTGGGTTCTGATCAAGGAAAGTTTGAGTTTTCCTGAAAATATTGCATCTTTGTGCCTAATCGTTTGCTGTGATGTGTACCTTTTATGCTTCTGGTAGTTTTTGCTTCCTTAGGGATTTTTTGTCGTCGTTCTTGACTCGTTTCCTCCGTATATGAAAATCTCTTGATTGAACTTGTTTATAGAGAAAGGTTGTAGCTTCAAAGATAAACTGTTGGTAGGAAAGGATTGTAGCTTTTGATGATTTTTTGTGTGGTCTGTGATGATGATGGTCTTTACTGTGTGGGGAAATGCTTCTAATTAATTTGATTGTTCCCCTAGTATCTTTTGTTTGAGAGGTGTTCAGACTTGTTTGAGGGCATAGATTGTTGACTTCCCTTCTCTGTGTTCTTGCCCTGTTGTTGCCTCCAAAGGGTGCCCCTGGACTTTAGTGTGAGTCCTGGGGTTTCCCTTTTACTGCCGTATCTATTGATGTTTTGCTGTTATTATCCGAGTTGTTTCCTTATTTGCCCGAGTTATTTGGTAGTAATCCGATTTTTCTTTTTCTTACTGTAGGAATAGTTGACCTATGTCTTCCCACAAAAATATTGTTGGGATGTCTACTAAGATCCCGGACGGCATGTCTGACTGGCTGGACTCCATAGTTTTAATGTGTGTTACTGTGGCTGACCCTGAGTACTGTGTGCGACTTAGGCGGTTCCATAGGATTTGTAGGGATAGGGATGAGGAGAAAAATTATGAGTTGGTGTCGCTGGACCCTGAGGAGAGGGTTAGTTTTCCTTCCTTGACTCAGGGGGAACGGCCCTTTTTTCTATGCTTATGACTACTTTTTCAATCAGTTGAATATTACCATCCCTTTTACCACCTTCGAGACCGACCTGTTGTGGTCTTGTAATGTAGCCCCTTCTCAACTCCATCCGAACTCATGGGATTTTATAAAAATCTTCCAATTGTTGTGCCAGAAATTGGGTGTCCGACCTAGCCAAACTCTCTTTCTCCATCTTTTTGTGTTGACAAAGCCTAGGGTAGCTAAAAAGAAAGCCTCTTGGATTTCTTTCCGAGCTACTCAAGGAAAGAAAGTGTTTTCAATGTGTGATGGGTCCTTTCGTGACTTCAAGAACTATTACTTTAAGGTCCGAGCTGTTGAGGGAGCTCGGCCCTTCTTTTTGGATGAAAATAACGAACCCACTTTCCCTTTGTCCTGGCAAAAGGATCCAGTAGTGGTTAAGTATTCTTGGGAGAGCTTGAGCGAGTTAGAGCAAGTTTTGTAGGTGTGTTTGAGGAGAACTGGGGAGAACCTCCTCATCTCGAAACGAAGAGATTTCTAGGAGATCCCTCCCTTCTCCGTGCTGAACTGGGTAGTGACTGACTTTTTTTAGCTTTTCTTTTTGTTTGTTAGCTCATTCTTTCTCTCCTTTGTAACCTGCTTTCTTGGCTTTTTTCAGAAATCGTGAAATCTACTGACTCCATGAAGGCCTTTCGAAGGGCGAAGAAAGTGACTACTGCACAAAACTTAAGTGTGAAGACTTCTGGAGAGGGATCTTCCCAACTTCGTCCCAAGAAGCCAACTTCTGACACTTCAGAGCCGATGAAGATCATTCTGACTCCCCAAGTCCGGACTGTTCCCTCTGACCCAATTCGACCATCTTCTGGAGTGACCTCTTTTTCTACTGCTGGCCCTCCTCCGAAAAAGCAAAAAACTGTTGATCCTTATGACTTGAATGCCCCGGATTTTAATGCCGTGGAGTTTGTTGATGAGCAGATAGCTCCTTATGGCCACATTCCTATGGACGATGTGTCCATTCTTCGTCGCCTGAATTTCATCACTAATAATAGTGTTCGGATGGCTCATATGAGTGCGGCTTTGTATCGCACGGTCCAGGGTTCTCCAGTCCATGCGACTAAGGCTTTTGTGGAAGATGCCAGATCTGAAATTGACAGAATTAAAGGTTTGAAGGATGAGCTCGATGCTATGGTGGCAAAATTACAGTTGGATGTAGAGAGGGAGAGGTCCCGAGCTATTGCTGCCAATCTGGCTGAGGAGATGGCGAAAAAGCATAAAGAGAGCTACACCCGTACTTATGGCAAGATGTTGGAGACCAGAGAGAGGCTTGAGTCTGCTCATGCGGATTATGCCGAGTTCCAAGGTCACCTGGTGGGCAGTGTGACTAATGCTTATGAAAACTTGAAGGCCCAAGTCATGGTTCTTGCCCCTGAGCTTGATCTGACTTTATTTAGCCTGGATAATACGGTGGAGGATGGTAAGATCATGTCTGCTCTGGATGACGATGATGAAGGTCCTCCTCCTGTGCCACCAGCCAAGGCTTCTGCAACCTCGACTTCTCCTTCTGTACTGTTATAGTCCGGTTTATAGGCTTTTTGGATTTTGGTTTTTTTGTAATCTTCTAATATGGTAGACTTTCCTGACACTTTTGTTGCTTCTATGCAACTTATTTTGGAAAAACACACACTTTTAAACTCTGAGGTTGCTGTTTAGGTAGCCTTTTGAGTCTTTAGTGTTTTTATTTGCCTGGATATATTTTTCTGATATGTTGTTCATACCTCTACAAACTCTGTGGATTTTGTAGGGGGTTGGTATATATTTTTCTGTCCGACCTCCTTTGGATCATTCTTTTGTCTGTTTGGGCGAAATGATCCTTGGGGTTAACTCGTCAACCAAATTTTTAGTGTTCTTATAGAACCTTTTTAGTTTGTTCGAACGATTTTGATAGCCTTGTCTTGAAATCATGGAATATTAGGCAGAGATGTGTCCCTTTTAGTGCACGTTTTTTGGGCCTTTGGTTGTTTATTCACCTTTTTTGGCTTTTGTCTTGTTTTTGTTAAGGTCGTCTTTGTCTCTTTAAGTTAGGCCTTTTTGGATGTCGACCTGTTCTCCATTGCTCGGTCTTTTTAATCATATTCCAACAACTTTTTAGGTAGCATTCCAATAAGGAACCTTTTCTTTATAGTTTAGTTGGAAGACTTTTTAGCGCCGTTTCGATTTGTGCTTTTGATTTTTAAGTAGTGTCTTTTTTCAAGACTTCGTACCTTTAAGCATGGCATGTCTTTGTCCCTTTTTAGTGATCCTTTCGTTGGTCTGACTTCTCTGTCGGGCCTTGTTAAATTATTTTTAGTAGTCCATTTTTAGCCAAACCTCGTCAGGATGCTTTTTATGGATTACTTTTTATAACTTCTTGCATTAACCCGCTACTACCGCTTTCAACTTGCCGACCTCTTCGCAATCGGACGATGAATTTTTCACCTTGCTGACCTCTTCGTAATCGGACGATGATTTTTTGCGTTTTATGAGCTTAGGTTAATGCGTCTTGGTAGGAAACTTTTTAGGAATCTGAAAACTTTATTCAAATGATAAAAAGTAGGAATATGAACAGAAGTATATACATGTGAGTGCTTACCCTTCTAGGTCGGGCAATCTCGTAGATCTTGACCTGGTGTCTCATTAAAAAATCTTTTCAGGAAAAAGAGTGCACCTTGACCTAAGATCTTTTTTATTTTCTAACTATAGTACCTTCTTAGGTTACAGGCATGCCATGAAATTGGTAGCTCTCGCCCTTCGAGGTCGGACACCTTGTAGTAACCCTTCCTTAGTACTTCTACAACTCGATAAGGTCCTTTCCAGTTGGCTGCTAGCTTCCCTTCTCCTGGTCGACTTGCTCTGATGTTGTTTCGGATAAAGATAAGGTCGTTGGTGGCGAAGCTTCGCTGAACTACCTTCTGGTTATACCTTAGAGCCATTCGACGCTTTAATGCTTCCTCTCTAATCCGGGCTCTTTCCCAAACTTCTGAAAGTAGGTCGAGCTCCTCTTTTTGAATTTGGGAGTTGGCCTCTTCATTGTAGAAGATCATTCTGGGAGATCTTTCTTCTATTTTTTTTGGAATCATTGCCTCTATTCTGTAAGCAAGTCGAAAGGGTGATTCTCCTGTGGTAGAATATGGAGTTGTCCGATATGCCCATAGGACTTGTGGGAGCTCTTCATCCCAAGCTCCCTTCGCGTCCTGTAGTCTCCGCTTTAATCCATCCAGTATGACTTTATTGGCGGCTTCTGCTTGTCCGTTGGCTTGTGGGTGTTCTACAGATGTGAATTGGTGCTTTATTTTCAAGTTAGCTACCAAATTTTTAAAACATGTATCAGTGAACTAAGTGCCATTATTTGTGGTGATAGAGTAAGGGACCCCGAACCTTGTGATAATGTTTCTATATAGGAATTTTCGAATTCTTTGGGCGGTAACATGAGCTAAGGGCTCTGCCTCAATCCATTTTGTGAAATAGTCTATTCCTACAATGAGGAACTTGACTTGCCCTGACCGCTGAGGGAAGGGCCCAAGGAGGTCGAGCCCCCATTTTGCGAATGGCTAGGGCGACGTAACACTGATGAGTTTTTCTGGTGGGGCGATGTGGAAGTTAGCATGCTTCTGACATGGTGGGCATGTTTTGACAAATTCAGTCGCTTTCTTTTGCAAGGTCGGCCATAAAATTCCAGCTCGGAGTACCTTTTTGGAAAGAGCTCATGCTCCCAAGTGGTTGCCACACATGCCACTGTGTACTTCTTCCAGGACTTCCCATGTGTTGGAGGTCGGCACACATTTTAGGAGGGGTGTTGAGATCCCTCTCCTATATAAGATGTCGCCCACTATGGTGTAGTACTGTGCTTCTCGTATTAGCCTTTTGGCCTCCTTCTTATCTGTGGGGAGCGTCTCTGACTTGAGGTAGTTGATTATAGGGGTCATCCCTCCTTAATCCTTACCTGATATGGTTAGGACCTTTTCTTCCTCCAAGATCGACGGGCTTTGTAGTGTTTCTTAGATGAGGCTTCTATTATTGCCCCCTGGTTTGGTGCTGGCTAGTTTTGAAAGCGTATCAGCTCGGACATTCTGTTCCCGAGGTATATGTTGGACCTTGTATTCTCTAATCTGTTCGAGTTGTTCTCTGGTTTTGTCTAGGTACTTTTTCATGGTGGGATCCTTAGCTTGGTAGCTCCCTTCTATTTGTGTAGTAATCACCTGTGAATCGCTGAAAATGGTAAGCCTTTGAACTCCTACCTCCCTAGCCAGCCTCAAACCAGCCAGTAGCGCCTCGTATTCAACCTGATTATTTGAGGCAGGGAACTCAAACTTTAGTGATAGCTTGATTTGGGTTCCCTGATCGCTTTCTATAATTATGCCTGCACCACTCCGGTTTTGTTTGAAGAGTCGTCCACGTAGAGATTCCATTTTGTAGGAGTTCTCGGGGGTCAGTGTACTTAGCAATGAAGTCTGTCAGATACTGTGATTTGATAGCTGTCCGAGCTTCATATTAAAGATCGAATTCAGATAACTCGACTGCCCACTGTGGAGTTCTTCCAGCTAAGTCGGTCTTCTGTAAGATGCCTTTTATGGGCTGGTTGGTCCGAACCTTGATGGTGTGAGCTTGGAAGTATGGGCGGAGGCGCCGAGAAGTTAATATGAGGGCGTAGGCAAACTTTTCTATCTTTTGATAGTTTAGTTCGGCCCCTTGTAGGGCCATGCTGATGAAGTAGATGGGTTGTTGCCCACATTCGTCCTCTCTCACTAGTGCTGAGGCTATTGCCCGACTCCCCACTGCGAGGTATTATATGAGCGCTTCTCCTACCCGTGGTCGGGTAAGAATGGGTGGTTGCCCCAAGAATTTTCCCTTCCTTAATGTTGCGTAGAAAGGGAGAGATCTTATGGCTGATCTGGCTAGAAATCTGGACAGGGCAGCCAGTCTTCCGTTAAGCTGTTGGACCTCTTTGACGCAGGTCAGATTTTTCATATTGAGTATAGCCTGGCATTTATCTGGGTTTGCCTCGATTCCTCTTTGCGTAAGCATAAAGCCTAAGAATTTACCAACTTCTGCCGCGAAGGTGCACTTTGCGGGGTTAAGTCGCATACCATGCTTCCTTATGGTGTTGAATACTTTGGTGAGGTCGGACAGCAATAATTCCTCACTTTGTGTTTTTACCAACATGTCGTCTACATAGACCTCCATCAGCTTTCCGATATGATTAGCAAAGACTTTGTTCATTAATCTTTGGTAAGTTGCTCATGCATTTTTAAGCCCGAATGGCATGACAATATAACACTAATTTACTTTTGGGGTTAGGAATGAGGTCTTTTCTTGGTCTGGTGGATACATCGGGATTTGATTGTATCCTGAATAAGCATCCATGATGGAGAGATACTTGTATCCGGAAGAGGCATCTACAAGAGTGTCTATATTTGGGAGTGGGTAGGGATCTTTTGGGCAGGCCTTGTTTAGATCAGTGTAATCAGTGCACATCCATCACTTTCCGTTTGACTTTTTTACCAAAACTACGTTGGCTAGCCATAGTTGGTACTTGACCTCCCTTATGAATCATACCTCCAGTAAGGCTTGTACCTGCTCTTCCACTGCTTGGGATCTTTCTGGTTTGAGTTTCCTTCGCTTCTGCTGCACTGGCCGAGATCCTGGGTATACTGCTAGTTTGTGGCACATTAGTTTGGGATCTATACCCGACATGTCTGTGGCCTTCCATGCAAAGAGGTCGGCGTTGTCTTTTAGGAACTGTATCAGGGGCTCATTCAAGTCTCCCTTTACGGTTGCTCCGATATTTGTTGTTTTGTCCCGGGAATCACCGATCTGGATTTCTTCAGTTTCGCCTTCAGGTTGTGGGCGGAGTTCCTCGCGAGCCCGTACTGGCCCGAGTTCGATAGTATTGATTTCCTCTCTTTTGCCTTTAAGGTTCAGACTTTCATTATAACAGCGTCGCGCAATCTTTTGGTCTCCTCTTATGGTGGCAATCCCTTCCGGAGTTGGGAACTTCATGCACAGATGTGGAGTCGAGATTACCGCGGTGAGCTAATTCAGTGTTTTTCGACCTATTAGAGTGTTGTAAGCCGAGCTCACGTCGACTACGATGTAGTCTATGTTGAGTGTCCTTGACCGGGTTCCCTTTCCAAAGGTTGTATGTAGTGAGACGTATCCAAGTGGTTGGATTGGGGTATCTCTAAGTTCGAACAAGCTGTTCGGATATGCTCTGAGCTCTTTATCTTGTAAGCCGAGTTTGTCGAAGGCGAACTTGAACAAGATGTCTGCGGAGCTTCCTTGGTCTACCAATGTTCTGTGGAGATTGGCATTGGCAAGTATGATGGTAATGACCATGGGGTCATCATGCCCTGGGATGATGCCCACAGCGTCTTCTTGAGTGAAGGTGATATCAGGGAGGTCGACCACCCTGTCTCCTCCTCCAACATGGTACACCTCTTTAAGGTGTCTTTTGCGTGATGATTTAGAGATCTCCCCTCCTGCGAATCCTCCGTTGATCATGTGAACAAGCCTCTCGGGGGGTGTGATGGGGACGTTCAGCTCGTCCGATCTCTTCATCCCTTCTTCTTTTCTTTGTTTCATCTATTTTATTTGCCAGGTAACTGTCTAATCTTCCTTCCCAGGCTAAATTTTCTATAACATTTTTAGGTCGTAGCATTCATTGGTAGGGTGCCCGTAGACTCGGTAATATTCGCAGTACTCTGTTCGACTTCCTCCTCTTCTATGTTTAATCAGACAAGGAGCGGGATCTTCTCAGTGTTGCATATCTCTCTGAATACGTCCACAAGGGACACTCTTAGTGGAGTGTAGTTGTGGTATTTTATTAGTTTTTCAGTGGGCTTGTCTTCTTTTTTCTTAGACTCTTTATCCTTATCTCGAGGGGGATAGGAGAATCCGGATTTAGAGGTTTCTCCTAGTCGGGAATTCTCCTCCATGTTAATATATTTTTCTGCCCGTTATTGTACTTTGTTCAGAGATGTGGGATGCTTTTTTGATATAGAGTGACTAAAGGGTCCCTCTCGCAGTCCATTGATGAAGCCTATGATGGCGGCTTCTGTTGGCAGACTTTTTATATCCAGACATGCTTTGTTAAATCTTTCCATGTAGTTGCGTAGGCTTTTCCGATCTCCTTGCTTAATCCCTAATAGGCTTGGAACATGTTTGGCTTTGTCTTTTTGGATGGAGAATCTGGCTAGGAACTTCTTGGCGAGGTCATCGAAGCTTGTTATTGATCTGGGTGGCAGGCTGTCAAACCACTTTATTGCTATCTTGGTTAAAGTAGTCGGGAAAGCTTTACAACGGATTGCATCTGAGGCATCCGTAAGATACATCCTGCTTCTGAAATTGCTGAGATGGTGGCTTGGATCAGATGTTCCATCGTAGGGAGTCATATCAGGAGCTTTGAAGTCCTTTGGGACTTTAGTCTTCATGATCTCTTTAGTGAATGGGTCTTGGTCTTTGTGAGAGCTATCTTCGTGACTGGATCGAGTGGTTTTGGATTTCAGATCGACCTCGAGCTTTAAGAGCTTGTCTTCTAACTCTCGGCGTCGTCTTGTTTCCCTTCAAAGGTCTCTTTCAGCCTCGCGCTGGTGTTCAGCCTCGCGCTGGTGTTCAGCCTCTTGTTTGAGCTGTTTGAGCCAATCCTGCTGTTCACGGAGGGCCTCTAAGATTTCTATGTTTGGAGACTGCTTGTCTCCCTTAGGTTGAGGCATATCCTTTGATGTGGCATCTGTGTTTTTGAATGGAGTTCTTTCCTCTAAACCGGAGTCGTGATCGTTGTCAAGGTTGTCCGCCATGACGATGAGATGACTTCCAGGTTCCTGGGTAACGGCGCCAATGTTCCGAGGGTTACCTAAAACTGTAGGTCGATCTCGGACGAGATCTGATGTGGTGGTCGGAGCTGTTGTATCCGACTTGTTGAATCTGGTAGTACTGATGATCCTTCGTCACCGGAGGGTGGTGATACCTGCAAGAGACTCCGATGCTTAAGTTAGCACATGCTTTAGGCAGGATTTTTGTGTAGAATCAGAGTATGAGTTTATACCTGGGTGCTCCAGTGTATTTATAATGGTAAGGAGTGAGATAAGTTAGTTATCTTATCTTATCTTTTAGGAGAACCGCGTTTATCTTTCTAAGCTTTGCCGCCTTTAGATTGGGCTGGGTCCCTTCGTTTTGGGCCTACTTGGGCCTCTTATGACGATTTGGCCAAACTCTTTAAAGGAGAGGTCGGGGCGACCCAACCTGAAGAGGTCGGTCACTTTGTCTTCAATCAGCTCGGGTCGCATAGCTCGACCCAGGGTATGAACAGGTTCAAAACCTACAGTTTCAAAAGGCGTCCTTACAACAATGCCTACTCAAGCAAAATTATCACAACTCAAAATAACTGTTAAAAACCAATTCATGCAAATTAACTATTATCATGGAATAAAATTCCTTTTTAGACAAGGCATTAACAAAAACATTCAAAAAATCTCACAAAGGAGCGACCAGTTTAACTACACCAACTACTCAAGAGTTCTAACCAACAAACAAAATCTAAATAAAATAAATTAGCAGACACAGTAATCTACTCAAACATTTTCGGCCTCTTCCTCGGCATCACCATCAACTTCAACCATGACTCCATTCCGAACTATCTTCCCCAGATCCATCTGAGAAAAATCGGCTCATGGCATCAAAAACTTTGCTTAGATAGAAGCTCGTTGAAAACCTTCCACAAAGGAGTCCAATATTTCCATCTCTTTGCTTTTTTCTAAAGCCTTCATTTGGGCAGTTACCTCAATCATCCTCGTCTCCATGCCTGTCAAATCAGCCTCCTTTTTCTTCAAATCATCAACTTCTTTGGCATAATTCTCCTTCAGTAACTTCAGTTCCTTCTCACTTTTACCTAACTTAGCTTCCAACTGAGAAATTGTTGCTTTCTTTGACTCCAACTCCTCCTTCAATAAGCTCGGATCTTCTATACGACCAACTAGCTTTTTATGTCAGCTCTTGGCTACATAAAAAGCATATACTGGCCAACCGCTACCTGCATATACTGGCCAATAGCCACATCCCCGACCTCATTTGCCAAGCTCATATCAGTAGATGATTGGAAAACATCATCGGCTATAGCCATGAAAGGAAAATCTCTACTCCAAACAGACAAACCATCACTTTGACTAGTAGTGACATGAAGTTTTTTTTGGTTATCCATAAAATTATGAGTTTCCTCAATGGGAAGTTCATCGCCATCATTATCCGATTCCCCGGACAGATCAACCACATCCGGTTTTCTCTTCTTCAAAATGACCTTCTCCCTTTCTCGGACGAGGTTGATTAACCTCTCCTGTAGCAGTGGCGACCTTCTCCGGCTTAGAAGTCGATCCCTCTTTGTCTACATTTTTACTCCTAACCCGAGCCCTCAACGTAGCTGCAGAGATTCCAGGATATTTACAACCTACCAAAAACATCAAGAAAATTTTTCGTAAGAAAATTGAATATCCAATAGGCAGAATGGCCAAAACACAGAATGAATACCTAAGTAATCCATCACAGTCTGCCTATTATTGTCCCATTGTAACAACTCAAAAACAGATATAAAATCTTTACGCTCAACAACTTCAACCAGATACTCAATCACACACTCAACTCTTGGACTAATGCTTTCAAATCTAAGGATATTCTGAGGTTCCAAACACCACCACAAAGGAAACCTCTCACACAAGTCCTCGTCTAAATAAAAAGGAAAATCACCCTCAACACTCCAAACTTTGAGGTACATCTCCCTAAAATTCTTAAACGAAGATTTATACAACTTGAAAATACCGAAACCCGGCGAGCTATTCAGATTCACCCAATCCCCCTTCCACACCCCTTTCGCCTGAAACATCAAAAAGAACAACTCCAATGTGGGTTTCTCCTCCAGATACTCCATTAACACTTGAAAACCTCGAAGGAAGGCCCAACCATTAGGATGAAGCTGAGACGGAGCACAATTCGGCTATTTCAAAACTTGGCATTGGAACTCCGAAAAAGGAAGCTTCACCGCCAACTCCTCTAAGATGCAATTATACATATAGAAGAACTCAGAAGAACCACCTCTATGAAAAACATGATCATCCCCAAAGCAAGGTAACAACTCCAAACGTAACCCAGAGCCTACTCTCACTACCTTTTTCAAATCTATTTCTTTAATGGCATCAGAGTCACAAAACAAAGACACTCGACTACTCACGTCTTCATTAACCCAATCATACGACCAATCTATCCTCTCCTTCTTATCTCTCTCAAACCCCATTGGAAAATAACAGAAACAGAGCGACAAACACAGAAACTCAATGAAGCAGAAATTAGAAGGAGAAAAATCTACCACATACCTCTTTTACTCATTTTCTTTTCTCTGGAACTTTCACAGCCAATTTTATCTCAAATGTCACAAATGATTTGGAAACCAAACTATTGGTATTCTAATGCAGTTAACCAAGAGTTACACAACCCATTCAATTCTACTATACCCACTCAATCACATCAACCGCCCAGGGAAGCATTGGAAATGGCAAAGCCACTTAATGCCATCATTACTTCTCTCTCTCCTCATTAAAAACGGTTACTTTTACTATTCTTTTATTTTTACTTCATATTTTTAATTAAGCATCTGGAACTGAGGGCTCCCAGCCTAACCCATTTGTCGAAGTTCTGCACCTACTCAACGGCCGACTTATGCTTCATTAAAAGCTCAACCTGCTTCATTAAAACACTTTTCCAAGCTAAGCTTGGGGGCTATGATCCGGCCGTTACAAATCCAACATCATAACTCGGCATTATCAATCATAACTCGGCAAGTTACGCTATTACTCGGCAAATTACGTTATTACTCGGCAGGTTACGTTATAGCTCGGTATCTTACGTTACAGCCAAACTCAACAGATTATGTCCTGAAATCAAAACGTCCAATGTAACGTCATCACCCATCAAAACCTAATCATTGCTCTTCAATTCAGGAGACCAACAGAAATGCAACCAACCTATCTTACTTCACCTATAAAGGCATGATATTCTATCTTAAAGGACACATTGAATTCTCAATACTAACTTAAATTTCGGAGTGCCTTTGTAGGTACACTCCCCTCTTTTTCTTGTTCACACTCTGCTCGATTGAACATCTCCCCAGGCGGAAAGCTCGGACTATCCCAAGGCTCATAGATCGGCATCGAAGATAACAACTCGGCGCCGATTCCCAGCGGCCGAGCTCCCCTCCAGGTATCCATATAGGAACACA
>NC_029787.2:115647227-115653500 GCF_000816755.2 Arachis ipaensis
CTAAAGTTTGTTAAAAATTTTAAAAATATCTTCTAAGTTTTATTTTGTTTTAATTTTGTCCTAAAAATTTTTTAATTGCGCATCAAATATACCTCTAGTGGCTGATTTTTCAAAAGATTTAGGACTAATTCAGTAACAATTTCACAAGAACAACCTTCAACACAACAAGCAAACCAAACATAGTTCTCATATATTATTATTACATTGGTCTTAAACTTTTTGAAAATTTAGTTATCAATAGTATATTTGATGCAAATCAAAAATTTTAGAAACAAAATTAAATCAAAATAAAACTTAGGATTAGTTTGAAAACTTTTAACAAAATTCAAGGACAAAAAATATACTTTATCCTAAAATAATTAATATAATAAGTTAATTATAATTGTTTGCGCATAATATGAATTGATTTTGTGGCGGTTTTAACCGCTGCCATAGCTGGTTCGCAAAATGTATTTCAATTTTGTGGTGGTTTGTAATCGCTGCCAAATATCAGGTAAATGAAAAACGATTGTCATTTTGCGGCAGTTAGGAACCGCCGCCAAATTTTGGATTTCCATGACCTTTTTTTATTATTTTTTCTCTTTTATTTTGTATGTTTGTTCAACTTTAATTTATTAGAAACCAATTAATTTAAAGAAGTTCTAACCAAATAAAATAACAAAATACCATAACAAAAGTAATTATATATATAATGAGATTGTCATAAGTGCATCATTTCTTATAAATTAAAATTTGATAATTTCAAGAAAATAGACATAAAACACTAAAGGAAATTAATAGTATCTATTTCCGTTGAATGAAACTCATTAATTTTGTTGCAGGTCATGATTGCCAGAAGAAGATGGCATTGCGCGCGATGAAATCGGTGTACTTCCCAAAGAATCAAGCTCTGCAGCAACATCAAGTGGCAAATTGTCTCTTAGTTGTCGGATTAGAGATCTCAAAAGCTTCTCCATTGTTTGTCTCTTTGCCTTCTCTTCTGCTGCCTCAACCTTTAATTCTGCAATCGTCCTCTGGGTTCGGTTGAACCGGTTTAACGAGTTTGACCGGTTTTTGCCGGTTTACTCCGGGTTTGACCGGTTCACACCGGTTCGTTACCTTATTCGGTTCAATTGGCGGACCGGACCGGTTTAGAGTCCGGTTCACCGGTTTTCCGGTCGAACCGGCCGGTCCGGTCCGGTTTTTACAACACTGCCTCTGACACTCTTCAATTTGCACACCAGAATCTGACGGTTGTGCAGCAGCGTTACCAAAAATTTGGGTGGGACATGGTCCAACACCTAAAGCACGAACTCATCCTGGGTGCTGCATTTCAAGAACTCGTGCAAGCAAATCATTTTGTGAAAGGTACTTAGAGGATTCATCTTGGCTCTCAATATTTGCAATTGCTTCCTACAGATATACAAGAAATGAGGTTATAATGATTTAAAATTAGCATGATATATACAATAAGAGAAGTTCAAAATTTTTTAACATTACTTACACCAACAACACGTGCATCGGCATAGATATACGAGCCATTTTTTATGAGAGATGGTCTACAACTCTCCTCTACTAATGGGCCTTCCTCGTATTTTCTCCTATAACATTGATATCGACACAATCATATAAATAACAACACCATATTCAGGAAAATGAAGCAAAATCTTAAAGCAAATAATTACTTATTGCCTCTTCTTCTTTTCGTCTTGCCAATGTTTTGGAACTCCTAGTATGTGTGTAAATTTGTTTTGAACGATTTAAACCATTTTGTTTACACTTTTTCTATGAAAAAATAAAAGAACAAATACAAATGAGACTTTTATGTAGACATATATATGCTTTAGGGGAAATAATAAAAAATACTATTTGTTACCTTCGTTTCTTTCTTCAAGCGATATTCAAGGAACCATTTTAAGTGATTTTCTTCTATTTTTGATGAACGATGCTTAACATTTTTCTCAAGAGTCTTTGTTTCTTTGTAAAACTTATGATACAAGTTGTGTCTTATATCCTTCTAGTTCTTTTCTATCTTTTGCATAATTCCTCACTTTATTTTTCCTTTGTAATCGCACTCATAGTAAAAGACCCGCTACATTTATTTGCCATTGTCATTAACCAAAACCAATCAACAAGCATAAGACTATGGTAATGTGAAGAATATCAATAACCAAAGGCTAGTTTAAAATGAAAAAGTATAAGAAAACAAGAATATAGATGCCATTTAGTCACAATGACATGTAAGATACAAATGTTGATTTAAACATGTGAAACACATATTATGGATTCAACTAGCAATATAATTTACCCATGGCAAAGTTTTTACCTCTCAAAAAATTGATATCTAAATTGCCTTAATATGTCGAGACTAAAACATCTACTTTAACCATGTTGTATGCATGTTCCTTGTTAACTTTGTTCACTATCTTCCAACTCTCTTCATAAATGAAAAACTGGGAATAGTTAGCACCCAAACTCCCTATAAAACTACTTAATAATCCAGCTACCTGCCCAATTGGTTGCAACTTTTTGTTAAAAAATAGTATGATCTTTGTATTTGGAGGAAATGCTATAGCCTCCTTGACGCTCAGCTCATACCCTTTTGTCACACCGTCCTCCAAGAAAGCAGGGAAGTTGGCATTGCAATATACTCGAAAAAGATCAAAGCTACTTTGGATAGTTGCGCCACCAGGACTAATGACTCAGAATCTGGTTTGCTTAGAAATGCAACCACTTGATCAACAAAGTGACCAATTAGCGTACACTTCATCTTATTTCTCCTAAACACATGCACAGAATACATCAGTAAACACAGAAACCATATAGCCAATAAAAAATTCTTAAACTATAAACTATAACCGCAAAAAAATAATTTATCTATGAACAAAGGAAGTCTCCAGAAAATAAACTCTAGGTTCTCCAAACAAACTACCATCCTTTTCATGGGTTGCCCACTTTGGGTAACTAAATCTTTTGCATCTTCCTTTGCTACCACATGACCAATGCAATCTAAAAAGAACGTTAAAAATTAACTTTCTTCAGTGGATATTAAATAAACTTTAAGGAGAGAAACATTAAAAGAAACACAAAAAATTTCAAGGTTGTATACTAACCAATGAGGTAGTTTTGAGGGACCGTAGCCATTGATCGATTACTTCCTACTTTGTAAAACAAAAGGGTTAAAGGGAAATGTCTCGGGGGAAAGACTCGAAACAGTAGTTTTCATATAATAACTTAATTTATACTTATGTGGCGTAGTCCTCACTGACTTCTCATAGCCTTGCACAATAAAATTCTTCATTAAATAGATTCCATGCTCGCGAATCACGGTCCTAAAAATGACAACACTATTTTTGGGAATGGTACAATAAATTTGATCACCCTACACACAATAACCAAAGACACAATATTAATATAACTCATAAACATCAACCCTCAAAACGAAAGCTACAACACAAACACATGACTAACTCGCCCATTGATCCTGAGGAACCATTTCAATACTGAAAACTTCCTCTAGATTCCACTGGCTTGGAACTTCATACATCCAGACAACTTCAACCAAAAGAGACCAAGCTAGTTTGGATGGGTTGACCTCCCCCACTCGATCAACTACCTGGGTAGTACTATTTCTAACATTGGACATTGCCATTTTACAATGCTTCCATCTAGTGTGTATAATTTCTACACAAATTTCACAATGACTCCTATATATAGAACACCAATTTTCCACTCTTGCGAACAAATACAAATTTCAAATATATTAAAATTGCGGTTTACAGTTTAAAAGATGCATGTAGTATTTAATCCTACCTCACCAGGCAAAACTTCTAATTTAGCGATCCTCCAACCTTCTCCTTAGCCAATTAAAAAAAGACCAAGGTGATCTAATTGTTTTTGGGATTGCCAAAAGTTGAACCATAAGCAACAATTATAACAACTACACAACAAACGCTAATACCCATCTACACTTACCCGGTATAAAGCTTTGGGAAGGACACGTGCAGGCAACGTGAGTATCCAGGTGTCAATACATTAGCTCATCTTGGCTAGTTATACTGCTTTGCTATTCTATATACTAGCAAGATACCCGCGCGATGCGCGGGCGACACATATGCAGATTAAAATGACGTAAATGTAAAGAATTGTTGGTTATTTTATCTGATGTTAAAAAAAGATGATCTTTATAATTGTAAAAGTATTTGTAAAATGTAAAATAAATTGTAAGCATTTTAATAAAGAAAAAAGAAGACATGAAAAAGATTAGACTATTTTTGTGTTGTATGTAGATGCAGGAATTATATAAATAGTAACTCAAAGTATTTGAAATATAATTCCGTAAAATTGATTGAGTAAGGTTTGAATTGTATTAAATATGAATGTTGAAGAAGTACTGTAAGGGAAGAAATAATGGTTTGAGCATAAGATAAGTACTCGTGAGTTAATAAGTTATAGTTGCTAACAAATGCAATGAAAAATAGAAAATGGTAAAAATATGAAAAGGATGTAAGATTGTAGCAATAAAGTTATAGATAAATAGTTAGGGTTGGATAAGCGAAAATGAGTGTATAGAGGAATTATGTAATAATAAAAATATTCGTAATGCTGAACGTATTGTCATATATTTCTGAAGACTTCAGGGTAAACAACATTCTCTGTCTTGTTTGTGTTTTCATCATGAGCAATTAAAATTTTCAACTCTTTTTTGATTGTGACTCTTGAGATTGCAACATAAAGTTGGCCATGAGTGAAGACAGTTTTTTCAATAACAATCCCACATGATTTAAAGATTGTCCTTGACTTTTGTTGATTGTCATTGCATAAGATACCATAAGAGGAAATTGTCCCCGTTGGAATCTAAAGGGTAGCCTGGCATCTGACGATGTGAGTGTCATTTTAGGAATAAAGACTTTATTGACAGAGTCGTTGGAATTTAACAATTTTGCCTCAATAACTTTATCTCCTAGTCTTGTAATTATCAACATGGTACCATTGCAAAGGCCTTATGAGTGATCAATATTTCTAATAAGCATCACATGGCAACCAACCTTAAGCTTCAATTCGTGATTTGGAACCCCCAAGCACTTAATTGTTGCTAAAAACTCTGGTGTGTGCATAGCTTGAATTTGATTGCTACCTCCCTCGGACAGACATTTGTTGGAACTAACATATGTCTTGCATTCATTGCTGTTCATTGTAGTCATGTAATCATTTACCTCATCTATAGCATTAACCGTAGGAGCTAAGATAGTGCGACCTGTCAAGTTGCTTTCATTACACATGTCAGCAATATAATCAGAATAGATTGCCTCCACAATTGCCTTAATAGGATCACTATAGTTAGTGATAAGGAATTTAGGAGGTATGTTAATGCTATTGCAGCCATCACATGATCTGTCAGATATTTCGTTGCCAACTTGAAGTATCCATTCAGCAAATTGCTTTAAATCTTCTACCTGATCATCTGTGGTCATAGATTGAAATCGCATGTTTACCGTGAGCTTTAATACTTCACAATGTTGCCAGAGGTATGAAGAGTTTAAAGACGCATTAACAATGTCTTGTCTTGTTCCTTTTGGGATGACAGGCAAAATTTGTCGAAAATCCCCACCAAAAGCAATTGTTTTACCTCCAAACGGCAAGTGCTGGTTATGATCATCTTTGAATCTCATCAAATCCTTCAATGTCTTGTCCAATGCCTCAAAACAGAATTTGCTCATCATTCGTCCCAAATAATTAGCTTAGCTATTATATTAATTCTGCTAATGGACTTCCTTGCTTAATGTTGCAAGTAGAGAACTCATCTTGTGTTAATGGTATGGCAAACCTAGAATGTGCAGTTCGACCTCTAGGTAACAGTAGAGAGGCAACGCCGTTAGATGCAACAGTTAGCACTATTTGTCCACATGATCTTAGTGCTGAAGCTAAAGTTATCCAAAGAAAAATTTTTCCTGTATCTCCATGGCCATACAAAAAAGAACACACGTCCATGTTGACTATCTGTAGAGCTCATGATTTTATCATATACCCCCTTTTGCTCGGCAGTTAATTTTGAGAGGCAGTCATTAGGTTGCTTTTCTAACAGAACTCGATCATAATTTAATTCGTCAAAGATCATTTTGTTTCGCGTCCTAAGATGGTCGGTATCTCTTGATGGAAATGGCATGGTTGGATAATCGTGCAAAGTCTTTCCGTTACTGTTCAATATTTGTTCAACGTCAATCACGGTTAGATCCTTTAATTCTTCCTCACTGAAAAGTAGATCTGAAATGTTTAGAAAGTACATATATATAT
>NC_029787.2:115653511-115657442 GCF_000816755.2 Arachis ipaensis
TATTAAGTGACTGTTGGAGACGGAAACATGTGTTAAGTAAAACAAATATGATAAAAACCTGTAGTTAACAATTTAAGGATGAAAAAATAAATTGAGATGTCATGGATTGCAATTCGTTAGTTACCATGTAGGCTAAACATGACTCTGTGATCATGCAAAATTCCATCACTTAATAGGATGGCGGTTTTTTTCCAGACAACTTCCGGTCGCACCATTGAATTAGACCATAGTAGTGTCGCAAACAACCTCCGCAAATAATGACATGAGCCCCAATGACTTGCTTCTTCAATGGCATCTATATATTCTTTGTCGTCGTCTAGCAAACCACGTGCATAGCATGCATCTCGAAATGATGAGTAGATTACACCATTGTAAGTCCTGATATCTGCATAGGTTGTTGGTCCTTTTACAATGTTTAACAACAACCTTAAATAATATAGCTCACCGGATGATGGTGGTACAAAGATCATCCTTCCAATGACCTGATGACTTTTCCTGGGTTTCCAAGCTCTCAGAGATGATTTCCAAACAAACTTGCTTGGAAACTCATTATAGGTTAGTTTTCTAGCTTCAGCATTTGTTTTGTTTGCTACAAACCAGCCTAGAAACATGGACTCTTTAACAGTTGCCTTTGCAACAGCTTCAACCAATGATTCATTATCCGTAAATACAACCGGTTGTTGATCCGGCAAATGAAAGCTTAGCCTCTCAACCGATGGATTTCTGTAGTGAATGTCATAGCAAAAGATCCTCCAAGCAGCTTCACAAGGAGATATATATCGACAATCGTAAAACATTTTCACTTCATCAACTTCTAAAGTTGTCTTACCATCGGGGGACTTTGTAGAAAAATAAGTTGTGACGCGATCACTTCCTTTATTTACATATTTGAACAAATACTTGATAGATCTTGACTGGTTACACCATTCGACGTTAATGTGAGCACGGTATTTGAGCAACAACATTTTATTATATGGCACAACATATCGGTTGTCTAGATGAATTCCTGAAACTTCCACCGTGCGTCCATTGTCTCGACGCTTATATACTGGGTAACCATCTTCATCAACTGTAGTCATTTTGTTGAACTTCTTAGGGAAATGACGGATGCAACGACCTTCCTCCATGCAAGGCGAAGTTGGTTTGCTAAGACCACATGGACCATGAAGCATAAAACTCTTTACAGCCTTGTAATATGCATTGTCAACATCAGCATTAGGAATTTCAGCACATATGATTTTGTCTATGTCTGCAGGGGTTGGGTATTTATCTTGTTCATGCAAGAATAATAATATATGTGCATGTGGGAGTCCCCTCTTTTGGAAGTCTATTGTGTAGATAACTGGAGAAAACAGCAAAATGCATATAGTATTAACATACATTTAATTATTAAGAATTATGGAACATGGCAGGGGGGATAAATACGTAAAATATATATATGTAAGTTTCGTACCTGCTTTTGTAGTACCAAATAATTTGTTGTATCTAAGATCTTTAATCATCATGTCCACTTTAACCTTGAATAGTCTGCAAATCATGTCTGGCCTATCCTCTGGTTTGACTTTATGCATTCTACAATACCGTTGTATTTCGTCCCATTGCGGATTGCATGTAAAAGTGATGAATAAATCTGGATAACCAATGCACCTACATATTGCCATGGCGTCTTGATAATTTTGAATCATGTATCTTGGCCCACCAGTAACTGTTGCTGGCAGTATAATTCTCTTACCCTTTGAGGCATCATTGGTCTCGCCGTTGAAAACAGCATCCCGAAGCCCATTGTAGATCTCAGCTCTAAATTCGATTTGGTGGGTGTAAATAAATTTCAATATAGCACTTTCAACCATTGAGAATGCATCAACTATGAATTGTTGGAATAACCGGTGGGAATGTAACAGGACACCGTTGTGCGAAGGTCGGTCTTAGATTCGAAATGCGAAAAAGTCGCGCATTGTGGCATGCTTGTCTTCATCTGTTGGTTTTTTCTTAACTTTGTTCAAGATAATATCTTCTCTCTATCCATCTTCACCATAAGGGAATAAAAGAGGATATTGCAAGCCTACATAAGCCGGGTGAAGTTCTGTTATTCTTTGAAGCGACCTTGATTTGGTCTCAACAATAATATCTCGTTCTTTTGTGGATCCATCAAAATCACCGACAATTAAGGCAGCAACCTCAGACACTGAAGGCAAATTATACCTCCTCCCATATTTTTCTCTTTTGCCTATGAGTCGAAGGCAAACAAAATTATTGCCGTTTGCTGTGAGTGCATCGCGAGCAAGTCGGAAAGACTTTGCAAGGACGTTATGATTATCCAACGTAGTTTTGATAGTAGAAACAATATCCGCATGAAGCTTGTTCAAGTGATCATTAGAGCTGCAAAAAATGGCATAAAACATGTAAATATGACGTCTGCAACCATTATGAATTAAGTGAGATAACTATGTTTGAGTGTTAAATAAAATTGTATGGAAATGACCTGACAGCGGTGATTCTATTTCGAATCTCATTTTCAGTGTCGTATATATATAATTGTGCAAATTTTGCTACTCCGCCTTCTGGTGGAAGCAAGCTCCCCATTAAATGGTAATTTTGCCCGTGTAGAATAAAGGTTGGGGGCCCATGGCTTTGGTTAATTGTTCTTTGTATCTTACCCCCGAATGATGTGAAAGAAAACATACTATTGTAGCTCTTAATGTTCGATCGAAAGTGTTCCGCTTTTTTGGTGCTGTCAAAGTAAAGCTTCCTCAACGAATCAGGAGGTTCTTGAAGCATAGGAAGTTGGACTTGACCTTATCGGTAGCATAGGCTTAACTTTGGACATTTAGGCTTGTAGTGCTTTTCTATGCGCTCTTCGTACTAGAATATAGCTTTGCAGTGTTGGCATGTAAAGGTCGGATCTCCAATATCCCAATAATCTATGGAAAGGAAATAAGCATTGGCGAATGTGTGTTTAGCTCGAAAAAGAGACCACAGTCAAATTAAATATAATAAGATTCAATATACCAACATTACAGATGATTTGATAGATATTCAAATCATGCAATATATACATGTTAAGAGTCTCGATAAAAAATGTTTTTGTCATATGAATTTAGGTTGCATAAGACTATAATTACTATTAAGATTTTACGATGTCCCATGAAGTATCATGTTGTGGATCAAAATGTTTGCAAGTAATTTTAAATCTCACTTAGGTTTAAAATTAGGAAATGTGGAGATGCGAAAGAAAAATGAAATTGAAGATTGAGTAACTGTTACTTAAACAACTTCTCTCTATATATATTTATATAAAATGTATGTTATGAGAATAGAATTTTAATATGAAAATATGAGAATGTATTTATAGTCATTAGATTAATTTAAATGACTAAGATTAAATCTACCTAATTAATGGTATGCAAGCAATGCATCTATTATAGTCATTAAATTCAAGTGTGAATTTATTGATAACCATTACCTCTATAACCATTATTTTTAATTTCTATTAAAATTTACCTAATAAATAAATTAAAATCATTAGATTTTGTTATCTGAATAAAATTAAAAGTATTTTTCATAAATTAATCTATATTTTAAAAATCTGTTAAAATATCGAATAGATCTCCTAAAAAAATATATTCTTCAAAAAAATGAAAAAATAATTCAACCGCGCTTACAAAGTCATATTTTTTATCCCCTTTTGTTTTGTTTCCATTTTAAATAACATATTAGTAATTATTTAAAAGATTTTTTTATGAATTGTAAGTAAAAATATTGTATCCGAATAACGTATCTTTAGATTTACGTTTAAAAAATTATTTTAGATATATAAATCCAGTTGAATTATTATGTAAAATTATTTATGTTATTAATATATCAAAGTTAATTTAAAAATACATAAAAAAATATTTTTACTTTTTTAAACTTTTGATAAACGTAATGTTTG
>NC_029787.2:115657506-115675657 GCF_000816755.2 Arachis ipaensis
TGCAAAACGTACTTTTATCAAAACATTGAATGCTTTGTCGTCGTTGAATTATATTTTTTATTATTTTTAAAAGTATATTTTTTTGAGAAGTTCTATTTCATATTTGCATAAAATTTTGAAAATATGGATTCAGTTATAAAAAAATGCGTTTAATTATAACTGCATTCCGACATTCTTATATAATGATAAAGTGAATTGAAAGGAATATTATAAATTCAAATAATAAGCATATTTTATGAAACCAAACAAATTGAAAGCAACGTATTCTAAACTTTATTTTGTACCAAAGAGTTCAGTTTAAAATGAGTTAAGACATTAGTTAATAAATCTTTAAACGATATAATGGTTATTAAGATACAGTATACAGCGTAGATCAGTGACGGGCCAAAAAAATTTTAAAAATTGGGTAAAAATATATATCTTAAAATAAATTTTATTGAACATTACTAATTATATTAAAATATAGTAAAGATATAAAAATTAAAAAGAGTTATTGAATAAAAAAGTTATTTTTAACATGAATTTTAAAATAAAATTTTGTAAATTTTTGTGGGTAAAAAATATAATCACATTGGGACAAATATATTGATTTATATAGAATTATTACTTTTTATATATTGAATTATATTGGCAAGTGCCACCCTCCTCCTAAGCCTGGCTCCGTCCCTGGCGCACATAACTGTTCATGAACCGCATTGCGGATATCTGAATCATTAATTTGCTAATTCACCAGGGTAGTAACTATGGTTAGGATCAATTATTGTTACTTATACTATAACTATAAGGAGTATATATAGTACATCCATTCAAATATACATCGATGAAAAGATATATTCATAAGCATCTCATATTAAAAATTAGATTGTTAAAGATATCAGGGTAGAGCCCGTAAGAATCAAAAGGATGCCACTAACAAAATTGATAAGTAAAGGACAAACCTGGATTGACATCATTGGTGGCAATCCTGTTCGATGGTTGACTCCGTGTTATGGTTGGCTCTGTATGTTCTGTTGTCAGTTGTAAATCTGCTAAATTGAGAACATTCCATGAATCATGTGCCCATCAACCTATATGTTGCTGTGCCAGATAATGATATATCAAAACGTTGTGCAACTTTGTTACCTGGAGGAGCTTCTCCTGGATTTTGATTTTGGCTGAAACTGAAATCGGCACTAGAGTTGGTCTCATAATCATGTGCATCATCTCTATTGACTTCCTCAATATGGTAAGAATGGCCTGCACAAACAATTTTGGCTTTTATCTAAATGTTTTACATGCATTTGATTTCGTCTTTAGGAACGCTTGAAAAAGTTTGTGTTAATGAATTTGTTTATGATATAAAACATGAAAAAGAGAAATTTTGTACAAAGTCGGTCTTTAATGTTACCTTGGTTGGCTTCAAATGGAGGGCAGATTTGCAGATTGATTGGTTCAAAGTTGGGTGTGTTGTTTGCAGATGCGTTAAGCACATAAGAGATGAATGGTACATGCCTCGAAGACGTTGGGAAAATGATACCCATTCCGATTTTGTTTGAAAGAAGATCTTGCGACATTGTTTGACCTAAAGAAGGGAAAATTGTGGCATCATCCTTTTGTTATTTTAGATCGTTATAGTTATACACTGATATATGTATGCATAATTTAGCTGCATGAATTGTGAATAAGAAAGGAAAGAGATTTGTACCTTCACCTGAGAATAGATCCGAGTTGGTTGCAAGCCTGGATGATTTCACATTGCTATGGTCATGTATTGATGGAATCAGAATGTGGCGTCCTGCGCTCACACTTCTTGAAGGCTTTTGAGCATAGGAGGAAGGATGAGTTAGACATGAGGTTAGTTGCATCGTGTTCTCTCCTCCTAATTACAGCAACAAATGTATACGATATGGTTAGAATAATTCTGTGTGTCAAACAATCACAACTTGCATGATATTTGAAAGAGTCCAAACCTTGAAGTGTAATCGTTTTGATAGATGAAGTTGTATGCAAGAAGTTGCTAATGGCATTAAAGAAATCTTTACCGAGTGATTGATCAGTGGTGTGAAAAATCCCTGAGGTCCCCAACTTTGTTGAAAAGTTATTTGTGACGCTGGTGCGGCTAGATGCATTTGGAGGACTTGTCTTGTCATGGTTATAGCTAGAGCCTGAAACATGAAGGTTCCTATTGTTAGCAATGCATAGCTAAGAAATAGCTAGAACCAAAATCTGCACTGAAGTGGTCCCACAGAACTTCAACCGTAGGTCAATTTGCTGTAACTCAAGGTGATAGGCTTCTCTAATTAGTGTCGTGATGTTATCGCTACCACAAGAAAGAGAACTTTACAATGTAAGTTGTTGAATTTGTGAGTAATATAGTATGGTTTAGACAAAGGTGTAGGGCGTAACTTAACACAACCACCTGAGAACATATCCGAATTTGTTGCAAGCCTGGATGATTCCACATTGCTATGGTCATGTGTTGATGGAATCAGAATGTGGCGTCTTGCGCTCACACTTCTTGAAGGCTTTTGAGCATAGGAGGAAGGATGAGTTAGACATGAGGTTAGTTGCATCGTGTTCTCTCCTCCTAATTACAGCAACAAATGTATACGATATGGTTAGAATAATTCTGTGTGTCAAACAATCACAACTTGCATGATATTTGAAAGAGTCCAAACCTTGAAGTGTAATCGTTTTGATAGATGAAGTTGTATGCAAGAAGTTGCTAATGGCATTAAAGAAATCTTTACCGAGTGATTGATCAGTGGTGTGAAAAATCCCTGAGGTCCCCAACTGTGTTGAAAAGTTATTTGTGATGCTGGTGCGGCTAGATGCATTTGGAGGACTTGGCTTGTCATGGTTATAGCTAGAGCCTAAAACATGAAGGTTCCTATTGTTAGCAATGCATAGCTAAGAAATAGCTAGAACCAAAATCTGCACTGAAGTGGTCCCACAGAACTTCAACCGTAGGTCAATTTGCTGTAACTCAAGGTGATAGGCTTCTCTAATTAGTGTCGTGATGTTATCGCTACCACAAGAAAGAGAACTTTACAATGTAAGTTGTTGAATTTGTGAGTAATATAGTATGGTTTAGACAAAGGTGTAGGGCGTAACTTAACACAAAATAAGTTCTTTTTATTTTTCATTCAAATATCTTCACCTATATGTGTCAGCCATCTACATAACATACCTTGTAAGAAAGCAGTTGACAACTCCTTCAATGGGGTTCTATCTTCACACAGTGGTGTACAATTGCAAGATGTATGCATTATGCCTACAGGTTGCTTGTGTGGAAGTAGTTGTGCTATCCCAAGGTTTTCTGCAAAGGATTAGAAAGGATAAAATAATGATGGACACAAAATAAGTTCTTTTTATTTTTCATTCAAATATCTTCACCTATATGTGTTAACCATTTACATAACATACCTTGTAAAGAAGCAATTGACAACTCCTTAAAAGGGGTTCTATCTTAAGACTGTGGAGGTGCACTATTGCAACATCTATGCATTATGCCTACGTGTTGCTTGTGTGGCAGCAGTTGTGCTATCCCAAGGTTTTTCGCAACGTGTTAGAGAGGATAAAATAATGCTAGTTAATGCAAGAACACAGCACAAAGGTAACATGAAATTTGTTTCGTATGACCTAAACATATAGTTTGAAAGCACCTTTCTGGTCTGAATCAGTTAGCTTTCTTTTTTTTTGCAGATAGCTTTGCCAATCTAGAGTGTCTCGTTTCTTTCGCATTTTCACCCGATTGTTTCATGCTAGTGTTGCAATTTCAGGTTAGGCTGATGAGGGAAATCTGGGTCAAGAAAATAAAAATTACTGGTTCATGGGTATTGAGGTTCAGTGAGATACTATGTATTTGCAATTTTAGGATCCATATGCGAATTAAATCTTCAAGTTGTGATTCACACATACCTGAATTGTAACCATGGTGTGGAAGCCTCGAAAAAATATCCTGCTCTTTGATGCACAATCTTATAAAAGCATAAATAGATCTTAGAGGGCCAAGTTGACTTTGTTAGATATTTTTTGTACACCTATTTATATGTGGAATTGTTTACAAAGTATCCTATCACAGAGAAAAGTTTAGGAAGCTGTTGACATGAAATCACAGCAAAAGTGATAATTTGCTGGCATAGCTTTTCGGGCTTCTATGCACAGCGTCCCAATTATACTGCTCTAATTTGGCATTTAAAGTGATGCGAAACAAATACAAAAATAATGCAAATTTTTTAGTTTAAACCAAACTTTCTTTCTTTAGTCACAACATCAACTTGTAAGTATATATTTCTTTTTCATGCAGTTGGCAAGTAAGAGTAGTTGAGAATAAAGTTCATATTTAGTCATGGTACAGGGAAACAAAAAATCTATTCATGGCCATCCTTTGGTTTCAAATTAACTCTAGCTTGAGATGTCACAATTGTGCTATTTTAATTATGTATCAAATTAATAAATTGAAAACTATATTTTAATTTTTATTCCTATAAGAAGTGACAATATTTTTGTTGACAGGTTTAAAAATTTAAAATGAGATTTTCGCAAAAATATTGAACAATAAATTGGAAAAGTTAGCCATGGCTAATCTGTATGCCAAAGACTCAACTGAGACTGGTGTCATGGCTAATGTAATGACTGCTATCCTTAGGAGCGCACATTTGAAGGCAATGTTTACACAAAGCCCTCTAGGCCTTGGTTCCTTATCACTCGTTAATGTGTATGGTTACACCTTCAAGTCATGAAAAAATTATTTTATTCATTGTAAAAGTAAAAGAATAGTGTAATAAAAATTCTAGGGACATAGGTCCAAGTACACAGTGCCATAAAGGCAAGGTCTAGAGGGCCATGAGAAACTAATCATAATAAGGGATGCAAATATTTATATCTTGTTTGTCAGTAAACTATAAGAACAACAATATGTGCAACTAAAGTGATGTAAACCAAATACAAAAGGAATGTAAATTTTCTGATTTAAACCCAACTTTGCTTCTTTAGGCATAACAACTTGTAATTATATATATATTTCTCATGCAGTTGGTAAGTAACAGTAGTTGAGAATAAAGTTGATATTTACTCATGCTCTATATGCACAAAAAATTTATTCATTGGCATCCTTTGGTTTTAAATTGAGCCTAAATTCAAATGTGACACTTGTGGTATTCTAATTATGTATATATTTAATGAACTGAATATTATATTATAATTTTTATTCCTACAACTTCACGCTAAATTTTTATTCATAGGATTAAAAGTTGAAAATTATATTTTCCCAGCAAAATTGAATTATAAATTGGAAACATTTGGTCATGGCTAATCTCTATAAGCCGAAGAATCAAGTATATTATACAGGCATAAAGGCAACATGTACATGACAGTAAGCTAACACCTTATGCAGAGTTAATTTTCGCTGAACTTCATCTATACCTTTTTAGCAAATGGAGCACTATATGATCACGGGCTAAAAGCATGGATTCAATTTATATGAGAATTTTAAAAATTGTTGTATTGCTTCCTTGATTATGATGGAGTATAACAAAATTTACCTCAACCAATAATCATTCATAGAGAAAAAAAAAAGAAAATCATGATACACAGGTTGATGTTGTAAACACGATGTCCATTAGATAAGTTATAACAACCAAAGCATAAAAGTACATTATATTCTAGTAGATGTGGCCTACCAAAGATGCATTACCTAAATACAGCATAATCAGGTTTAACATATATTGTTTTTCCACCAAAGATAACGACATAGAAACTGGAATTAATCACTAAAAGCACGCTCCAAAGATAGGATACAAAACATGCACCAAACTTAACCTTAAAACTAAGTTGATTACAAATACCAGAGGTAATCCAGACTAATTATACCATGTGGCTCCTTATAACCTTCATCAAACTGAATGCACTCTCAGATCTCGACTTCAAACCGGGTATAATGTCTCATGATACACATGCAGTGACCTAATCCTTACTTTATCTTCATATTCTACCCAATGAAGAGTCTTCCTAGTCTTGTCCATGGGAGTGTTATAAGCTTCGTTTCATCACCAGTGCGTGTAATCCGCCCCCTGGCCTCCTCCTTTCCAACAACCTCTCCTATGTAATCTGCATGTCACAATACATAGTTTTAAATCTAAAGGTATAACTTCCCAGTCTGATCAAAGGATGACAAAAAAAAGCTATTTCAATTAAACTTACCAAATAATAGATTTCCATCGGTTGAACCATTTTCATCAAGTTCATGAAATGAACGGAATTTGAATGGGTTAAAAGCAAAAGTCTCAATAGGTAGGGCTGCCACCACAGTCTTTGTATAAAAGTTAAGCTTGTACTTGTGAGGACTTGTCCTAACCTTTCCATTGTTAAGCTTGACAATAAAATTTTGCATAGTATAAACACAATGCTCCTTTATCCTATTTTTGAACAATTCCAACCCAGGCTTGCAAACGGTTGCATGAATTCTATCACCCTGTAAATTGGATAAAAACAACATGAACATAACTTATTAGTGCACACCTAAGAAGAAGTTGCAAGGTATAAGTATGAATGATGGAAATACCTTCTCATCTTGTAGAACCAACTCCAAGCTAAACACCTCATTCTTGTTCCACTGACTTGGAAACTCATACAATCGAGCAACCCCCACAACCAAGGACCAGGCAAGCTTGGTTGGATTGATATCCCCGACAAAATCCTTCCTCGCAGGCATTTGTTTGCAGCAGAAAAGAATATCGACCTCAACCTATAGCAGATCCAAATAACAATACACATATATAATTTGTATAAGCTTTGGGGTTCTCATATTTATACACAACTATTTTTGTCATGATGATAGTGGTGGGCGGGAAAATCTGTGATTTTTGAACACCAGACGGAGCCCGCCTAAGTTGGAGGTACCAAATCGATCGCTTTATTAACCGCAAGTCACCAGTCAGGTGCTGCAGAAGATTCTTCCTTTATAGACATTTTGAATTTTTCCAGGACCTATCACCAAGCAAGCCAGTCACGTAAGCGCGGTTCTTGGAAGTAACACTGGCAGCCTCGTTCACTGCGTTGCAATTTCGGCGAAAGGCCCTGTTGAGAGGAGGCCAATTTCTTTTCCGCACCGAGCCCTATTTCTATAACATTTTAGTTTCCTTATGTTTTCACTGTGACATTAGTTGTCGCCGAACCCTAGCCACGTGTCCACATCCGCCCTTGCTTCTCATTTGGAGTGTCATCGAGGGAATTATTTACTTTAACTAATGAACAACTTATTTCAAGGACCCAGCCATGTTACCTTGGCTGCAACGTGTTGTCACCTAAGGGTATGCTCAATTGGAGGGAACACTGTGGATATACCTCAGTGAGTGAACTGCTTAACTATTATATTTAGAATAGATATATACTAGTGAATGACCCGTGCGATGCATGAAAAATATTTAGTACTGGAATTAACAAAATACATCATTTATGTATAATATAGTGTGTATCATAATCAAATAAAATTATACTTAAAAATCCTAATATCTGCCCTTAATTGAATTAAATTAACATATACAAATTTTTCAGCATAAATGAGAAACTGAAAATCATTCTTTGCATATTCGTTACTAATGTAAAAAAGTTTCTTCATGCCATGTTACATAACAAAAACACAATTTCATATATTTTCTAAACAATCAACAAAAAAATAGGTTCAACATTAGATAGAGTTACCTAATAACCTCCTATTAAACATTGAACCACCTAATAAAAAATATCAAGACTTCAACTTAAAAATATCATCCACAATTTACTAATCAATCATCCTGAATGATACAAATAGAGATTTCTCTACACATAAAAAATTTAATGCTCCGAGTTATAGATTATGAAAAATCTCCTTATACACAAAGGCCATAAATGCATTAGGGAACAAAAGGATCTAAAAAGCATGAAAAAAAAAAGACAAACAAAAGTTGATAAGAAAACAAATGAAATTAAACATGAAATGAATGAAGAGTTATTTTATTTAGAAATACATAATAAAAAAACATAGGAGAACGTTAGTACTCTAATAATTATATAGAAATATTTAAGATTTCATTAAAACAATGATTTATTAATTATACTCTAATATTAGCCTCTAATAAAAAAATATTGTTTCGATGTAATATTGATAATATGCATTATAAAACACATAATGCATATTAAATCATAAATTTAATTATCTTTATAATAGTTAAAAGAATTAAATGTTAAACATGTATTAATTTTTTATATACTAAAAAGATAAATTATAAAATATTAAAAATCATATTGTACTTCTATTAAAGTTTTAGACAATTTGTTAAAGATTGCAACCATAATTATTACAGTACTAAAATATGTATCAATTTGTTCCATTTATTTCAATCTCGCAAGAAAAATTACAAAATATCACTGACCATACTAAAAATAAACACAAAGGCATGGTATTCCATTTTAGAGAAAAACCCAAATCAGCCCCTGACAATTACCTCGAAAGACAACGAGGCCCCTGACAAAAAAAAATTCCAACCCAGCCCCTGACAAAAAAAAAAACCCAACCCGACCCCTGACAATTACTTCGAAAGGACAATGAGGCCCCTGTACCAAAAAAATTGGCACAGGGGCTAATCAGTCCCAAAAAAAATTATCAGGGGCCGGATTGGGTGTTTTTTTTCTTGGGGGCCTTGTTGTCCTTTCGAGATAATTGTCAGGGGTCGGATGGGGTATTTACTCTCCATTTTATTAGTGATTAGATTCAAACTAAACCATCAATACTCGTGTTAATAATTACTTAATATGTCAACAATGCACTTATATATTCTATAAACTTTAGAAATAATATTGGTCTCTCATTAGATTTACAATGAAAACGAATGATACAACAAATTTTAATTTGTATATATAGACTACTTCTTATGGATTGAAGTTGAGAAGTCTCTCAAAGCACTCTTTTGGGTACCAAAATTGCAAAAAAAAAATAAAAATAAAAATAAGTTGTGCTACGAAACCAAACCTGTTATCCAAAAAAAAAAAAACAGATAGTGCACAATTTTGATTTTTATAGATGGTTATAAACTAATTTAATAATATGATAATAAAAAATCTTTAAAGCCAAAATTATATCCTTCAAATAAAAAAAATAAAAATACAATATATAGACAAATCAAAATTAGCACACAACTCTTTCAAAAACAAATAAGAAAGAACACGTAGATATATAGAACTTTCTTGCCCACTTAATTGCTCAAGGACTGAATGATATCAAATTTATCAATCACATGAGCAAGTCTTTCAAGAACTTCTTAGTCCTAAATCATTTTAGAAACATAAATGGTTATTTTTTTTTAGAAAACTGGATGCATAATGCACAAAGTCTAATAAAGAGGACCTAAATACAAATGGTCATATGATAATCCAACACATAACATTTTTCTATCAATGGTCAACTAAATCTCCAAAATTCATAACATTTCCTAATTATTCAGCTGATGCATATAGATATGTTCAAACACACACATAAGCACCAAGAAAGGAAAAAGAAATAAGAGTACAACTAATTATCAATCACAAACTTGTAAGGTGAAAATCCTATATTCTCATTGCACCTCCTTTGATAAAAAATCTACCCCAATAGTTTCTTTGTACTAATTACTAAACTTATTATTTACATTTCTAAATTATATTTATTAGGAAAATATAAGAATATGAAGCTCCTTGGTATACCGTTAAACTATACAAAAACAAATCACAAAAAAAATACAATAAGAATCAACAGAGATAAATAATTTTGAAGACAATCAAATACCAAAGAATTATTCATCAAAGATGTCTTTCTCACTAATTGATGTAAACTCAAGCTTCAACCACGATTGAAAGTGCACAAATGATTCAAATAACTGTTACATATAGTGAAAATTGTTTTACAGTATCAACAAATCATAATAATAATGATGGAAAACTAAAAAAAAAAAAAGAATTGGTATAACAGTTAAAGAACAAAACAATATCTTTGTAAAGCTCACAACTAAGTTACCTGAGAAGGATTAATTTCAAAAGCATGAGTTTTTTTCTCTTCAATAGCTGCTGCCACCTCAGCTTCATTTAGCAACTTACCATGAACGCCTTCAATTTTATCTACTGCTTTGCTAATTGCAAATACATCCACATTTGTACCATATAAGAGAAAAGTCCATATGGAATTTGAATTTCACTGGTTCAGTCAGAGAATGCACATTGCATAGTATTTAAGATACAGTAACATTTTCAAATGTTCACATCCAAAGTTGCATGCATCCACAACATCTATACCATAATCACATATTAAACAATATTAAAATTGTGAAAAAAAAGAAAGGTACTTTCTGCACCCCCAAAATCACAAACAAATGCATCTTTTATGACA
The DNA here is from genome assembly GCF_000816755.2 of Arachis ipaensis. NCBI lineage: Eukaryota > Viridiplantae > Streptophyta > Magnoliopsida > Fabales > Fabaceae > Arachis > Arachis ipaensis. Next base: position 115,667,885 of record NC_029787.2, read on the forward strand.
ATAATTTCTACTAAGATTTAAACATGAAAATTCAAGAAGTATGCATATACTTCAAAGGCACATGCGCACATCAACGGTTAAAAAAAATACCTAACCAAGACAAAATAAGCTGAAAGCTTTTTGTTCATATCAATGCCTCAGGAGCTAATGTTCAAATACAAATAGTTCACTGCTCTAATCAATTTTAGCCAAAGTTATTTAAAAATAAAATAAATTAAAAAGATGTTCGTGAGGAAGGAAGCCTGCATAGTGATAAAGCCAGAAAAATGTTCCCCGTTGCTATGCTTCAGAATGACACTCTCATCCACCCATCCATTTTCCTTCCGAAAAACACTTTAACAACAAATTTGAGAAGCTAAAAACTCGAGTTTTCTCAGTATTATAAACATGAATTCATATAACATGAGGCAAAAAGAAAAACAAAACAAAAACAAAAAAGATCCAGATTTGAAGTAAACCAGTTACAAAAATGGAAAGAAAACCATGAATTTAATAGAGAGGAATGTACCCAGAAGCTGATATGCACTCTTAGACTGCGACGAACAGCGGAGCAATCGATGCATATGAAGAAGCCATACGTAACGGACGCTCATGTTGGATTCTTCACATTGCAATCGAAACACATCTAAAGCGAAAAAATAAAAAACGAATTTAAAAATCACAAAAAGTAAAAATATAGTAGATCAGAAAAAAAAAAACTTGAAAAACATCAAACCAAAAATCTCAAAATTGAAAATCTGGACATCAGAAGTGATCAAACCTTGTTTTCAAATAGCTTGTTTAGAAGTCCCTTGTAAAGTACCCAGAATCTCCATAGTTGTAGCGGATCCGCTGCCACCACTGTCGCCGTGCATGCCTCCACATCTACGTCCTCCTTGGTTGCAATCCCTGGCCATATGGCTCATCCCCACCACAGCTGTAGCAAGCGCCAGAAGAACGACTGAATACAGTAAATAATGAAAACAGGAGATTATAAATATACTTGTTTTTTCAATTCAAAATTGAAATTTGAAATTTCATATTCTTTTTACTTGTCTGAAGAGGTGGAAAATAAATGTAGGTGAGAATTAATAAGAAATAGTTAGTATTGAAAGAGAAATTAAAGGAAGGAATTGTCAGAGTCATTAAAGTCAAAGGGCAAAATTTACAATACCATAAATGAATGATGACTGAATCGAAGAGGCAGAGCTCAGATGAACAAACATTGCATATATAACACCTTAAAGAACCCAACCCTCATGCCCTCCTCTTTAAGACAGTTGAAATGCATTCCACTTTCTTACCAGTGTGTCAAGCAAGAAGAGCAAGCTGTTTAACTTGTCTTACCAGACATCCATGAAAAAACTTATCATGAAATTATCACAATTTAAACAATCAGCAAAGAAACTTCCCTGAGAAAGCTAATATGTACTTCGAAGATGCGACGAACAGCGGAGCAAACGATGCATGTGAAGACCCTATTCATAACCGACGCCCATGTTGGATTCCTCACATTACAGTCGAAATGCAACTGAAGCGAAAAAATAAAATCAAACTAAAATCACAAAATTTCAGAATATGGAACAAAAAATTGAAAAACCTCAAACAAAAAACCTCAAAATTGAAAATTTATGGAATCGAAAGTAATCAAAGCTTGTTTTTAGACATGGCCGTGAGTTTTCTGAACACTGCGCTAGGAATCAGAGAAAAAACAGAAGAGCTGGAAAATAAAAGCTTTTAGGTCAGAAATTGCTACAAACTCAACTAACACTTCTCCAAAATCTAATCTCAATACAATTTAATTAGATGGAAAGAAGGGTAATGGGATATCATACCAGGAAGACAAAATGTTAGTCTCTATAAGGTCGTAGAAAAAGCAGTTAGCAGCAGAGAAAAAGATGAACTGCCTTCTCCTCCGTGGCCATGTGACCCATCCCACCGCAGTTGTAGCAAGCACCACCACCATTGCCTCCTCCCCTGTATCCACCACCATGCTTTTCACCGAACGTAACAACTGCAACCATGCTGTGGTATAATAGGAGGCAAAAAGAAAAATAAAATAAAAACCAAAAAGTTCAAGATTTGATGTAAACCCAGTTACAAAAACGGAAAAGAAACCATGAATTTGAGAGAGAAAAATGTACCTAGAAGCTTACTGGAGAATCTTCCAAATTTTCCAAATATGCTACCTGTTTACAATGCCCTCTATCACCACCACGATAACGAATTGAAAAATAAGAAAATGGAGGAGCAACCACAAAACTGCAATGAATAATAAAATTAAGGGGTTATAAATAAGTATGAGTCATTCGTAAAGCAGTTAAATTCAAAATTTGAAATTCACTAAAAAATTAGAAAAACAGGTAAAAAAAATGAAGGAGAAAATTAATTGAAATGAAAGAGTGAATAACACTATTGGGAGTGAAAGAGAATAAAAGGAGGAGTTGTTAGAAAATATTAAAGACATTGAAGCAACTATACAAACTGAACAATGAATACTGGGTTATAATTATACCCTTTTTTTGCCATTCAAATTTAAAATTTTAGGTTTTTGATACCTGTTAGGTGAAGAGAAAATAAATATTGAAGTAGAAGATGAAGGAGAATTAATTGAAGGAAGAAGTTGTTTTAAGAAGCAAAGTTTACTTGAAAAAAAAATAAATGATTGAATGAGAGACCACACATGAACTAACTGTTTAGAGAATACCATAAAATGTCCAACTCTCAGGCTCTCTCTAGCATGACACATTGGATTTTCACTACCTGACAACCCTCTATTAATAGTTTAGTATTATATATATATACAAAGATTTATTTGTTAAAAAATCTTTAAGGGGGACTCGATTCTATTTGGTCAGAGAGGGAGCTAGATTTATAGTTATCGAAACCCAACTAATCCTTTTTCGTAGCCCAAACGAGATTTCAAAGGCAAATCCAAACGAAACCCACTTGAAAGCTCAATATCCCCAATTAGGTCGGATGCAAAGGGAAGTCAGGGCAAAAGTCAGAACTCAGAAGTCAGAAGCACATATTGACCCAAAATGCAAAGTCAGAACTCAAAAGGAAACTAAGGCAGTACCGTCGCGATTCTGTTGTGCGGCACGGAGGAGCTGCCGAAGCGTGGAGTCGTCAGGGAAGAAGGTGGAATCGTGTTCCGCTGCCGTGCTGATTGGTGGGTTTGTGGCCCAAACTAGTGACCTGATCCAATCAAATTTCTCGAAACAGAGATCCTCTACTAGGGTTTCGGTCATTCCGCACCAGAAACTACGACTCAAAACCAATGTTTTAAAAACCGAATCGGACCGGCCAGTTGAACCAATTCAACCGCAAACTGACAAGTGACAACACTAACAGTCCAGTCAAGCATGTAAAACCGTTGTTTAGAAAACCGTTGAAAAACCATTAAACTGGCCAAAAACCGGCCGATCGGACCAAACCGGAACCAGCACGTTTTACACAAAAACGGAAGCTCCTTCGTTTCTTTCTCCCTTTGGCCTTTGTCCCTTTCTTTCATTCAGAAAGAAATCACACAAACCCAGCCAAAAAACCCTAGCACTGTAAGCCTACACCACCGTCGCAAGGAGTGGCATACTGCCGCCGTCCATCGCACCCAAAGTTCGCCATCCGTCCGTCCATCTAGCTTCCCTCGTGCTCCAAGTCTTCAACCCCTGTTCGCTGTCACCGATCGCGGCTGCTTCCTCGAGCTCGGGGTCCGTCGTCTTTGTCTGCTCAGCCGCGCTTCCGTCGCCGTTTGTGTGCCGTTCACGTTCGGGTTTTCGTTCATCTGTCGTCTTCGTTCGCGTTCTTCGCCGTTCACGTTCGCTCGGTGTTCACCGTTCGAGGTCGCATTCGCGTTCGTCTGGAAGCCACGTTGCTCTGCTTCAAACTCTGCGACCAACCCGCGCGCTCCTCCTAGCCGTCGAACTGCTCTCTTTTGTCGCCGCCGTGAGTTCCCTAAACCCGCCACCAGACAATACACTCACACAACACCAATATTCTGCTTCAAACTCTGCAACTTCTGATTTCCATTACAATAAGTAACTATTTGATTTGGCAGTGGTTTGGATTTTTTCATAGACTGAATTAAAGTTACAATAGTTATGTTCTCTTCTCTATCACATTGATATTAAGCTTTGAATTCTCTTGTTTCGTTTTAAATTTACCGCACTCAACATGTTTGATGAAATGCTTTAACCATATTTCTGGTTGGTTTTATAATTTCTAGCTTTTAGAAACTTAGTAAGTTGATTGCATGTGAAATTAGAATAATTGGATCTTAGTAATTAGGAAATTTAGCTGCACAAATAGCATCTTTGCGGAAAACATATTAGCATGATGATTCCACTTGCATTAGTGTTTTTCTGGTAAATTTTAACTGTTATTGTGAACTTGTTAATTTGCTAATTGTTCTTATGTTGTTGTTCTGTTGTTCTTCTGTTACTTTTAATTTTTTTTGTTTTTGTTGTGATTTTCTGTTCTTGATTTAAGCTGTGATTGAAGGTTCTTTGGTTTGGGTATTCTTCACTTTGTTGTTGTGTTTTTGCTGTGATTTAAATGTTCTTTTGATTCTCTTTTTTTTTTTCGAATGTCTAGTCAGTACTTGATTGACTGGTTTTACTCACTGATTGTATTTGATGATAAATTTTAAATTGATAACTCTATTACTGCTTTACTGTCTGTTTCTGTCTATTACTGATTCACTGTTCCTTTATTTTTTTTTTGTTAATCATTGTGATGAGATTTTTTAAAATTGGGTTGAAAACTGTTAATCTTTCTTCATTTTTCACTGTTCTAACTTCTGTTCTTATTAAAAAATTTGCAATTGGTGATCTTTTGATTTATTATATGCTTCATGTTTTCATTGTTCTGTTCTTTTGAAGAAAAAAATTGCAATTAGTGATTGTATGATTCATGTTTTGATTGTTCTGTTATAAAAAAAATTCTGTTTTCATTGTTTTGTTCATTGTTTGGTTGCACTGTCCCTGTTCTTGATCTCCGCCGACTTGCTACCCCTCCTCCGTGTTTGATTTTTTTTGTTTCAGGCTTTGTTGTGTGTTTGTTTCAGGCTCTGTTGTGTGTTTATTGTGCGTTTATTGTGCAACACTATCATTTTTTGTTTTACTTTTTGACTTAGCTACATTAAGACAATATTCTCTATCTTTAACTTGTGCATTGTAATTCAATCCAGTTATTTTTAATGGAAGTATAATTATGTTAATTGTCAACAAATTTGCAGCAAGTCATTGCATATTTTGATGATTAATTACATTTAGTTGGTGATATTTTATGTAGGGTTTTAAATTTCAAAGATATTTAGGATGTTTATTTATAATTTATTTATTATTTTATTATGGAACGGTTTTTCCGGTTGAACCACGGTTAGACCAGTTGGACCAGTAAACCAGTGACTAGAGCGGTTTGATGATCGGTCCGGTTTTCATAACCTTGCTCAAAACTACATCACTTCAATTGAAACTGCACTCTGCAATATCTTTGAAGAATCAGACTTCTTAAAGGGGTAGATGGGTGATCGGCAATTAGGTGAGCAACAACAGCAGGGGGTTGATCAGCAACTAGCATCTTCTCCCGCTGCTTCTACAAAGGATGATATGGTTTCTTCTGTTATGGCTTTGGAGGCTGCTTTGCTTCCCTGTTTGCCTGCCCGTGAACTTCAAGCTATTGACCGTTCTCCCCACCCTTCCCATCAGAGTCAGTTACTACCAACCCTTTTCATTCCAACTTTCCCGTACTTCTGTATCATTATGTCAAATGTTTCTGTCCTTTTTTTTTGGGTAGGGTGTAAATGATCATTAACAATTTAAATTGGGATGTGTTTTTACTGAGAAAGAGCAATTGTGATTTTTTTTTTTCACAGAATAGATTGATTTTTTAACAAGCTATTCTATATTATTGTCCTGCACTCCAGTGTTTATAAAATTTTGCACTGAGTAGAGCACCATGTGTGTCAGAAGAAGATATAGTAGTCAAGACTCAAAGAATTGCTTATATTACTGATCATCTATTCAAACTAAATTAAGAAGAAAATGTGGGTAAAATGCCTCCAAAATAATTCTTAACAGTGAAACCATTTAGGTATCGTTAGAGAGGGTTTTCTGGACATAGATACATACATATATGTACATATTACACACCAAGTCATTTAACTTTATCATTTAAGATTGTTTTTCGAACATATGTTGTAGGATATTACTGATTTGTTTCCCGTGTTCCATGTTTTCATAGTTTTGTGAATGAATATTAAATGAAACTGTGAAAACAACAAAATCTTATCTCCCACATTCACTATTTCTTTTACAAGAATCCTGATAAAAAAGAAAACATAGGGAATGAAAATATTAAATGAAATGGAATTCAAATAGAGTTATTTGCAAAGCCATCTCAGTCTAAATGGAATTAGAGCAAGTAATTTCACAGGAAGAAATGTGAAAGTGGGGGCTGCTAAGTGTCGATACCCAGAATTAATTGAAAATGAATTTTTGGTACTGGTCAAGAAGGGACTCAAATGGTTTTCTCATTTTGCAATGCATGATGAGATAAACATATTATGTAACCTAACTTGCTTTCATCTTTTGGATGGTTTTTTTATCAGTTGATGTGGATAGGTATGCTAGAGATTTTATGGAGGCTGCCAAGAAGTTACAGCTTCATTTTATTAGTCTGCAACGTGAGGATAAGCCGACTAAAGTTGAAATGCTTAGAAAGGTATGGTGGCGACTGCAGTACTTTAATGCTCTTACACCCACTGACCGGGTTATATCATTATAGTTATTTCTCTTGTATATCTTGTTGAAGCAGGATATCACTCTCATGGAAGAAGAACTTGACAGGAAAAATGAGCTGATAAAGAAACAAGAAAGTTTAGTTCTGGAGTGGAAAAAAGAGTTGAAAGAGCAAATGGACAAACACAAGACTGAGTTGGAAAGGGTCTAGCGTAAGCTCAGGTCACCTTTGTAATACCGGCCACACATGTATTAAGTTAGCAGTTTATGTTATATATTTTATCTTCTTTTGGGGGCAAGTTTTAATTGATGATTAGCCACGCCGCAAAACATGAGTTGTTAGATGAGATGATTCAGAACCCAGTTTGTTTAATTTTGATGATGAAAGCTGAGGAGGCAGGAGTATTATGTGCTTGCTAAGTCGCAAGTCAATATGAGGAATGCAGGAATTGAATATGGAGCTCATCAACTGGAAGATGTCTTCTGTAGAATTCTCTCCCGAAAACATACAAGACTTTCGAGTCATTGAGAAATTGAATTGCACCTCATGAGAGTTTGACTTTTTAGGAAATATAACTCAACAAAATGTATTATTTGTATGTCATAATTGATTTTGGACTAGTCTTTTGAAACTTCTCTATTGAATGGTTCAGTTTTCTGGAAATTGGAAATACAGCGTCGTCGGTTTTGCTATTCCGTACTGTCTCAAGAAATAAAGAAATATGGCTTATTTATCTTGTTTCATATTTTAAGTTGACAGACAATTTTTCTTTGTCAACATGACTTTGTTGATTAAAACTGAAAGTCCAGTCTTGTATAATCAATTAATCATGGAAGAGTCTAATATGGTGAAAGTATCTAATGGTCTTTAAAGGACCAAGATGCTTAAAGGAATTTAAAATAAATTTGAGGTGGAATTGTAAATATATTAATATAAATTTTTTTGCATAGAATATTTGCAAATTTGTCACATGTTCTTGTCATTTTTCATTTTTATTGGATTTTTAAGCTTTTTTTTATTTAAGACATTTTTTTAAATAAATAATTTATTTAT
>NC_029787.2:115675682-115699105 GCF_000816755.2 Arachis ipaensis
AGAAAAATTAATTAAACAAAACCTTTCTAATTTCTAAAAAGAATTATAATGTTTTTTTATTATAAAAATTATAATCATAAAATTTTTTGTTTTGTTAGTCCATGCTAGAGCTGAGAGCGGAAAGAACGCGTACCTGAACACTGGATAGAAGGGGCAGTATATACTATAATAATAAAACAATTTTCTCTAACCTCAAAATCAAGCCACGCGATTTCTCGGCCTTCGTCTCAGAAATCCCCAAAATTTCCATCCCAAATTGCTTTACTTTCATCTCCTTGCATTCTTTCTACACTTGATTATGCTCTTCTCTTTTCACACCCCAGAGCCAAACTTTTCCCAACTCTGATCCTAACCCTAATTAATCATTCTCCCCTTCTCCTTCAATCCTCCACCATCGATCTCCGATTCCAGCTCTGCAACCTTACGCGGAGTTGTTCGTGATTCTCTCATTCAAGAGTTTCGATCGCAGAGGCTCGTCCAAATCCGATTCGCAGTTTCGCCTCCTTCACGTTCTTCCCCGAGTTGGGTCGGTTGTCGAAGCGCGACCGTCGGAAATTGTTGCTGTTCTTCCTGCTATCGATTCGACGATTGCATCTCTCAGCTCCTAACTGTCGCTGTGCCGGTGCCACGGTGGTTTCTGTTTCCATAGAGGACTTCGACGGAGATTCTTCTCTTGGATCGCTCGAATTCGGAATACTCTGATTTGTGATGGTTTTCATTGAGAGCAGCTGCAACGGAATCTGAATTAGCGGAGATTCTGAATGCGTAACGGAATTTTGTGAAGAAGTTCAAGATTCCGCGCTGATTTTTGCTGGCAGAAGAGAATTCTAGTAGTGTTCGTTCTCTCAGCCTCAGTCTCGGCCTTGTGGGTTCGATTGATCGATCTTAACCCTAGTAATTTGCAAGTGGAGGACAAAAACAGAGAAAAGAAGAAAAAAGAAATAGAGCTTTGGATATAGTATTGTACTGCTTGTTTTGTTTTGATTTATTTAATATCAAGGGCCATTCTAGTTTTGGAATTTCATAGGCCCTTTTGATACATTGTTTATTTTTGTTATCATTGATCTTAATCTTTTTTTTTAATAGAAAGAATAAATATACCATGGCGGTGTATTATAAATTTAAGAGTGCAAGAGATTATGATTCAATTCCCATGGACGGTCCTTTCATCTCTGTTGGTACATTGAAAGAAAAAATATTTGAATCCAAGCATTTAGGCAGGGGTACTGATTTTGATCTCGTGGTAACCAACGCCCAGACCAATGAAGGTTGGTTCTGAGGCTTTTTAATTAAAACTATTGTTATTCTCATTCATCTGATGCTTGAAACTATTGTTATTCTCATTCAGATAGCTGTTTGGGTGGCGATACCATGAGTTTGGGGGATTAATTGTAAAATTAAAATATGGAACTATTGCATTCTCTTTGCCTTTGAGAAGGGCTTTCGTGGTTAAACTTTCAGTGTTTATCATGTTACTCTCAAAGTAAACATTTTTGCTAGTCTTGGCTTTCAGGAGTTCATGGTGTTGAAGTTGAGTTTGATGTTTTATTTTCATGCACTGACAGTGTTCTTTTACACTGATGTCCAATAAAAATCAGGGAATTGTTGTGTCGTGACAGTTAAATACTCCTTCTCATGAATTCTATTGGTTAATAAATATATAAGATTACACTGTCAGTACATGAGAATCACTTTACGATGAAATTCTTGGTTTTTGTAGTGTTTTTTATTTGACTAACATTGGCCTCCACCTCTTCTATTGCAAAAATCAAACGAAAAGACAATGAGAGAATAGGAAATCCTCAAAGTTAAAATGCTTAGAATGTAGGCCAGGGTGTTGAGAATTTGAGTTCCAGTGAGGTTGTAAGCTAGTTGTAGGAATTACAAGCGCCCAAACCTTGCAGGATTTGCAGCATGGTAGTTAATATATATAATTGCCTTGATGAATGGCATATTCAGTGTTTTATAGCTGCTCTGTCTCTTTGGAATTTCAGAATATCTTGATGAAGCAATGCTGATTCCTAAAAATACCTCAGTGTTAATTCGTCGGGTTCCTGGTCGGCCACGTTTACCAATTGTTACTGAACTAGAGTATTATCTCTAACCTTTAATCTTATTACTGTTGTTGGTTTTTGGACTATTGTCATGCATCATGCATGTTGGTTTTGGAAATGGGCAGTCATGGGCTTGCTATTCTCATCTTGATACTTCACTTTGTAGTCGCACAGTTTTCCCAAGAAACTACCCTTTTGATGAGAAAAATTCTGCGTTGAGTTGCTACTTTCCTTGGCTTTTGCAGGCAAAAAAAGGTGGAAAATACGGCTATGGAAGCCGAACCTGAAAACAGCAGCTTACCAGCTGAAGATGCATCTGCTGTAAAATATGTAAGTCCCTTTTTGCTTTCCATGTGTTTTATTTAATAAAAAATTCCACTTCATTCCTATTTTATTTACCTTCTCATAACATGACAGCCAGAAGATTCTGATTGGGATGAATTTGGAAATGATTTGTATGCGATTCCTGATGTACCACCCATTCAATCAAGCAACTTAATTCCTGAAGCTCCTCCAACCAACAAAGCTGATGAAGAAAGTAAGATAAAGGCTTTGATTGATACTCCTGCCTTGGATTGGCAACAGTGAGTAAACTATCCACTTTCCTTCAGTTGTCTTTCTTTATTCTTGGAATCAGCATAAAAGGGGACGATGACTGTAAATATGAATATGAATTACTAATAAGTAACTTCGTATTCTTTTTCACCTGCAATAATATGGTCAATAATCTCTGGTGGAAGGGATTGCTCATTCTGGAATCAGCACCTGTACTAGAGGAGCAGTTGTTTCTTATTTACCATCATTCCTGCATAAGGATTTCTGCAGAAAATTTCATTTCACATGCCAAATGTGCTTTGTTATGGTGAAATCATTGTCACTCTAGACTTCGCGATATCTGAAGTTTCCTTTTGGCATGCAGTCAAGGATCGGACTTTGGTGCTGGTAGAGGTTTTGGAGGAGGTATGGGTGGACGGATGGGGGGTGGTCGTGGTTTTGGTGAGTCTCCTTTTCCTATTCTTACAAGTTTGAGTCACTGCCTGCTTTGAATACAGATTTTGATATTACTGTTCTAATGCTTATTCACTTACTGAGCAGGGCTGGAGCGGAAAACACCTCCTCAAGGCTATGTATGTCACAGGTGCAAGGTTCCTGGTATTTCCTAGACTCTTATTATTATCAGGGAGAAAAAGGGGCGCTAAATCTGCTTAAATTGTTGGATGGCATTGTCGGTTATGCTTAGCTTACTTATTAAACTTTTTTTGTAGGCCATTTTATTCAGCACTGCCCTACAAACGGTGATCCAAATTATGACATCAAGAGAGTTAAACAACCTACTGGTATTCCGAGATCCATGCTGATGGTGAACCCACAAGGTTCCTATGCTCTACCAAATGGTTCAGTAGCTGTATTGAAGCCAAATGAGTGAGTACATGTTGGTTCTTCGTCTCCATTCTGTCATATGTAGGACTAATATTGTATTTCTCACCTAATCCTGCTAAACAGGGCTGCTTTTGAGAAAGAAATAGAAGGTTTACCTTCCGCCACACGTTCTGTTGGGGATCTACCACCTGAGCTCCACTGCCCCTTGTGCAATGATGTGATGAAAGATGCTGTGCTGACAAGCAAGTGCTGTTTTAAAAGCTTTTGTGACAAATGTATGTTTCTTTGTCTTCCTGAAGAAGTCCTGGTTCTTAGAATTTGAGTAAATACTTACGTTTAAGCTTATAATTCTTCATTAAGGAAGTAAAGAATGCTTTAGATGATATAATCTCTCCTTCCCAATGTACAAACATCTCAGATGAAGTTTTGTAAATATCATTCTGAAAATTCTTTTCAGGTATTAGGGACTATGTTATCTCCAAGTCCATGTGCATATGTGGTGCAACAAATATTCTTGCAGATGATCTTTTACCAAATAAGACCCTAAGAGATACTATTAATCGTATATTGGAGTCAGGCAATAGCAGTGCTGAAAACGCTGGGAGCACCTTTCAAGTTCAAGGTTATTGAAACTATTTATCATGTGACTCTTACGTGGACTTTATTTGGTTAAAAATTTATTGAAACTAACATGCAAATTGCAATTGTTTTCTCCTCCTTTCTAGATATGGAGTCTGCTCGTTGTCCACAACTGAAGCTTCCATCTCCAACCTCATCGGCTGCATCTAAGGGAGAACCAAAGGTTTCACTTGTTCATGAAGGAATGACACATGTACCGGAAACTGTTGATGATAGAAAAACAGTTTCTGCTCCAGCTCCATTGCAAACATCAGAGCAAGTGAAGCCCAGAATGCCTGATGTAAGTGAAGCTACACATGAGTCGACGAGTGTAAAGGAACCAGCCTCACAAGGGAGTGCTCAGTTGGTTGAGGAGGAAGTCCAGCAAAAAATGGTTTCTGCTGAGGCAGGTAATGTAGATTGCTCATGTCATCGTGTGTAAGACATGTAATAATTTATTTTCTTTGATGACAATCTCATTTGTAGTTTCAACTTTCAACTTTGCAGGAAAGAAGAAAAAAAGGAAGAAAGTCTGTTTGCCTGCAAATGGTAAATCTACTCTCCTGCATTCGAATCTATATATTTATGTTCAAATCTGGACATGTATCTGTAACTTTTCCTTTATATTAAACTTTGCAAACTGGATTGCTGCTTGAACATTCGGGGGAGGAGTACAATACAGAGGTCTTTTTTTTAAACCTCTATTTATGTTATTTGTAACAATGTCAAATTATTTTTATCTCTTGCAGATTTTCAGTGGAAAAGCCCACACGACCTTGGGGCTGAGAGCTACATGATGCCAATGGGCCCAGCACCTGGTTACAGTTCATACTGGAATGGCATGCAACCTTGTATGGAAGGATTTATGGGACCATATGGTGGCCCGATGCAAATGATGGGTTATGGCCTGGGCCCCTTGGACATGCCATTTGCAGGTGGTCTGCCTCATGATCCATTTGGCATGCAGGGTTACATGATGCCTGTTGTTCCACCTCATAGGTATGTACCTTTTTTGATTATCAAAATTTGTCTTGCATATTTAGATAATTACTATTTTAGAAAGCTAAATTATTGTTTAGGGATCTTGCTGCTGAGTATGGCATGGGGATGAATGTTCCACCTCCAGTTATGAGTAGAGAGGAGTTTGAAGCTCGGAAAGCTGATCGTTGGAGAAAGCGTGAAAATGAGAAACGGATTGATAGGTAAAACAGAATTACTCCTGGATGGCAATTCATTTTATTTTATATGTATATAATCAATTGACACCAGTGTCGATCTAAGTAAATATTCACTGTTCAACTTTTTATTCGTGTAATTTTTTAAAAAATCAACCATTGGATTAGAAACTTATATATTATAGATCATCTTAAAAATATTTTGTCAATCTAAAATCATTTGTTATATCTTTTATGCACTTGAAAATAATGTAATATGTTTGTTCAAAATATACATAGATAAAGAGGTCTTCAATTACATGTTTGTTAATGTTCGATTTTGGTAAAATGTGTTATAGATGATCTTTATTATTTGTTAGTGTGATCCAATAGTTGGATCGAAAAATATATATCCTATAAATAGTTATGAGCGCCCCCCAATTTATCGACTTCTCTAAAAATGATGGAAAAAGAATAGACTCTTTAACAAGAGAAAAAATCTTCTATGATGAATTCAATAATTGTTGGAACTTGGAACTCTCAAAATGAAGGGGGAAAAACCTAAGCAATGAAATTCTAAATAGGGCGGAAGTTCTAGATAAGGGATTTATGCCATTGGATATATTCCAAAAAATGAATTAGATTATGCAATGAAATATATATATATATATATATGGAATTTAAACTTAACAGTGAAATGTCTGTTACCACCGAGTTATAACTGTTTTAGACATGATTGCTCGTCTATGTGATCTTTTGCATATTTCTTCTGTATTTTGATTCTGTTTTGTTTACGATTTAACATAATTTTACTAATAGTTATGATTTGTAGCGGGTACGGCTATCCTTTTTCCTGGGTTACTAAAGGACAAGGGTCGCATGTTAATCTTAGCAAAAGCTTTGGTTTACAAGATAATCTATTCTTTATTGACGTTGTCTAATGAATTTTTTGTTGCCAAATTTTCCAATGTTATTGTGGTTCTTGTTGCTTGTAATTTTATGTGGGTTATTTTCGAGGTATTTCTGTTTTGTTTATCATTGTTAATGAGTTTGTTTCTTTAATGAAATAGGGATTTCTCCAAAGATCGAGATTTTGGTAGGGAAGCGAGCAGTAGTGGGGATGTTCCTATGAAATCAAAAACTGTATGTGCATTTTCTTCTCTTATTTTGCCTTTACTTATCTGTGGACTTGTATGCATCATTTACCTTTCTAGGTTTTTCCCACTAAATTTTGGTAGAAACTTGAACCTTGAGCTTGAACAGTAATTGCTTTAGATGATGCCATTCACTGTTTTGGCTTCTTAAATGATGATAGTAGTCTTTAGCAGTTAGTCTTGCTTGTTTTACAGAGTACTATTCTTGTTGGTCATAAATGGTTGAGGGAGCAGTGCCCACTCAGAACCATATATCTCTAATCAACAGCCACCGGTTGGTTTAAAGTTGATTAAAAGGGAATTGGTATAACTAGATTAGAGTTGCATTGCTGCACTTGGATGGTAACAGTAATGTGATTAAATCTATATGCTCTCTCTGGGTTCAGAGTCTCTGTAGCTGTCATTTATAGACTATTGTTTTTCGATATTCTTTGACCCATGATACCTTTAGATTGATGCCTTTTATCCTGGTTGTAAGGGTTCTGTTCATAATTGTTGTCCACTAATAAAGGCAGGGTATAGTGATTAAAATTTAACATTCCTAATTTTTGTCTATATGGTTTTAATAACTAATACATGGTCTGGACTGCATTATTTATTTTTCGAACATAAAACAAACAAACTTGGGTCAGTATATTGTTAGTCTGTTTTGTGGCAGTTAAATGTTTTATTTGTCATTCTTGTCATGTCATAGATCTGCCTTTTGAGAGGTAAACTTCTAGTCTATATTATGCAGGGTCTAGAAGTTGTAACAAGGGTAACAAGGATGAGTGTGCCACCTTGTGCGCCAAACAAAAACAAACACAAACTGCTCAAACTATGTGTCCTAAAATGATGTGTTTTGAGCGAAAAAGAATATGCGTTGAAACTAGTGTGTTACATGTTTCACTTGCTTGATTCCTTTAAGTTCCAAGATGGAGTTAGTTAATATAAGCTGTTGGAATGAATAATTCTAACCTATCATGAGTTAACTGCTTGAAATGTACAAAATGTGTAGCAATGCTGGCAAAGATGGATTTTTGAATTACTAGAATGCACAATAGCGCTTTTAAAATGTCTAAACCTTATGCGCATGAAGTGGCTTTTGGAAAATGAATATGAAAGGGAGCTTTTAATGCTGTCCTCCAAGTCACTCTTAACATATCTTCCTTAATTGAATTTGTTTGGGTGACCATATTTCTGTCCTGTGTTAGTGTTCCTTAACATATAGAAAGAAAACGTGATTGGTGTGGCTATGTTGCTTACATATTATTATTTGTAATATTATTGTCATTGGAAATTATCATGGAATATTGTGGTGTCAAGAGGAATATCAAAAAAAAATAATAATAATAATAATTAAAAAAACCAAAACCATGTTTCAAACAATAATTTGTTTTTTTAAATGCAGAAATCACATCCAGCACCTCCAAGTAGTGAGTACCACCATCCCCAACCCAGTCACCGTGCGGAACGTGTGTCACCTGATCGGTCTCCACCCACGTGAGGTGGAGCCTCCACGTCCTATCAAGAGAAAAGCTGACTACCATGTGGATCGGGAGTAGAAAAAGCTGACTACCATGTGGATCGGGAGTAGGAATGTGAACGTGACCGTGACCATGATCGTGAGCAGAGGGACCACCGTGATGGAGAAAGAGGCCATCACCATCGCCACCACCGGTCAGAATCCTCTTCCCCGGATGTCATCTGAACCAGTCACCAAAACTTCCTCAACTGCACTATCATCCGCCGTAGCTAGAGACCGCAAGCAGGAGGCCAGTGTTTTCTCCAGCATAAGCTTCCCCGCTGAGGCAGAAATGACCAAGAAGAGGAAGATATCTGCTTTTCCCACCACTAAAGCTGCTTCAGCTGGTCCCCCTGCCACATCTTCAGCCCATCTCAAGGCAGCATCGAAAGGCTACTATGAAGGCAGAGCAGCACGATTTCTGAATATGAGTCCAGTGATGATGAGCGGCATTTCAAACTGAGGCCGCCATCAAGGCACAAGTTGTCTACCTAGACTATAAAGCAGTTCTTCATTCTCTGCTTAGGCCCATGGATAACTTACTTAAATAAGTTGTTTTGAGAAAAGAGTTTAAAATATAAAGATTTTTATTAATAACAGTTTATAAATAAGTTATTTTGTATTTGGACTTTTAGTTATAGAAGTACTTATTTTAGAGTGGTAGCATTTGAAAGTGGTAGTATTTAGATAAATAATTCAAAAAATATATTTTTTTTTACACAAGATAATAGATATTAAAATAACGATGATAATAAATACTTTTCATATTGAATATTGATTTTATATAACCTAATCATTAAGATTATAATCGATTAGGCAATTGATTCTTTATTAGTTCTATTTTTCTAACGTTTTTTAGTGTTCTTGTATGTGATGAATAGTAATAAAATTTTAATTCACAATAATTTTTATGGCAATGTCAAAAAAATTATTGTGTAGTTAGTGTTTGGAGTTTTATTATGTATAATATGGTAGATAAAAATAAAAAACAGATATGAAATGTGTGTCAATGTATATTTTATTACTGTTTTTTATTTTTTTTTATTTCTATTAGAACTCTCTTTTCATGTACCAATTCGAGTCATTAATGAATTTATTCTCAATTTTGGTCATAAAATTTGTGGAAACTACTTTCAATCAAGTGTCAAAAAAATAAAGGATTTGTCAATTATGGAGAAAGTATAAATTAGTTTTTTATGGACCAAAGAGAATATGTCATTTTTGTGGCTATAATGATTTTTTTATACTAATTTTTAATATTATGTAGACTCTTTAATTTTTATATTGATAAAAAAATGGTATTAATTTGTTTATTTTGTTTATTGCTACCAAAAAAATATATTATTAATGCATATCTTTTAACAAAATTAAAGTAAATATCAAATTTAAAATTGTTATTTACAAACTATGTAATTTGTATATATTTAAATTGATTAGTAGATAAATATTGATAACTACATATGTCATGAATAATACAATTATTAATAATACGATGATATTATTTAATTTATTATTCATACAATTCTATTAATTAAGTAAATATAGTCAATTTTTTAATTGTTTTTAATATATTTAAAATAAACAATTTCATTCTTTCTTTGATTTTAAATTAATATAGTAATTAAAGAACAAAGAGGTTACATATATATTGATTACGGTCTAATTTTAATTCTTTCAAAATTAATAAAAAAATAATATATTAGCGAAACTTACACTCTTAATATAAAATTTGTCAATTTATAAAAATACATATACATATCATGAAAAATAAAGATTTAAATTTAAAATCTCCTCTTTTACATACAAATACTTAGTGCCATTAAGTTAGTAATTTAATTTTTTTTTTGTAACTTAAATAAGTTGAACAGTTAGTAATTTAATTTGTTAATCATAAATAAATAATATTTGATATTGTAAAATATAAAAATAAAAAATATCCTTTTACCTATAAAATTGTTTAATTGTATTACAAATTAAAATTTGATTTTTAATTTTAAAATATTAAAACTCCAGATTTTTTTGTAAAAAGTAAATATTTTTCACATTAAACATAAAAATATCAAATATCCTTTATATAATAATTTTAAATTTGGTTTTGTCTTTGGTAGAAAAAGTAGAGACTGAACCTTTGTAAACTAACGTTTCAAATTTCATATTAGTGCCTTATATGAGTCCATAACATAAATATAGTAATTGAAAATTTGGCCCTATATGTATGATGAATTTCAAGTAGGTGGTGTTAGATTTAGCCTAATTTAATATCATAGATGAATGAAACTTTGTTTAAATTAAAATGAGTTGAAAATTTTGTAAAGAATGATCACCATAAATATTTTTATAAAATATAAAACTTTTTGCTATAAGATTTTTTTTTTTATAATTATTGTACTTATTTGTATAAAGTTTGAAAATTTGTATTGCACTTGTTACATTTTACAACAGATACAACTAGAATAACAAATAAGATTGAAAATAACGAGTACAAGAAAAATTTTTGAACTTTATAAACAAATTAATAAATATTTAGTTGTAATTATTATTTTAATTTTATTGATAATCAAGATTTTGTTGTGTATTTATAATTGTTATAAATATTTTTATAAAAATTAAAAGTTTTTATTGTATTAATAGTTACAACTAATAATGAGTAATCTAAATTCTAAATTTTTTTTATTCAATCATGTAAATTTAATGAATTTTTTAAAATAAAATTAGTTGACAAATTAAAAGGACTGACATTTAGAATTTAAATACATTTATGATTATTAATTATGATGCTTTAATTATTTATATTTAGAATTGTTCATATCAATTTAAATTAAATAGTATTTAATTATTATAATTTAGTAAATCTTTAGTAATGATAAATAAGTAGCAATCAATAATTAAAATTGTTTGTAGTCGAAGTAGTTAATAAATTATTTTAGTCTTGTAAAAAAATATACACGTATTTTTTAAGCAGTGAGGTAAAAAAAATCTTTATTTTATATCATAGTAAACAAATTTTTAATAATAATAATAATAATAATAATAATAATAATAATAATAATAATAATAATAATAATAATAATAATAATAATAATAATAATAATAATAATAATAATAATAATAATAATAATAATAATAATAATAATAATAATAATACCAATATAACTGAAAAATAGATAAATAATAATAAGATATATCGATATAACAATAAATCGGGTTTTTTATATGGTATTATTTTTAAATTTTGGACTCTTGTAAAAATAGTATATCTATAAATTAGTCCCCCTAGTTTTTTTTAATTTTTTTTCATACTCAAGTCTTTTAAGATTCTGAAATATTTTCACTACCATAGAAAGCTCCATTAATCATAAATCATAACTGAAACACACGTAGACTACCAAATAGTAGGGATGACAATTTGTACCGACCCGAGCCGATCTACTCTGCCCTAAATGGATTGTGTATTTTGAATGGGTATGGGATGGGTTTGGGTAAGATCTGAATATTTTGTTTGGGTATGGGACAGCCGGACAGGTATGGATAATAGTTGCCTTAGCCTATTACTCGTTTCACCCTATCCTATATATATACATGTGTTATTTATGTATAAGATCTAGTTATTTTTATATACTATGTGTTGTGAAAAATTTAGGATTATCTTTTAATTTAATTATATTTCGAAATACTTAATCATGTTTGAAACTTTATTTATTAATTTGTTTATCTTCGTATTATAGATTTTTTTAAGAAAAATTATAAATCAATTAGGTTTCGGGATGGGGTGGAATGAATACGAAACATGAATATATTTGTGGGTTTAGATGTGGAAATATGAAGAAAAACTTAAAATATATGTGGGTAATAGGACAAAAAAATGAGACAATGTGTAAATATTGAAGATGAGTATGAGTGCTTAAATATTTGTCTTGCCGCTGTCCCATTGTCATCCTGCTAGGGAGTGGTAAAGCCTACATTACTCATTGAAATGATATTTTTTCTCCTATTAATAATTTAATATATCGGTAATGTTAGAGACAAAAAAAATTTAAATTTATTTTATTTAATATTTATTAATTGTAGCAATAATTAATAAATAGTAAATAAAATAAATTTTGGCTATTTTTTTTCAAAATATTTTTTTTTATAAAAAGTAGGGCTTAACACCTAGATAATGACAAAAACTAAGAAGCAACCACTCTAGAGTGAGAAGTACCTATGAAATTGGCAAGAAAACAAAGAGAAATACAAGATGGTAAATTAAAGAAAGTATGATAATCAAACAACAAGCTAGCGAGACCGTCAGCACACGAATCAGTCTCTCGGTTCTGATGGTGCAAACTCCAGCTACTTAATTTGTTGCACCTATTTCTGATGGCCAAGACAAGAGCCTTCGAAGAGTGCCATTCAATCCCTTCTTGAAAGCAAAGTCTAATAGCAGCAAGAGAATCCACCTTGGTGACAAGATTAACCAAGCTAAGACTCAAAGCTAACTCAATGCCCATCAAGACACCCCAGAGTTCTGCCGAGGTAATAGAACAGTAAGCCAAATCTGCACTAAAATAAGCAATAAATATCCTATTGCTATCTCTAATAATACTTCCACAAGAAGCTTTTTCATTTTGCAAGACTGAATCATCCGTGTTCAGTTTTACAAAGGGCGGGTCCGGAGACATCCACTTAATATGCTTCTCAAGGAAAGTGCCAACCTTCTTCCTTACTTTACCAGTTTCAGTCTGCGTATCATGAAAATCCTTAGCAAGATGAAGAGTAAGGGCAGCCACTTTAGATTCATCAAGAGAATCTGTAGTAAAAAATAGCCTTATTTTATCGGTACCACAATGAGTTCGTAGTAGTAACAAAAAGGAGAGGCCACAGATGACCGTATGAAGGAGTTTTGGGAGATAAATTATCGATTAGCCAAGGCAACATAAGGTTGTTGAAAAATTACCGTTTCCTAAACTGTTGTCAATGCTCATCCACGTCCTTCTTGCCAACTCTATAATCGTGGAGGATATGGAGCAAAGACTTAAGAGACTCATCACAGACACCACAACGATCATCCACTGTCATGTGCCTTTTACCCCACTGCTCATTAGTCAGAAGAGCCTCATTAGAGACGAGCCAGTAGAAGGTATGCAATCTCTGCGGGGCCTCAAGCTTCCAAATTCTAGTGAAGACGGCTGACTTATCCTCTGCTTCATTGCTCATAAATAAAGAGCAAGCAGATTTTATTGTAAAACGACCATCAGCCACCGATAGCCAAGCCAAATTATCATCCCCTAAACTAGGTTTTGGAGGTTTCACGGATGCAAAAGTCGGGTGCCAATCCTCCCCTAGCATCACAGTAATCTGCTCATAATCCCAACTACCATCTACAACATAATCACAAACATGTTCATGGAGCATGTCCTCAGTTACCTTAGGTTGAGCAAAGTCTGCGAGCTTGTGAATACCTGGGAGCTAATGATCAAACCAGGAGTTCATATTGTTATCCGCACCAAACCTCCAAATCAGATTATGATGAAAAAACCTTCCAAACACTTTGGATTCCTTGCCAGGAATTAGAAGATGAACTCTGCTTTTTGATCGAAGGGAGCAAATCCTCGCTGCATCCGTATTTGGTACGAATTACTTCACCCACAGATCATCTCTATTTTGGACGAGCTTCCATGCCAACTTCATCAAATTGGCATTATTAGTGACTTTTGCTAGTCTAAAACCAAGGCCACCTTGGATTTTAGGTAAGCAAATTTTATCCCAGGTAAGTAAATACAGCTTTCTCTCAAAATCAACTCCTCCCCCCATAAAATTCCTATAGATACTATCAATTTTTTTTGCAAATGTTAATAGGTATCTTCATTGTTTGCATGACATAGGAAGGAATAGTTGCTAATGCAGACTGAGCTAAAGTTACTCGATCAGCCAACGATAAGCTTCTCACTTTCCAAGAATTAAGTCGTTTAGACATTCTATCAATAATGAATTGAAAGTCTTCCTTTCGAGTTCTACCATGAGAAGGGACACTCCAAGATATTTATCCAAGTCATTTGTAAGTCTCATGCCAAGAGTATTGCTCAAACTACATTTTCTGTCGAAGCTCATATTATTAGAGAAGAAAACACAAGATTTGTCAAAATTTACCTTTTGGCTTGAACAGTGTAACAGCCCAGACCACCCGCTAGTACGATATTGTCTGCTTTGGCACACAAGGCCTCACGATTTGGCCTTTGACGATAAGGATGATAGCCGAAGCCCCCCACACTCACTCGTCAAAACGCGTCATGCTAGGGAGAGGTATCCACACCCTTATAAGGCATGCTTCGTTCCCCTCCCCAACCGATGTGGGACCTTACAATCCACCCCCCCTAAGGGAGCCCAGCGCCCTCGCTGGCACATCGATTCGGGCTCCAGCTCTGATACCATCTGTAACAGCCCAGACCATCCGCTAGCACGATATTGTCCGCTTTGGCACACAAGGTCTCACGGTTTTGCCTTTGACGATAAGGATGATAGCCGAAGCCCCCCACACTCACTCGTCAAAACGCGTCATGCTAGGAAGAGGTATCCACACCCTTATAAGGTATGCTTCGTTTCCCTCCCCAACCGATGTGGGACCTTACAAACAGCGGCAAAAGAAATCCAAAATACCCCACATCACTTTCACCTGATTCATGGTTGCCTTCCAAAAAAGAACAGTGTCATCAGCAAAAAAGAGGTGAGAAAATTTCGGTCCTCCCCTGCTAAGCTTAATGGGCTCCTAAATATAATTATTCATTGCTACTGATATGATCTGAGACAAACGTTCCATGCATATAACGAAAAAATAAAGAGAGATTGGATCCCCTGGCGGATCCCCCGAGTTGGGGTAAAAGGCACCGAAGGGGACCCATTCTATAAGACTTGCATCTCTCCAAAATGTTGGCTTCTACCAAAGTATCTTTAATAAACTGCCATTTTAACCTATCATATGTGTTTTCTAGGTCGATTTTGATAGCCAAAAAACCTCCCTCCCCCTTTTTTGACCTCATGATATGAAGGACCTCTTATGCCACCAAGATATTGTTCGTACTCTGTCTACCTGGGATGAAGCTATATTGAAAAGGACTAATGAGCTTATGCATGATTTCCTTCAACCGATGAGACACAATCTTAGTTATAAATTTGTAAGAGACATTACATAAACTAGTGGCCTAAATTGCCCCAAAGTCTCAGGGTTATCTATCTCCGGAATAAGAGAAATAAAAGTGGAGTTCATAAATTTTATTTGCTGATGATCTTGAAACACCCTTTCTACCCAACTAACAACAACATCCATTATATCATCCCAGTTACTTTAGTAAAACATAGGTAACAGGCTATCTGGATTCAGAGCTTTGTAAGCTCCCATAAAAAAGAGAGAAGCTTTAATTTCGTCCACTGTCACCTTTTTATTCAGCTTGGTTTTCTCTTCCTCGAATAGCATTGGAAAAAGCTCTGGTGCTTCTAACTTCTCATCTATGGAGTCATCTGTGTAAAGATTCCCAAATAAAGCAACAATATGATCTTTCAACTGCTAATCATGTTCAATCCACACCTCATCCTAGTTGTTTAGCATGGAAATTCTATTTCTTCTTTTTCTTACAGTGGCTACACATAGGAGGTGTTTCTATCCCTATAATTCAACCACTTGCATCTGAAACACTGTTTCCAGTAACTTTTTTCTTAAATGAATAAAGCTTCTAGTTCTTTCCACAAACAAGATTGTAGTTCCTCAAGGAAAGGATTCGGTTCAAACGATAACTTAGCAGAAATACCATTAAGCCTGGAAAAGATGCGAGATTTTCTCTTGATAATATTACCAAAAATCTCTTAATTCCACACTTTTGCAGTAGTCATAAAATAAGATATGTTCTCTTCCAATAAATTTTTATTAAACCAATTATTCCTGAGCAGCATTTTAAAATCCTCATGCGCAAGCCAAGAAGCCAAAAATCGAAAAAGGCAAGCAAAGGAATTACCATAATAATTCATGTCCAGGAGAATGGGCACATGATTTGGTTTTAGCTTCAGCAAGTGCTTCGCCAAAGCATTAGAAAACCTCTGGGACCAAGAATTATTCGCCACATACCTATCTAGTTTCCTCCGAATGTTTCCTCTCTGCCAAGTAAATGGATGTCCCTGAAAACCAACATCCAGTAACCCAGAGTCAAGTAAATAGGAAGAAAAACGATGGTGATCTCTAGATAAATTAGTACTGCCACCAATGTCTATGCTAGAAAGAACACAATTGAAATCGCCCTTAATACACCAGTCACCCTGAATGTGCTCTGCCAATCTTTTGATATTAGGCCAAAGCTCAGCTCTGAGACCAATGTATGGTGAACCATAAATAACCGTGAAAAACTAATGTTACTCACTCTAATACATTAAATTCAAATGAATATACTGTCTATGAGATTCCAAAACATCAATATGCCAGAAGGAATCATTCCATAGAATTCAAATACCGCCTGAAAATCCGATGCTTTCCATAAGATGCCAAGAAGAAAAATCAATACGAGCTATGTTCGTTGCCTTTACCCCAGAAATATGGGTCTCTAGCAAGCAGAGTAAATTCGTGTGATACCAACCACATAACTCCTTAATCAGCATAGAAAAACCTTTGAATCCATCACATATGCAATTCCATGTTATTATATTCACAATAAACAATAACAAAGGAAAAGAGCCAATAGAGCATAGTAGACATTACTGAAAAGAAGGTTGCACAGGGCTGGAAGCACCTACCCCATACAATTTGAAGCCAGCTCCACTTTGGGAGAATTGGAAGGAGTTACCATAGGAGGTCTGACATCATCCAATGCACTGGGGTCCAGAGGATTTACTACCATGCCCACCACTGGTACACCACTATTAGAGTTACTCGCTATCATGATAGCTTCTTTCAAGGGAAGATAAGTCTGAACAAAAGGAAGCCTTTCCATGCCCAATCCGTCGCCTCCAGCCATGAAATTTTTCTGTTTGATCAACTCAATCGATTCCCAGTAGTTATCCTTCTTACGATTATGCTTATCATGACTGGAAGTAGTAGCTACAACTTTGCTCTTACACACCTCGACTTCCATATTGTAATTAGCTGTGTCTTTTCAATCTGCTCTCACCTTCGATACACTTTTACTATAGATCACAATCGGGTTTGGTTTCAGTTTAGAAGAAGATTTCATATGTTGGGGATTCCGATTCCTCCCTTCCTAGTTTAGACGTTTGATTTGGTGCCTACCTCTTCCTTCCCCTCAAAGGATTTGGCTAGGCAAGCAAAGCCATCATACATTGGTCAAACCTTGTATCTTCAGTGGGTTCCTCATTATCTAGGATGGTGAAACGTGAGCCCTTTTGAGCCAGCATCTCATTTTTGGTCCCTGGTCCACTACCTGGCTTGGCATGATGGCCTCTGCATTGAATTTTGCTCACAAGTATCGATGGCCCAAACGGATTTGAATGTACCTCAATCTTCGCAACATCAATCCCCTTAGACTTCGCTTAACCCTCGTTCACAATCCCCCTTTCTTCAGAGAGCAATCCCACCTATTTCAGAGCCAAATTATCGGAATCTATACTTCCCATATTTGAAGTTGACCCCGAAGATGACTTCGTCGATGCCAACGGCGGCTGTACCACAATTTTTTTGTTTCCTCCTTCAGAACACGACTCCATTCAGTGCCATACCTACCACAACCAAAACAAATCAAATGCAAGCCTTCGTATTCAATTCTGAACTCTCAACCTGGCACTTCGATGGCCAGTGGTGCAGAATTTCTAACCACAAACTAACTGACAAGTGCACCGGGTCGTACCAAGTAATACCTCAGGTGAGTGAGGGTCGGTCCCACAAGGATTGATGGATCAAGCAACAATGATTGATTGATTGGCTTAGTTAGACAAACAGAAAAGAGTGTTTGAATATTCAAGGAGCATTAAACAATCATAAAGAAATTAAAATAGTAAAGTAAATGGGTTGGGAATAAAATATGGAGAAGACAGTTAAAGCTTCAGAGTTATCTATTTTCCGGATTAACTTTTCTTACTAACTATTTTAATTATGTAGGATTTAATTTATGGCAAACTATATGTGACTAGACCCTAATTCCTTAGACCTTTCTAGTCTCCTCTAAAATTCATTAACTGCCAATTCCTTGGTTAATTAATTCCAATTAGAAGCTGCATGATCAAATTCCAGTTTATATGCCATAAATCACGCGTACGCGTCAGTCACGCGTACGCGTCGCTCCTCGTTGTCATCTCCTTTGATTCTTGTGCTGCATAAACTCCATCAAATCCAGCCGAATGCTACCTAAAATAAACAAAATTGCAAAAGACTTAAAGTAGCATCAATATTGGCTAAAAGATAATTAATTCTTTATTAAACTCAAAAAATTAGATGCAAATTCACTAGGAAAAGATAGGAAAGATGCTCACGCATCACAGCACCAAACTTGAATTGTTGCTTGTCCTCAAGCAACCAAAACTAATATAGGCTTAAGATGTGAATTTGCATGAGAGTGAGAGTTCGATTAGGCTCATGTCTCTTCTTATAGTGGGGTTTACAACTGCAATCCTGAATAGTTTTGGCATCTCACTTTATCCTTTGAAGTTCAGAATGATTGGCATCCATAGGAACTCAGAATTCAGATAGTGTTATTGATTCTCCTAGTTCAGTATGTTGATTCTTGAACACAGCTACTTTATGAGTTTTGGCCGTGACCCTAAGCATTTTGTTTTCCAGTATTACCACCGGATACATAAATGCCACAGACACATAACTGGGTGAACCTCTTCAGATTGTGACTCAGCTTTGCTAGAGTCCACAGTTAGAGGTGCCCAGAGTTCTTAAGCACACTCGTTTTGCTTTGGACCACGACTTTAACCGCTCAGTCTCAAGCTTTTCACTTGACATCTTTACGCCACAAGCACATGGTTAAGGACATCTTGATTTAGCCGCTTAGGCCAGGATTTTTTTTTCCTTTGGGCCATCCTATCCATTAATGTTCAAAGCCTTGGATCATTTTTACCCTTTGCCTTTTAGTTTTAAGGGTTATTGGCTTT
Source organism: Arachis ipaensis (assembly GCF_000816755.2). Taxonomy (NCBI): domain Eukaryota; kingdom Viridiplantae; phylum Streptophyta; class Magnoliopsida; order Fabales; family Fabaceae; genus Arachis; species Arachis ipaensis. Next base: position 115,694,617 of record NC_029787.2, read on the forward strand.
TTCTGCTTGCCTTTTTTTTCTTTATTTTATAGTTTTTTTCGCAAGCTTCGTGTTTTTCACTACTTTTTCTTGCTTCAAGAATCAATTTTATGATTTTTCAGATTATCAATAACATTTCTCTTTTTTCATCATTCTTTCAAGAGCCAACAATTTTAACATTCATAAATTTCACTATAAAAAATATGCACTGTTCAAGCATTCATTCAGAAAACAAAAAGTATTACCACCACATCTAAGTAAATAAGACTACTCTTAAAATTAACTCTACTTCTCATGCATTACACCCCCTTTTCTTCTTTCTTTTTTATTTCAAGCTCAGTGGGCAATATATGAGGTATCTTTTCAGAATTAAAGCAATTTAACAGAAAAATAAACTAAAATCTAGGAATCTAACTAATAAAGGATCATGCAGCATATAAGGCAAAATAGCAGAAAACTGAAACATAACATAGTAAAAGCGGGAAGGAATATAGAATGAAAGGATCTCAACCACCTTAGTTATCCTAGCGGTCGCTTTATTCTTCAAGTTGTGCTCCTCCGTGAAGATGATTCGCCTTCTTTTTGTGCCAGAAAAATAAACAGAAAACCCATAAGCGAAGCGTCAACACCAAACTTGAAGTTTTGCTTGTCCTCAAGCAAAGAAGAACTGAAAATGAAAATAAATAGTAAGAGGAAAGAAGAATATAAGGATAAAAGAACAAGAGAGAATTAGGATTTGGGGGGTGAATGATTTGAAATCAGGCGCTGAGGTGATTTAATTGAGCGTCGCATGCGACACGTACGCGTAATGCACGCGTACGCGTGGACCGCATGAATTTCAAGTGACGCGGACGCGTCAGGGACGCGTACGTGTGAACGGCCAGGATTGGAAAACGACGCGAACGCGTCAGGGACGCGTACGCGTCTTGGGGCTTATGCGCCTAGTATAATTCCAGCCCCACACCAGCATAACTCGCTGGCCAAACACTTTTTACGCCGATTTTACTCATCCACGCGTGCGCGTGCTTGACGCGTACGCGTGGAGTGCCAAAATCGCAAATGACACGCACGCGTCATGGACGCGTACGCGTGAGCCAATTTGTGTGCCAGGCACACTTCCTGTGCCATTCCCGCGCAACTCTCTGTTCACTTTATTTTTTTCACGCACACACATATGACGCGTACGCGTCAGTGACGCTTGCGCGTCGTGTGTTCGTTTTTTTTTTTAAATCCGGCTCCTGTTCTAAGATAGCTGCATGATCTGAAAAAAAATAGTAAAAACTTAGTAAAAATCAAATAAGGAAGAAAACTACTACTACGAAAACTAGCTAAGGATACGAAATTATCGGGTTGCCTCCCGACAAGCGCTTCTTTATCGTCACTAGCTTGACGGTCAGCTCCTCTAAGGAGGAGGATCATAGGGGCTCAGCTCTTCACCCCTTACTTTAAACTTCTTTCCTGTGTCTCCATAAATTAGTTCAATATGCTCCAGAGAGAGGATTCTGTTTACTGTATAAGTCCGCACTGGATTGCTAGTCAACACCACCTTCATTCTTGGGGAGAAACCTTCAGTGGAGATCTTTTTGTTTCTCCATCCCCTGGGTATTTTCTTCTTTTTGAGGACCTCCTTTTTGGTGGATGATGCATTCCCAACACCAAACTTAGGTTTGATGTCAGGGGGAATTTTATTGGTTGTCACCACAGGAGGTTTGAGTTGCGAATTCTGCTGTGCATCATCAGAGGATTCTTGAAGGTTTGGATCAATAAGCTCAGTCTGTATGCACCTCTCTTCTTCACCTGTTGAATGTATATCTTTGAAGACATGAAAGACCAGTTGCTCATCATGCACTCTAAGCACTAATTCACCCACTTCTACATCAATCAGAGCTCTTCCAGTGACTAGGAATGGTCTTCCTAGAATTATAGAGGCATTCTCATCCTCCCCTGTGTCAAGAATCACAAAGTCTGCTGGGAGGAAGAACTTATCCACTTTGACCAGAATATTCTCCACTAATCCGTATGCAGGCTTCATAGATTTGTCTGCCATCTGTAATGCTATCTTTGTGGGTTGTGCCTCTTAAATTTTCAGCTTCTTCATCACAGACAAGGGCATTAAATTGATGCTTGCTCCCAGATCACATAACGCTTTTTCAAAGGTTGTGCTCCCAATTGTGCATGGAATTTGAAAGCTCTCTGGATCTGGCATCTTCTTTGGTAAGTGATTCTGAATGATGGCACTACATTCTTTAGTCAAGACCACTATCTCGTTTCCTTTTAAAGACTTCTTCTTTGACAACAGCTCCTTCATGAACTTGACATAGAGAGGCATTTGTTCCAAAACCTCAACAAAAGGAATATTGATTTGCAACTTTCTGAAGACTTCCAAGAACTTTTAAAACTGCTTGTCCTTGGTCTCCTTTTGAAGTCTCTGAGAATATGGCATTTTAGGCTTGTACTAAGGAGCCTTTGGCAATGTAGGATAAGTGTCAAGAGAGTCTGGGAATGGGTTGTCCGCACGCTTTGGAGGGACATGCTCTACTTCTTCCTTTTTCTCCTCTGGAGCTTCTTTTTCAACGGGCTTCTCACTAACTGGTGCTTTCATACTTGCCACTTGTCTATGTATCAAGGTGATAGCCTTGCATTCCTCCCTTGAATTTGGAATTGTATTACCAGGAAGGCTATTAGTGGTCCTCTGATCAATTTCATTAACTCTTGTGGCTATTTGACCCATCTGAATCTCCAAATTCTTGATTGATGCTCTGGTTTCCTGCACAAAACTCTTCATCATCTCCCAACTAGAATCTTCTTGGGATTTAGAGTTTGCCTGCTGAGGTGGTTGTTGCTGCTGAGACTGAAATTGGCGGTTATTGTAATTGTTCTGTTGGAAGCCGCCCTGAGAATTATTGTTCAAGCTCTGAGGTCTTTGAGGTTGGTTTCTCCATCTAAAATTTGGGTGATTTCTCCACTCCTGATTGTAGGTCTGAGAGTAGGGATTATTATTGGGATTCCTAGGACCACTCCCTATGTAATTAACCTGTTCAGAAGAGGGTTGAGCATAATCATAAGTATCATTTTGCATAAAATTACATGCCATGTCATAAGAGACTTCCTGTGGTGGATTTTGGGTGTTGATAACTGAGACTTGCATGCCACCCATCTGTTGAGTAAGTAGATTTATTTGCTGAGACATAAGCTTGTTATGAGCAAGATGAGCATTCACAGCTTCTACTTCCAACACGCCTCTCTTCTGAGAGGTCTCAAAGTTCACAGGATTTCTGTTAGATGAATATAAATATTGGTTGCTTGCAACCAATTCAATAAGCTCAATAGTCTCCTCTGGGGTCTTCTTCTTGTGCAATGAAACGCCTGCAGAAGTATCTATGCTCATCTTGGACATCTCACCCAAGCCTTCATAAAAGATATCTAGTCGGGTCCATTTGGAGAACATGTCCGGAGGGCATTGCCTAGTCAGTAGCTTGTATCTCTCCCAAGCTTCATAAAGAGTTTCACCCTCCTTCTGCCTGAAGGTCTCAACCTCCAACCTAAGCTTAGTCAGCTTTTTTAGTAGGAAATATTTAGTGAGAAATTCAGTAACAACCTTTTTCCAAGTATTCAGACTCTCCTTTGGTTGGGAATCTAGCCATAGCTTTGCTTTATCCCTCAAAGCAAACGGGAAAAGCATGAGTCGTACACCTCAGGATTCACTCTATTTGTCTTCACAGTATCACAAATCTGCAGAAAATCAGATATAAATTGATTTAGATCTTCATGAGGAAGTCCATGATACTGACAATTTTGTTGCACCAGGGTGACCAATTGTGGCTTCAACTCAAAGTTGTTTGCAGCTATAGGAGGCACCACAATACTTTTTCTATAAAGATCCGTAGTAGGGACAAAATAAGAGCCAAACACTCTCCTTTGTTGATCATCCCCATTAGAATTTGCCACATTGGCATTGACAGCATTATTATTATCCATAGTGAACTCTGCAGCCTTGTAAAGTCTTGCTTGTTGTAAACGTCGCCTGAAAGTTCTTTCAGGTTTAGGATCAAAGTCTAAGAGATGTTCTTTGTCTCTGTTCCTGCACATAAACAAACAGAAGACAAGAAAGGATGGGACTCTTTACGTCAGAGTGCAGAGACGTCCATGTGAGCTAACCTGTGTAAAATAAAAATACTAAATAAAACAAATAAATAAATTTCGAAAACTATAGGTAGAATTAAGACAGAAACTAACCTGTGTAAAATAAAAATACTAAATAAAACAAAAAAATAAATTTCGAAAACTATAGGTAGAATTAAGACAGAAAAATTCGAAATTAACCAGAAAAAATAAATAAAAAAAATAAAAATAAAAATAAATAGAAGACACCAAACTAAATTTCAAAAATTAAAAAAAAATATTAGTGCTATTTATTTATTTATTTAAATTTTTTTTAAAGATAAAAATAAAATAAAATTAATAGAATATAAAAAGTAAAAAAAAATAACAAAAAATAAACAAAGTAAAA
>NC_029787.2:115701348-115706859 GCF_000816755.2 Arachis ipaensis
CCTCCTTCTGCCTGAAGGTCTCAACCTCCAACCTAAGCTTAGTCAGCTTTTTTAGTAGGAAATATTTAGTGAGAAATTCAGTAACAACCTTTTTCCAAGTATTCAGACTCTCCTTTGGTTGGGAATCTAGCCATAGCTTTGCTTTATCCCTCAAAGCAAACGGGAAAAGCATGAGTCGTACACCTCAGGATTCACTCTATTTGTCTTCACAGTATCACAAATCTGCAGAAAATCAGATATAAATTGATTTAGATCTTCATGAGGAAGTCCATGATACTGACAATTTTGTTGCACCAGGGTGACCAATTGTGGCTTCAACTCAAAGTTGTTTGCAGCTATAGGAGGCACCACAATACTTTTTCTATAAAGATCCGTAGTAGGGACAAAATAAGAGCCAAACACTCTCCTTTGTTGATCATCCCCATTAGAATTTGCCACATTGGCATTGACAGCATTATTATTATCCATAGTGAACTCTGCAGCCTTGTAAAGTCTTGCTTGTTGTAAACGTCGCCTGAAAGTTCTTTCAGGTTTAGGATCAAAGTCTAAGAGATGTTCTTTGTCTCTGTTCCTGCACATAAACAAACAGAAGACAAGAAAGGATGGGACTCTTTACGTCAGAGTGCAGAGACGTCCATGTGAGCTAACCTGTGTAAAATAAAAATACTAAATAAAACAAATAAATAAATTTCGAAAACTATAGGTAGAATTAAGACAGAAAAATTCGAAATTAACCAGAAAAAATAAATAAAAAAAATAAAAATAAAAATAAATAGAAGACACCAAACTAAATTTCAAAAATTAAAAAAAAATATTAGTGCTATTTATTTATTTATTTAAATTTTTTTTAAAGATAAAAATAAAATAAAATTAATAGAATATAAAAAGTAAAAAAAAATAACAAAAAATAAACAAAGTAAAACCAAGAAAAAAAATGAAAATAAAAAGAGAAATAAAATAAAATAAAAAATCGACGAGATTTAAATAAAAAAAATTTAAACGGAAGTAAAAAAAATAAAGAAAACGGGGACAGGGGATGGGAAACTTACGGAAAGAAGGAAAAGAAAAATTAAAGAAACGGAAAATAAGCAAATAAATAAAAATTAATAATACTAAAATAAAACTAATTAAAAAAAATAATCTAATCTAAGGAATCAAACAACGAGTAATTGTTAATCACAATCAATTTTCGATAACGGCGCCAAAAACTTGGTGCGGAATTTTTAACCACAAACTAATCGGTAGGTGCACCGGGTCGTACCAAGTAATACCTCAGGTGAGTGAGGGTCGATCCCACAAGAATTGATGGATCAGGCAACAATGATTGATTGATTGGCTTAGTTAGACAAACAGAAAAGAGTGTTTGAATATTCAAGAAGCATTAAACAATCGTACAGAAATTAAAATAGTAAAGTAAATGGGTTGGGAATAAAATATGGAGAAGACAGTTAAGGCTTCAGAGTTATCTATTTTTTCGGATTAACTTTTCTTATTAACTATTTTAATTATGTAGGATTTAATTTATGGCAAACTATATGTGACTAGACCCTAATTCCTTAGACCTTTCTAGTCTCCTCTAAAATTCATTAATTGCCAATTCCTTTGTCAATTAATTCCAATTAGAAGCTGCATGATCAAATTCCAGTTTATATGCCACAAAAACTCTAATTACCTAAAAATAAAAGGATTATATGTCACGTATCCCGTTAAATCCAGATAATTAAAATTTAGAAGAATATGTTTTCAAGCTGTTGTTCAAGTAAAGAGCTTTTCCAAGTTATACAAGAACTCAAATAGAAAGAAGGTCATACTTCCGTTCCACCAAATTCATAAGATAAAGAGCGAAAACAATCCTTAAATTATAAATCCATACATGAATTAAAAGAGAAAAAGCAATAAAATTAATTCATAGAAATAGACAGAGCTCCTAACCTTAACAATGGAGGTTTAGTTGCTCATGTTTAGAGAAAAATAAGGATTATAAATTGGAATGGAAGCAACGATGAGACAGGAGAGAAATCCTTAGTCAGACCATCAGCAGCCACCAAGAGGATCCTTTTCGATTTTTAATTTTTTAATTAAAAAGGGAGTCTTTATGTCACGCTACAGAGGGCCTCATTTCAAAAAAATACGCTGTCTGGGGACTTTACCTGGACTAACTAGTAAAAAGCCTACAGTCGAAAGCGAATTCAACGGTATGAGCTCTTGAGATAGATTTCGTTAGATTTGGGTATAACCTTCTACGGCTACCTTATCCTCATTCCCCCAGAACGGTTAATCGGAGGGAAGCTCAACACTATCTTGCCGGATAATGTTGTGTTAGAATCATCCTGTTGGAATTCCTTTTATATCTAATCCTAATAATTTAAAATCTATTATCTAAAACTAAAATAATATATTTTCCTAAAAATAATATTTGAATTTAAATTTGAATTAATTAACAAGTCTTCAGTTGATGGGTGGGGACCACTTATTTTGTTCATTCTGCATCTTCTAATCTGTGTTTTCTGGGCTGGAAACTGGGTCAAAACAGCCCAGAAATTGCCCCAGCATTTTTCTGCGTTTTCTGCACGTGGCGCATGTCACGCGTACGCGTCAGTCACGCGTACGCGTCAGTCACGCGTACGCGTCAGTCACGCATACGCGTCGATGGTCTTTTCTGCGAGTCACGCGGACGCGTCAGGTACGCGCACGCGTCGCCGTGCAAATCTTCAATTCACGCGTACGCGTCGCTCCTCGCTGCCATCTCCTTTGATTCTTGTGCTGCAGAAACTCCATCAAATCCAGTCGAATGCTATCTAAAATAAACAAAATTGCAAAAGACTCAAAGTAGCATCCATATTGGCTAAAAGATAATTAATTCTTTATTAAACTCAACAAATTAGATGCAAATTCACTAGAAAAAGATAGGAAAGATGCTCACGCATCAGCCAGCACCAATTTTTGCCTAAGATCGATCTCGACGCATAACCACGCAAACTTCTCCCTTGAGTAAATCAAAGTGGTTTGATCTATTTTGAGCATTGTTCCTATCTTTCCCCAGCTCTCCATAAGAAAGGTTGAGTGTAAAGTTCCACTGAGAGATTTGGTATCCTCACCTATACCGCTATAAATTGAAAATCATGAGTACAATAATTAAACAGAGGCCTTCATCTCTGTACCAATAGGTAATGGTCAGCAACTTACCGTAGCCTTTCAAACAAAACATGACAGTAGTCATCTTCATCTAAGAAGCGAGCCAGAAAAAATCTCCAGTTAAATCAACAACTTTAACTTCCCCTTTCTTGGCCCAAATTCGTTGAATCCATGCATCCATTGATCAAAATCTTAAGTTTTTCCCAAGAAGTTTAACACTTAGGGAAAACTTCCAAGATCTACACCATGAGTCACACTCCTCCAAGGACACCTCTATGATGGGTTTTGGATTGAAGGAAGCCACATCCTCTTTGAATGAATTTACCACCTCATCCAAAGTGTAGTCTTCAGCCACCAGTTGGACAATCTCTTCCGGGAATAAATTCATTCCGGATCCTCCTAACATCAGACTATCTTTGTAAGAGAAATTCTTTGGTGTTTTAAGAATTTTGTCGACCTTCTTTTCCAATTTTACATTGCCTATCAGATTGGGAGAGGGAGAAAACCTGACTCCCTCCTCCACTGCCATTTTCTGTCACCATAACAGTAACATCTTCTTTAATGCATAACTCTTCCTTAATGTCTAGGAGAGCTTCATCACCGTTAGCTTTAGCTTTCTTGACACTTCGCAGATCATTTTTTTGTGAGGAGAAATCCTCCTCCATGTTATTTTTGAGAACGTTTTTATTCATATCTATTTTTTTTTCACCTTTTCTCCCAAATATTATTGTTAATATGGGTTTTGCTACGGTATAGAAACACATATAGTTATACACATGTAGAAAATACGTATTGCATAATTATTTGTTGTCTGATGACTTCAACATGCTTATTCCACATATGATTTAACAGATGGGTTTAGACTTGTGGGAGACAAAAGTTGAAAGACTACTAGGTGGTTAGAAGTTGCAGTGTATTAAACTATTAATTAAAAAAGTTGCAATGGGTTAGTAATTAGTTAAATGATTTATTGAATGGTATAAACATCATAATGAATTCATTACTTTTATTGCGGGTCGTGGGTCGTAATTGGTTTTTGGACTATAGGTGTATGTTATGCTTTTAGTTATATTTTGTTAGGTTAATTTTATTGTGATTCATACTTGTTATTGTTGCATTGTACTATTTGGGCACAAAATGGATGAGCTTTTTGGTAGAATGTTGAGACATGTTCTAAGATGAAATAAGTCTTGTCTGACTAGGAGATTATGAGCCCAGTGAAATAAACTAGGATATAAAGAGCTGTAGCAACCTGACCCAAAAAAAAAATAATAATTATAGCTACAAGACCAAAAAAAAATAGATATAACTAGTGTGCATGTTGGGTAATTTTTTTAGAAATAGATGAAGATTGAATGTAAAAAATTTGATTAGTGGAGACAAAATATACATAACATAAAAAATATTTTTATAATTATATTTATTATTATAAATATAATAAATTTTCAAATAAAGTCAGAAGTAAATTAGAACACTAAAATAATCATTTAGATAACAACATATAAGTTAAATAATCATTTAAACAATAGCTTGCTAATAAAGCAATGTTACAAAATCAAAATTAAATACAATTTTAAAATCAAATCACGAAAAAAAAAAGAAGCCATGATAAAAATAGTAGTGAAATCATATACACACAACACACTACTGTGTCTTTGAATATAATTTCTTCTTTGATTTTGTGGTAAAATTAAAGATAAAGTACGGTTTTGGTCCCTAAACTTTAGGTCGAAAATGTTTTTCATCCCCAACTTTTTTTTTACATACAAAATGGTCCCTTAGGTTTAACTTGGTTTTAAAATCGTCCATGAAGTTTGACTTAGTTTGAAATGTTTGGCAGCAGAAGCGAAGACAAAGGTGGATCATGGACTTAAAGTTTAGGATTTAAGATTTTGTTTAGAGTTCCTAAACCTTAACTCCTAACCCTAGAATCATAAACCTTAAACTCGAAATACTAAAATCCTACACCCTAAACTACAAAATTCTAAACTATAAATCCTAAATCCTAAACCCTATCCTATACTTACCACATAAACAAATCCTAAACCCTAACTCCTAAGATACCAAATCCTAAATCATAAAACATACTATACCCTAATTACCATAGCTCCTACCTCCTTAACCCGGACCCTACACACTTATCAATATCCTTCCACCTCTTATTTACTAAACCATAATGAAGTGAGAGTTGTTTCATATATGTGGAGGAAATTAAACTTTATATCTTTGTTGTACGTTTCTTCTTTCCTTATTCGTGCAATTAATTTTAGGGTTAAGTACAATTTTAGTCCCTAAGATATAGGTCAAAATTTTTTTCCGTCCCCAATCTTTCTCGGAATACAAAATCGTTCTTCTTACTTAAATTTTAAGATTTCA
>NC_029787.2:115707137-115716880 GCF_000816755.2 Arachis ipaensis
GGCCAAATTACCCGTAACAAAAAAAATTTATAAAATAATAAAAAAAAGGAGAAGAAGTGTGTTTCTGCTTCTACGAAGGGGGAATGGAAGAAGAAGAAGCTGTCTACGATCCACCTTTGTCTTCGCTTCCGCCGCCAACAATTTAAAACTAAGTCAAACTTCATGGACGATTTTAAAACCAAGTTAAACCTAAGGGGCCATTTTGTATGTAAAAAAAAAGTTGGGGACAAAAAATATTTTCAACCTAAAGTTTAGAAACTAAAACGGTACTTTACCTTTAATTTTACCACAAAATCAAAGAAAAAATTATATTCAAAGACACAGTAGTGTGTTGTGTGTATATGATTTTACTACTATTTTTATAAAAATATTTTTAATATTATGTATATTTTGTTTCCATTAATCAAATTTTTTACATTCAATCTTCATCTATTTCTAAAGAAATTACCCAACATGCACACTAGTTATATCTATTTTTTTTGTCTTGTAGCTACAATTATTTTTTTTTTCTTGATCAGATTCCTACAACTCTTTATATCCTAGTTTATTTCACTGGACTCATAATTTCCTGGTCAGATAAGATGTATTTCATCTTAGGATATGTCTCAACATTCCACCAAAAAGCCGCCCAAATAGTACAATGCAACAATAACAAATATGAATCACAATAAACTTAACCCAACAAAATATAACTAAAAGCATAATATACACCCATAGTCCAAAAACCAATTACAACCCACGACCCGCAATACAAATAATGAATTCATTATGCTGTTTATATCATTCAATAAATCATTTAACTAATTACTAGTCCACTGCAACCTTTTTAATTAATAGTTTAATACACTGCAACTTCTGACCACCTCCTAGTAGCCTTTCATCTTTTGTCTCCCACAAGTCTGACCCCATCTGTTAAATCATATGTGGAACAAGCATGTTGGAGTCATCAGACAACAAATATATGCAACACGTATTTTCTACATGTGTATAACTATATGTGTTTCTATACCGTAGTAAAACCCTAGTAATATATTAGTACATAGAGGTAGTGTAGTGTGTAGGATTTTTTATTTAAATAAATAAAATAAATGTAATAATTACCAAAATAAATAATTATAAAATTAATTATCGATTTAAATTCTCTTACCTTATCTCGTTTACATACGTCAGCATGACACGTGTATATCTCGTTTACACTGTAAACGAGATAAGACCTGTCCGCGCCTATAAGAAGAAGTCGTTCACAGCATCATTCCGGTCCCCAGTTTGACTTTATCAACCATTTTCTCCTCTCTTTTAACCCTTTCTCACCCTATTTTAGACTCATACTGTGATGGCGCGCCAGGTGGGAAACGACGGAGACATTAACTGGCTGAACGAGACGTCGTATTACACCGGGGCGTCCGACTTTGAGGTTAGTTTTGTTTTGTTTGTTTAATCTAAGTATGTGGCCATGGTTGGGGTAGTCGCGAAGAACCAGAACGTAGTTTCCATCTTTAGTAGTAGGTCTCTAGGAGGAACTTAGAGCTCTATTTCCTTGTGGAAGGTTGTTACGAAATAATTATTAGTTTCGAACTGTGTTTTTCTTGTGTTAGGTTGTTACCGTTTATAACTTTCCAGTTAGGGTTTGGTTAGTATGCAATATGTAATCTAGAAACGTGTGTAAGTTAGAAACATAGAAATATGTTCTTAAAAAGAAGTAGATGTAAGTTATAAAGGAATATTTATTTAACTGTAATTTTTTGGTATATAATAGTAAATTGACATTTTTGAAACTAAAGGAAATTGTCAGAAATAAATAAGAAATCATTTTATGATTATTTCTTTATAAGGCTGATTTTTTTTATTCTTCAGAGGCCTCACTTTCTACTGCCCCGACGAGTTAGTTATACCCTTCCTCCACCCGACGCCATCGTCCCGTATCTGGCTAAGGCCGTATTCGGCAACACGGTACCCCTCAGGGACTTCACTTTTTATAATTCCCTTATCTCGGCACTCGTAGAGCAATGGCGTCCGGATATGCACACGTTTCATCTCCTGTGGGCTGAGGTCACTATCACCTTACAAGACGTGGCGTACCACCTAGGCTTACGCGCACACGGTAACCCCGTTGGGGGTGCGTCTGTGACTTCGGTAGATGGTACCACACGGAGACGTGGGCATTGGTGGAGTAGCTGTTGGGTGCCAGGCCTCCGGTGGCAGCACAGCAGGCTGCGCAGAAGAAGGAGTCCTTTACGCTCAAGCTTGCATGGCTACGGGATCGTGTCCATTAGATGCCCTCAACAGACAACCCGGAGACCCTCCGACAGTACGCCAGGTGCTATATTATGTTATTGATCGGAGGATATCTGATGACTGACAAGCCCAACAACTTGGTGCATATGTGATGGCTTCCTCTTCTCCGGGACTTCGGGGAGTGAAGGGCGTTTTCCTGGGGCTCAACTGTACTGGCCTAGACGTACCAGTCACTTTGTTTGGCGGCATAACGGGGGTCACGGACATCGCCGGCTGCACTCCACTGTTGATGTCCTGGATCTATCAGAGATTTTCTCAGTGGTGTCCACCTGATAGAGGGATCTACCAGTATCCTCTAGCTACGAGGTAACAAATGTTTATTTATGTATTTGATTTAAATATTATTGTCCATTCTTATGGGATGTTACTTAACGAACTGTATATATTCTCTTGGGATGTGTCAGGTTGGTTGAGGATCAGCATGAGGTCAAGGTCCTACATTAGAGGGTTTCGATCGACCGGTTACGATTCGATGAGGTTAGTCATTTAATAAAAGATATTATAAGCTTTGGATTATATTATATATAGAAAACGAGTCAGTTTATAAATGGTTTGTGGAATACAGTCCTTGTATACCTATATTTTTCCAACCTACATTGGGTGGATGTCTATTATGTCTGTAACCTTTTTTTACAGTTTGCATGGAGAGTCTACTGACGATGGTCTTGAGACATGGTGGGTGCTAGACAACTGTGCGCTCCACCAACCCTCCGAACCTCCCTGAACACAACATAACAGTATTGCTTCAGCCATATCTCAAACCCACTTAATATATCATATAGAAGTACTCAAAAGCACAATTAAAGTCGAACTTACCAGTATCTGAGATTCTGCCAAATGGCCACATGAAGGCTCCATTAACACCCATTGTCAGCTTGACAGCATTGCACATGGTACTTTAACCGGTCCGATTCGATAATTCGGTACTCAGCACTCCTACGAATACTGTAGTTCTTCACACCCTGAACACTGCCTCTCGGCTTTTAAACCTGTGGCCGACACAAAACTCTATCCCGCCGTCTAGGTGGTAATCCTCTTCACCTGTGTCAGAAAATGGAGTCCTCTCATACATGGCGTCCAGATCCAGACTATGATATTGACTTTGCACCGCTGATAGCGTCGGAATTGGGTGAAGTGGAGGCAGCACATGGTGCACCATAGTCTGGGCAGGCGTCTCTGGCACAAACTCATCCTCATCACCACCTTCGGAAGAATCACTGTCCGCACTATCCACCATGTAATCTTCATCCGACTCCTCCTCGCTCTCATCCGCCTCATCCACTGGAATGGCGACATGAATGGGCGGTGGTGCGAGAGATTGGTCGTCCTGTACATAGGTTGAGTGTACAGAACCACCACGACCACTATCTCCCACCTCGGCGGAAATCTCCATTATCTGTTCCGTCATGATCTTCCCATAGATGTCGAACATCAGTCGCACATGCTCGTCCCCTTGAAATCAGAATAGTCGAAACTGGAAGATTCTATTACCCATGGGTGCCAGCAACCTGTACCCTACCTTTCCGATCTCCCTCACTGCTGTACCACCGAACTTGCTCAATATCAAACTCTTCAAATCCAACAACGTATTCACACGCTGAGTTCGAAATAATATCAAATCCTCGCACTCTAATGTCACCCCGTTATAGCCATTTTTCATATGAAAATTGGAATAAACAAGCACAACTATGTATACACTGTAACTGGCCATTGTACACTTGTTTTCGTGAGAAAAACGAAACAGAAAAAATGATAGGAAATGTTTGTGGAGAATGCCAAGGATTACACATCTTTTTATAGCCACATCAAATTTGTCTTCTTCTATCTCGTTTACCGTATAAACAAGATATACATGTGTTATGTCGACGTGTCTTATCTTGTTCATATATTTCGTTTATAATGTAAACGAGATAAGATAAAAAAATTTAAATCGATAATTAATTTTATAATTATTTATTTTAGTAATTATTACATTTATTTTATTTATTTAAATAAAAAATCCGTAGTGTGTAACATACAAGAATACAAATAGTATTTTCAAGAAATATATTTTATTTCCTGGCCCATCTGTTGTTTCCTGATGGAGAGCACCTCTTTTTCGCTTTTTGGGACTTGAATTCTACATTTTTATTAACCCAGTACTGCATTAATACTGATGAGTGAATTGGGTTGGATTAAGAGGAAGGAGATCCAATTCAATCCACAACCATAAATTTAATTTCCGGGTCGGATTAAACAAAAAATTAATGAAGACATGTAGTTTGCAAGAAATCTGAAATCCCCCAATCGGCATGTTTTTGTGGTGCACAAAATCCTGAATTTCTTTTAATTTATTTTTGAGGCGCAGAGGTAATGTCAGAATGTCACGTGCCATAGAGGGAAAAGTGAATACTGAATAATTTTTGTTATTAAAAAAAAAAATCATAATTCATGATATTATAATTATAATATAATAAGAAATCATTTTTCTTTAAAAAAAGGAAAAGAAGAACTGAAAAAGGGTTAACCGAGACGGGACATTAACGTGCGGTTTTTTATGATGATACGTCTTTTGTAATTAGAATATCTGAAGATCCAGGAGCACGAGCTACCATAGTCTCCATCTGCTCTAAGGTTAGCCCATTCAGAACAAGAGACTGCTTTCTCAATCTCGCATGTCTCTGCTTCCTACCAACGAATTATGCTTTGGACCACACTTCCACGTGTCATGCTGCTGCTTCTTTTTTTTTTTTTTTCCCTTGTTCTAGTAATGAAATCTGTTTATGCGTCTTGCCATTTCCATCTCTTCATGTGTCTGTTGATATTTGAATTGAGTGTGTTGTAAGATTTTGTTTAGATAATATATTATTTTTTATTTTAATGTTAAATTCCCTTTTCGCTGAATTCTGGGCAACGGTAGCATCTAGTTTTGTCTTTTTTTTTTTTGGAAAAAAAATATTTTAGGTCAGTTTCAGCTAAGATGCTTAATCGAGAAACTGTTGAGCAAGCTTTTCTGTTGTCACTGTGATCTTGACTTGGTTTATGAGAAAACTTTTATGTTGATCACTCCGCTCGGTTTTTTTGCGGGGTGTTTTTGTGTGAAAAAGAATGATTTTAAATTCCAGATATGGCTTTAAGATATAGTGTTTCTTCCATTCTCTTACAAATTGCAGTATATGATTATTTTTGGATCTTTTACTAGATGGATTCGATTCTCGTTGGCATCCAATTTTGCTGAATATTCCATAAGTAGTTTCTGACTTACTGTAATTTATGTAATGAATATAGGTAGCATATTTAGTTAAGCCGTTACGGTCCTTCTTTCAAAGCGATATGTCATTGGGAGCATCAAAGGCAGTTGTTCAGGTTCTGTGCAGGCCTGTGACTCAAACTGGTTACAGTGAGTACCTTGTGAACTCTTCGGATTTGACATTACATTCCACATTTCAAGTAAAATGTGTGAAGAAAAAACCCCCAAGGCATAGGCATTCGATAAGGTGTTCTAGCATGCTTCTAAGTCAGTTACGAAGAATTCATCAACTTCGACCGATGGGTGTTAGTTTGGTCAATTATATGAACTATAGTGGGTCATGGTTGCAGACATGCAAATGCCAGCAATCAGAGAGTGCAAGTGGCATAACTGCAGGAGATGGAAATGGAGCATGGTTTGTGAATAATATTGAAACATCAAATTCAGTAAACAACTTGGCGAATGCAAAGTCTATTATTGAGTTCCAAGATGTTCAACAACTGAAACAAGAAAAGGTTTTGACATCTAAGATTGCAAATGGAACTATCCCAGATAGCTTCTCCATTGAGGAAGAAGCATGGGATCTACTAAGGGAATCTATAGTTCATTATTGTGGCAGTCCTATAGGAACTATTGCTGCAAAGGATCCAACCAGTTCCAATGTTTTAAATTATGACCAGGTCTTCATTCGAGATTTCATTCCTTCTGGAATAGCTTTCCTATTGAAGGGCGAGCATGATATTGTTCGCAATTTTATCCTTTATACACTTCAATTGCAGGTAAAGTCATAGTAGTCTTATGATCCTGATAACTTGCCCTAGCAACATTTAATACAACCTTGTCAAATTACATTCCTAATTAGATTTTGCTGAAGTGGAAGTACAGTGATTCCACTTTGTGCATTGTCTTGATTTGGCTAAAAACATTTTCCCCCTCTTTAGATCATTAATTGCATATAATTGACCCAGTGGGAACCACAGAATCTTAGCTGTCTTATTTCTGATATGCTCGAATTCATTTATCTAAATTTCAGAGCTGGGAGAAAACAATGGATTGTCATAGTCCTGGACAAGGTTTGATGCCTGCTAGTTTTAAGGTTAGGACTGTTCCTCTAGATGGTGATGATTCTGCAACAGAAGAGGTTTTGGATCCTGACTTTGGTGAGGCAGCAATTGGCCGTGTTGCTCCAGTTGACTCCGGTAAAATAAGTATTCGGATCAGTAAACTCTGTTTTAAATGGCAGAAGAAACTTAACATAACATTCCTTAGATTTCTAAACTTATTTCTTATGTGATCTTTAGGATTGTGGTGGATTATTTTATTACGAGCTTATGGAAAATGCTCCGGTGATCTGTCTGTTCAGGAGAGGATTGATGTGCAAACAGGAATTAAGATGATTTTGAGATTGTGCCTTGCCGATGGTTTTGACATGTTTCCAACGCTATTAGTAACTGATGGTTCTTGCATGATAGATCGGAGAATGGGAATTCACGGGCATCCTTTGGAGATTCAGGTACAGAGAATTTCCTGTCTTTCTTCAATTTTAAGTATTAATTAATTGGTACTTATTTAAAGATAAAAAAGAAAACTTTATGCTTATTCATGGTTGTGCATTTCCTTATAGAGCAAAAATGATGTTTTTATATGTGCTATTTGGCATGAAGAAGAAACAGATTATCTTATGCAAGATTGGGAACAACATTCCTATCCCTTATTCTAATTAGAATGAGCTTTATCTTCTTTCATAGTATGTTGATGATGTTAGTATTTAATTGTTACTAACTATTATTATGTGTAAGTGGTTGATATTAATATCATCCCATGCTAACAGGTGAAACTTCAAATTGTTTCTGCCACAGTTGGCAAAAGTAAAGAATTTTAACTTTATCTGTGAGTTTCGATTTTGGAATCCATTTAACTTTTAAAATCCCTATCATTGTAATAAACTAATTTCTATGACTAGCTTTGAGAATCAATTTTCATCTCCTGGGAAGGAGAAAACCTCATAATGTAGAATGTATTAATCATTGGAAAATATTGAATTTTATGTATTCTAAATGAGTTTCTTATTTTATTATGAGAAGTATCTTGTATTAAATATTTGCAACCAAAGATTAAATAGTGATCAAGTGAGCTTCTCCAATGCGTATTCCATTGCATTTATTTTTTCTTCATTTTTTTCCCCAGGCACTATTTTATTCTGCCTTACTTTGTGCTCGGGAGATGCTTACTCCGGAAGACGGATCAGCAGATCTTATACGAGCATTGAACAATCGTCTAGTAGCTCTTTCATTTCATATTAGAGAATATTACTGGATTGATATGAAAAAGTTAAATGAGATTTATCGGTATAAGACAGAGGAGTACTCATATGATGCAGTTAACAAGTTCAACATATACCCAGACCAGATTTCTCCTTGGTTAGTAGAATGGATGCCAAACAAAGGAGGTTATCTTATTGGTAACCTGCAACCGGCTCACATGGATTTTCGATTCTTTTCACTTGGAAACTTGTGGTCCGTGGTAAACAGCTTGGCCACGATGGAGCAATCACATGCAATATTGGACCTCATTGAAGCCAAATGGTCGGATTTGGTAGCAGAGATGCCATTCAAGATCTGTTATCCTGCTCTCGAAGGTCAGGAGTGGCAGATAATCACAGGCAGCGATCCTAAGAACACGTATTATATCTTTTCTATGGTGCTTTTCCGATGTCTGGTTTATCGAAATGTTCATCAAATGATTTTATTGTGCCATTCTATTTTTTTTACAGGCCTTGGTCCTACCATAATGCAGGCTCCTGGCCAACATTGCTATGGCAGGTTAGCTATATTGGCCAAGTCACTCATGACAAACAATAATTTTATTAATTAGTGATAAATTACACTGTTTGAGTTTTATGAAGGTTTGAGGATTTTGTTTAATCACTATTATTGCAGCTCACTGTTGCATGCATAAAGATGAATAGACCTCACATTGCTGCAAAAGCTGTTGAAATTGCTGAGAGAAGAATATCCAGAGACAAGTGGCCGGAATACTATGACACAAAGAGATCTCGGTTCATTGGAAAGCAATCGCGACTGTTCCAGACTTGGTCGATTGCAGGATATCTCGTGGCGAAGCTGCTGCTCACTGACCCGAGCAAAGCAAATATACTGATTACCGAAGAGGACTCTGAACTTGTGAATGCCTTGATTACTGCAAATCCCAGAGGGAAGCGTGGTCGGAAGAATTTGAAGCAGACCTACATTGTATGAAACCTTGAATTGCCATTCACTTTGTTCCTTTGGGTGGGTGGTATAAGCTTCGGAGTCCATTTTTGTTCTTGTAATCCAATCCATTCATCTTCAGATTAGTAGCATGTTATTCTAGAAACATTAGAGATGTGAAAAATATATAGTAATGATGAACCTGTGATATAGTATAGTAGTATGTACATGGATATGTAATTGTTTAGAAGATATTAATAAATTTGGGATTGTAAGTATCATACAAAAAGATGTAGCTAATGATAGACTGTGAGGACCTTTATGTTTTAAAAAACGTTTTCCCCGTTTGTATTAAAAGGGGAAAAAAATTAAAAAGCATATATCTAGCTACTATTAATTAAAAAAAAAAGTGTACAAGCATTTTGCGTTAAGCCGATAACACAGTGTTTGAAAAGCACTTGAATTTTTTTTAGATCAGGCTTGGTTTTCTTATACCATTTGTATTTTAATAATTTTTTTATCATTTTTATTGATAGAAATGGATACATATCAGCATGATGCATATCACAATGTACCAGTTGGCCCATTCTTATGACTAAGATTGAATTAGAACACTACCCGGAAAAAAAAAAGGGATAGGCTTTTCCTTTTTTTTTCTCTCTTTTTAAAACTAATTATAGTTTAGGCTCTACGCACCCCGCGACCAAAAACAAATAACTATTGAAAAAAGGTATTCTTCGCTCTCGAATTCAATTATTGTTATATTTTAGTCGAGGTAATGACCAAATCAGTACCCGAAAGATTCAAACGCTGACATTTTACTATTTTGATACTTTAATATTGTTATTGACAAAATGGTCCTTAAAAGATTTTAAAATATGACAAGCGTACCCACGAGTTCGCCGGAGCACATCTCCGACAAGCACAGTGCTGACATGGCCACTACATTTTTGATGACATGGCAAAAACCCTCCCCCACCATAATTCTTCCTTTCTTCCTTTCCAACGCT
>NC_029787.2:115716966-115722016 GCF_000816755.2 Arachis ipaensis
ACCCCAACCCTAATCCTTCCCTCCCCCTCCCTAACCCTAATTCCTATACCCAACGCACTTCCCCCCTCTTCAATCCAAAATCCTCCTTTGTGAACCCTAATCCCCTTCCCTTACCCCTTTGAATTCTAATCCCCTTCCCAACATAGTCTCACACTCTCAACTCACTCTCCCCCAAATCAACCTTCTCAGTCTTACAGAGCCAGTGTTATCGCCACCGCACTGTCGCAATCTCGTCGTCGGGTCTTCTGCATCCGCCAGTGTCATCTGTCTCCTTCGTGGCATTGCGTTGTCTGTGCGCCTTCACCGCTGTCGCCTTCACTGCTTGTATCTGCTTGCTGTTAGCCCAGTCGCTGCCATGCCTCCTCTGTCTGGGTTTCATCTTGGTTCCATCGTGTCGTGCTCCCTCTGTGTCTGGTGTTGTTCTTCTATTCTTGCTTTGGTGGTGTCTGTATTAAGTTTTATTTTATTTTATTTTGATTATTGTATATGAATTTATTTATTTTCTCTGAGTTTTATTGTTATTAATCTTTTTGAATGATAATTTAACCTAAAAATTTGGGACAATTCATGATTTGGGACAATTCATGATTTGGGGCAACTCTATTGATGTTGAGGTTGTTGTTGTAATGAATGGTAGTGTTGAGAGAGGGAGAGGGGAGTGTGCGTTGGAGAAGGGGGAGTGTGGAGATTATTGTTGCTGTTGATATTAAGGTTATTGTTACTGCGAGTGGTGGAGTTGAGGGAGGGAGGAGTAGTGTGCGTTGGAGAGGGAGAGTGATGGAGGTTGTTGTTGCTGTTGATGTTAAAGTTGTTGTTGCTGTGAATGGTGGTGTTGAGGGAGGAAGGGGAAGTGTACGTTCGGGAGGGGGTTGTGATGCGGCGGGGACTGCGATGGGGGAGAAGTGTGCGTTGGGGATGGGGGCTGCAACGGGGAGGGAGAGGGAAGGGGAGGGAGTGTGCGTTGGGGAGGAAACTTTGGGGGTGGTTTGCCAAGTCACCAAAACACGGTGGCCACATCAGCATTGTGCTTAACGGAAATTTGCTCCGGCGAGCTCGGGGCACGCTTATCAAAATTTAAAATCTTTTAAGGACCATTTTGTTAATAACAATAGTAAGGTACCAAAATGTCAGCGTTTGAATCTTTCGAGTACTGATTTGGTCATTACCTCTATTTTAGTCATTTATTTTTTATTTAATATACTAAAACTAGGTTTTTTTCCGACTAATAAAAGTGAGGTGTCAATTACTCATGAATCTATTTTTCGCCAAAATGAATACACTATTTTCTCTTCTAAGTTTATTTTATAAAAATATCTTTATTATAATTATACTATAATTAGCATTTAAGTAATAATGCATAATTATACTAATTTAGGAAAATATTTTTATTATAGTTATATTTATGATAAAAATAATGATTCTAATCATGATATGATATGATAAAATTATATAATTTTAAGAAAACAAATATATGATGTATAACTAACGTAAATAATAAAAATTTACCTTAATAATAACTAATTTACATATTTATTTTTTTAATAAAGCCTATATATAGAGTTTTTTTTGTGGTATACGAGCCTAGATCTGAGAGTTAACTCATTTTTTTTAAATTTATTATTCTTCTTTTACTACTTCATAGAATGTATTCTTCGTTTTTCATCGAAATTGATTCTTTTAAGGTACAATTTATAATGTTGTATAGTATTTTTTATATACTCATTTTATTATATTATTCTTTTGATAATTTAATGATTGTTCTTACTCCAACTTATTCTTTTCGTCTAATGCTCCAGTGCGATTGTCTTTTGTCGCAATCGTTTACAATGCATCACATATATGAAATACCTCATCAAGTTGTATTTACTGATTCGGGTTCTAACTATATAGATGTAAGCGTCCAAAGAAGAGGCAGTAAACTCTATTTTACCGAAGGATAGTTGGATCTACTCACATATTATGACCAACCTAATAGAATGTGGGTAAAATTAGTTTTCTTGGGAGGAACTTGATTTTTGATTGAGAATTGTTTTCACGGAGCTTTGTAGGCCAAGTTCAAGTTCTATTCCCTCCATGCTTTCTACGTCTACCCGGAGATCTTCGAAGTAGAGCACATAATGAGATTGAATTCCCTCAATTTAAGTTCAATTTTGCTAAATTCATATCAAACGTGGATATGCAATTTCAACAATTGGTAATATATTTAATTTTTTTTATTTTAAGTTTTTCGTTATTAAAATAATTTTATAACATATTGTGATTTTTTTTCAGAAATTACCGGCCTTCTTTTGCATCAATGCAATACCATTGAGGAGAATAAGGGTCAGTTTAGTTTCTCGGTCTGGCAATTCTATACCTTGCCGTATTGCATGGATAGCGGATGATGAAGCTTATTTAACAAGAGTTTGGTCTGAATTTGCATGAATTCTAAATGTTCAAACTTATGATGTTTCAGTTGGTTGTCGTTACGAGAATAACTCTAATCTTCTATACGTGTCTAAGGACTAGAATAGATTAAATATTATTTAAGTAATTTAGTTCTAATATTGGTATCTGATTAAATTTGTTTTACATTAATTTAAATTTAAATTGTTGTCTCAATTTATATATTACGACTATTTTTATTGGATATGTTATTTTTAAATGTTTTAATATAAGATTTCTTTTTTATGATATTTAAGTTTATTTTTTTTCTTAGATATATGTATCACCTTTTTTTCTCTTTTTGTATTTTAAATTAGTAATACAATTCTTAATAAAAGTGTACTTAAAATAAAAAAAAATATCACTATTTAAAGAAAAAAAAATGTACGTGAAAAAAAATAAAACAAAAAATTAAAATTGTTCTATTTTTTTTAAAAAAATATAATTATATATAATATATCTTTACTTTAAATTTTAAATGACTCTATTATAAATAAATTAAACTCAATTAGTTAAAGTTTTAAATTTATTTTTTTATTTTTTATTATTTTAATTATTATTTAACCTAATCAAATTTAGTTCTTGTGCCAATTACTTCTTTATTTTCTTAAACTCTCTTCTTATTTTTATATTTTCAACTTTCTTTTTCTATTCCTTATCTAGTGGTCATTTTCTCTTCATCAAAAAGTACATTTTAAATTTTTTATTTTTTTATATAACTCTATGTATTTTTCAATTTCATTTTTTTCTTTTTGATATTTTCAATTACAAATTTTAATTCAAACAATTATAGTTTAGGTATTAATCTAATGATATATATTTATATATCTCTACTTTTAGTTCTTTCCTAAAAATATTGGCACATAATTAATGTAGATAACATATATACTGAGCAAGCAAGTATTTCCATTGAATTAATCATAAGGGTTAATAAAAGATAATTTTTATCTAATTGTAACAACTATCTCCATTAAAAATGTTGGCTAATTATTAATGTGTACAATGAGTGTGTGTATATATATAAAAGGAGTAATAGTGAATTGTAACAATTATTTATCATCTAGAAAATTCGTACCTCAGACATAATTCTTTTTCTGTTTATTATTTTTCATATCTAATGGCCTACGATTCTATCAACAGTATTACTTATGGTAGATTATGTAATGAAAAAAAAAATTGGAAAATAAAGGCAAGAGTAACGAGTAAAGATGGTCTGCGAGTGTTAGTTGTTGCAAGATCACGTACACTTGGAAGATAACTGCACGATGAATGTGGTATATAGAGAAATTTTTGAGAGCTTATAATAAAAAGGTAATAACGAAATCTCTTAATTAAATTTATTAATTTATTAAAATTTATTACTATCAATTTAAAAAATTGACAAATTCTAGATGCTAATGGATAATGCATTCTTGTTGTACATTTATAACTTGAGAATATTAGAATTATCATAAAATTCCGTATTATTTTATTCTCCTGATAAACCATTACCATTTTATAATTATGTTAATCATATAATTTTGTATACTAACATTGATATAGTATTGTTTCAGGTATATATTTTGCAGGCATCAAAAGATAGTGTTAAGTTATTATTTAGTGGGTTTAAATTATTTATTGTTTATTGGAGAACTTTCTGCATTAGAATTCTCTAATAATTTGTTGTTCATTTTCAGCTAATTTGGATATGTTCTTACACATAACAATTTGTTGGTGGATTTAGGTATTACTAGATTATTTATGGTCACATTCAGTATATATATTTGATTTATTGAAAAAAGTAGATTACTAAAATCGGTTAATAACTATTTTAGAATTATTACAATTAACACTAAATTAAGTAAAAACAAACAATGCATAATTCATTACTTTTTTATTAGTCAAATTATTATAATTCAAATAATTTACAATTTTTTTCTTTCTTTCTTTTTAAAATAATTAAATTTGTTATATATTTTTTAATTTTATTTTAATATAATGTTAGATAAAAAAATTTATGCATCTATTTAATTATGTAGTCTAATTTAAATATTTTTATTATTATATTTAAAAATAAAAAATATATTCTAAATTAGTAAATTAATCAATTTATTTTAAAATTTTATATGCAACATAGGTACATATAATAGAACAAAAGATATAAAACAAGTAATAAGGATGAATAAATTGAGAATAAAATAAAATATATAAATTCATGAAGAGAATAAAAAAATAGATTAATACCTAAAGTATAATTGTTTGAATTAAAATTTGTAATTGAAAATATCAAAAAGAGAAACAATGAAATTGAAAGATACATAGAGTCATAGAGAGCTATATAAAACAAAATAAAGAATTTAAAATTTACCTTTTGATGAAGAGAAAATGATTACTAGACAAGGAATAGAAAAAGAAGGTTGAAAATATGAAACTAAGAAAAGGGTTTAAGAGAATAAATGAGTGACGGTTGGGAGTTAAAAACAGAAGAAGATTAAATTTAATTAGGTTAACTAATAGTCAAAATAATAAAAAGATAAAAATAGACTTAGACTTTTAATAATTGGACTTAGTTTATTTATAGTGGGATCATTTAAAATTTAAAATGGGAACATATTATATATATATATATATATAGAGAGAGAGAGGG
>NC_029787.2:115722137-115723324 GCF_000816755.2 Arachis ipaensis
GATTTTATTACAGGTAATACATCATAACTAAACTCTTATTATATACTATTTGTGACTAAATAAATTAAAATGCAAAGTAAAAACATTCAAGAATTAGTGTATGTTTGATTTAGCGTTCAAAAATTTTGAACATTAGACCAAACTTGTTAAATAATTTTTTTAAGGATTTAACTAACTTGTATCTTAAAAGAACATTTTAAAAGTATAATAATATTCAATTCATTAAAGACATAAAAACACTCAATTTTGCAATAATATTTATAAAATATTTCTTGTCACGGTATGCCCTATATGCGTTTGTTTATACATGTTTATCAAAATATAAACACGAGAGTACATGAGAGTACATGTATAGTATTTATTTGCCGATAAGTCAAACATCTATTAAAAACATGTATTTTATCTAAACCACCATATCGTTTGCCAGAAAGTTGCGCGAATCTGTGAGAATATGAAACGACAAAATATAACGTGGTAACAGGGATATCTTAAGGTGAAAATTCAGGTAAAGTTGACTTCACGTGAAGTTGATATCTGAAAAACGTTAGATGATTTAAAACATGGGGCTAGGTAGGATTGTGCGTAAGGTGGCCACTGAGTCACATTCATGGTTATTAGGGTCTAAAAGAATGATTTGATTGGTGAACTTTTTTGGAAGATCTATGAGGAGGAGATCACTGATTGGAAATGAGAAGTTTGAAAGATTTTGAAGATGCATAATTGATGAAGGTAACCTAAGTCATAGTCCAAACTCAACCGGAACTGGAATCTGACTCCAAAGATAAGTTTCCATGATCACTGAAATACAATCGGTCCTTGACTTGCTGCTCCCAATAAAAGCATCTGCTGCCTCATGAATGTCGCTCTCAATCCAAGTTAGCGTGCTATCTTCTGTAATGTCTTGAAATCGAGAAAATATGCATCTGACCAAATTAACTGTGGTAATAGAAGTTACCTTGTAAAATGACTAGTATCAGTGCTTCACTGAGTTATGTATGTGCTATTCACTAAATGATGATGATTTCATATAATAAAGAGAATACCTCTAAAAATACCTCTAAATGATGATAATTTCATATAATGAAGAGAATACCTCTAAGAATTAAGTGAAGAGATTAATTATAGAAAATGAGTTGTTTTAATCTGATTTTTTTATTAGTTATGAACTCATATATATACATATATAT
>NC_029787.2:115723386-115723626 GCF_000816755.2 Arachis ipaensis
CTGTATTATAATATTTTTATGTATATCTAAATTATCTATTAATACTAGCACAATTGTTTAGGACAACAAACTAATAAAAAATACAGAAATTTCACACAATCGCATGAAATAAATTTGCACCAAATGTTTATTATACCTTCCCTTTACCTCCAATAAGAATTGAAAAATTAGGTCACAAATAAGGATGTTCCATCACCTAAAAAGATATTGATGTAAAATTAGTAAAGTTAAAAGAATCGT
>NC_029787.2:115724291-115724617 GCF_000816755.2 Arachis ipaensis
ACTGTACTACTGTATATTATAATATTAATATTATAAAAAAATTTTAAAATTCCAAACAATATAAGAGTATTGTGACATCCACCAAGTATATATTCAATCTATAACATCAGCTAAATCCTTATTTATTACTTAAAACTACAGTCATTAATTAGTCGTGGTTTAAGAATATTTTATACATGAGTATAACCATCGATCTACTATTGAATGTGACCAAAGTCATGTTCAATCTCCTTTAATTTTTTTTCTTTTTTTTTTCTCCTTTCCAGACTTCTATTTTTGTTTTATCTTTTTACTCTCTTTTGGATGGTCTAATATCTTTTAAGTGA
>NC_029787.2:115726472-115728494 GCF_000816755.2 Arachis ipaensis
CTGTATTATAATATTTTTATGTATATCTAAATTATCTATTAATACTAGCACAATTGTTTAGGACAACAAACTAATAAAAAATACAGAAATTTCACAATGAAATAAAAAATAAATTTGCACCAAATGTTTATTATACCTTCCCTTTACCTCCAATAAGAATTGAAAAATTAGGTCACAAATAAGGATCACCTAAAAACTGTTCCTCTAGTGTTAAGTGTATTAATTCTAAAATAATTATTAATTGGTTTTAGTAATCTATTTTTTTGATAAATCAAACATATATACTCAATGTAATCATAAATAACTTAGTAATACTTAGACCCACCAATAAATTTTTATTTTTTATTTTACTGTCAAGTAAGAACATATTGAAATCAGCTCAAAATAAACAATAAATTATTAGAGAATTCTAATGCACAAAGTTCTCTAATATCATATCAATTTTTTTTAAATCATAATTTAAATATTTTAAAATTTTATTTTTTCCTCTAGTGTTAAGTGTATTAATTCTAAAATAATTATTAATTGGTTTTAGTAATCTATTTTTTTGATAAATCAAACATATATACTCAATGTAATCATAAATAACTTAGTAATACTTAGACCCACCAATAAATTTTTATGTATTATTTTACTGTCAAGTAAGAACATATTGAAATCAGCTCAAAATAAACAATAAATTATTAGAGAATTCTAATGCACAAAGTTCTCTAATATCATATCAATTTTTTTTAAATCATAATTTAAATATTTTAAATAGAATAATTTTATTTAGAGAATTTATAATTTAAACATAATTCTTATACATTTAATAGCTACATTTGAGTTAATACACTTAATATCATATTTAAAAAAAATGAACAATACACATCATATTACTTATTTATTAATTAAATTATTAAAATTCAAATTAATTTTAATAGAATAATTTAAAATTATAATTTTAATCTTATCACGTACATAGTACGGGTTATTACACTTGTATAACAATAATTACAAGATTTATAGTGCCATTTAATTATCTGTTATTCTACGTGAAACTTTTCATCAGCAAAATAAGTGAGTCAAACATTTTTAATAGATTCAATGATACAAAAATAAATGTCTATATAATTTTTTAATGTTTATAGTGGTTGTGGTGGTCTTAAAATTAAATTCTAATTTAAACATAAGTAAAATATTATTTTTATTGTCAATGTTTTGGATACGTCTTAAAATTGTTCTTAACGTTTAAATCGTTTTATTTAAATTTTTAATATTTTAAAATCATTTTAATGTCATCATTTTGTTAACAATCTGTTAATAGAATTGACAATGGGAAAAAATTGAGACAATTTTAAAATGCAAAGAACATAAATAAGACGAAAACGTTAGGAACAAAAACGATACATTACTATTAAAAAAATTACTAAATCAAATAAAATAATAGTGAATTTTAATCGAATAAATTGCATTACAAATTCAAGATTTACTACTACGAACAGTTAAAAATTAATATTATTGAAGGATAAAATTAAAATTTATTTTAAAATTAAAAATAAAGTTTATTTAAATTAAACATTAAAAAAGTTCACTACATTAGAGATAAAACAGTATAATTTATACTTTATTGTATATATATCATGCTCTTTTTTATTCTAAAAGTTTATATATTAGCAATCCTTACAAGTATGAGTAAAACTTTTGAATTCATATATAATGCAATTCATTCATTAAAATTCATTATCATTTTATTTGATTTAGTAATTCTTTTAAGAGTAATGTATCATTTTTATTCCTAACACATTTTTGTCTTATTTAAGTTTCTGATAGGGGTAAGTACGATTTTGGTCCTTTAAGTTTAGTGCCATAATCGAATTCGTCCCTCTTGTTATTTTGCCATTAAAATCGTCCTTAATGTTTTTTTTCGTATTAAAATCGTCCTTTTTATTTTTTTTGGACAAAAATACCCTCACCACTACCAACATAATTACTTGCTCCACCACCACCACCACCACCAACACCAACACCACCGCCACAGCC
>NC_029787.2:115728586-115728889 GCF_000816755.2 Arachis ipaensis
AAAGAGTAAAGAGTCAAATTAAATTAAAAAAAAGTTAAAAAAAATCACCTTTTCAAGAAGAAGAAGATGAATGTATAAACTAAAAGTAAAAATTAAATACTCTTACAACATAACATGTAGAAGCAGGAGTTGACCTAGAATTGAGAAGGAAGGAAGAGAAAAAATGAGCGTGAAAATACATAAAACATGACACTGTCAATAGTGGCAAAACGTTTGGATCATTAAATGGTCCATAACAAAATATGTTTTTAAAGTTTTTTTAATAACTGTTAAATAGTTTTTATCTAATTATTTTAATTACAA
>NC_029787.2:115728907-115735822 GCF_000816755.2 Arachis ipaensis
AAGTTTATTAATAATAAAAAATTAAAACAATAACAAATTAGATCTTCTATCAATCGTAATAAATATTTTACAATCTTAATTGATTAAAATATTATCATTGATCCGTTACATACGTATTGGATTGGAAAAATCGTGTTTGTTAAAAATTCAATCGATTGGAATTGATAAACAATCGATTAAATTTTGCAAGGCATGTAGGATTTTTCTTATTCAATCGATTGAAATCATCAAAGCAATCTGGGTTTAGTTAATTCAATCGACTGATTTACGCTATTAGAATGATATATGAAAGTTTAATCGATTGGTATGATAATACAATTGATTGAAGTTTGTACGCGACTAATGGTATTTTCCACTTCAATCGATTGGTATGAGCATTCAATCGATTTAAATGTGACGTGAATAAGGTTTTTTCCTGCATTCAATCGATTGGTATGATAATACAATCGATTGAATTTTGATATGCACTATATATTATGCCTGATAACCATCTGTGTTCAACCTTTCTCCCCTTTTTAAATTTTACAACTCCATTTCTGCATAACCTCTCTTCTTCTTCTCCAATCTCATCAACATCCACTACAAACTACATACATATTATTAATCCTCATCCAAATCCCTACAAAATCCACCGAACCAATATTCCCAAAATGGCCAGAACTAAAAACGTAAAAAGAGCTAGGGTTGAGGGTAAAAGTTTGCATTCACCAATTTATAACCTTAATATTAAAGAAAAGATAAGATTAGAGTATCTAAATAAAAATAAAAACTTTAAAATTGAAAATAAAATTTTAAAGATAAGATAGATGGATAATAAAATAATAATTTATAAACGCGAGTAAGAAAATTGAGAATGGCGTAAGATATAACGTAGTGCAAAATTCAATTGATTGGATAACACAACCAATCGATTGAATTGTAAAAATTCATATTGCTTTGAAGACTTAAATCGATTGGGTAACACAACCAATCGATTGAATTGTGAGACCTCATATTGCTTTGAAGTCTTCAATCGATTGAGTAACATGAACAATCGATTGAATTAGAAAAAACTCACATTCTAATCATCGTTCAATCGATTGTGTAAAAGTTACAATCAATTGATTTTTGAGAAAACCATACTATCATCCTGATGAGTGAATATTTATACGCTTTTTGACATCATTTTCATATAGTTTTTGTTATGTTTTGTTTAAGTTTCATTATGTTTTCATAGATTTTAGTGCAAAATTCACATTTTTGGATTCTACTTTGAGTTGTTTTGTTTTATGATGATTTCAATAAATTCTGGCTGAAATTGAAGAACTTTGGAAAAATCTGATTCAGAGACAGAGAAAGGACTGCAGATGCTATCAGATTCTGACCTCCATGCACTCGAAGGAGAATTTCTAGAGCTACAGAGGTCCAAATGGCGTGCTCTTAACAGCTATGGAAAGCTAACATTCAGGGCTTTCAAGCAATATATAATAGTTTATACTTTGCTCTAGAAATGAAGGCCCAAAACTGGTGTTTAACGCTAGCTACCAACCCCATTCTTGGCGTTCAACGCCCTAAAGGGAGCAAGTGGTGTCCAACGCCCAAAAAGGAGAGCAAAGCTGGCGTCCAACGCCCCAAAGGGAGTACCAACTCGTGGAGACATCCCAAGCTTAGCCCAAACACTCACTAAGTGGGCCCCATAAGTGGATTTTCGCAGTAAGAGTCTAGTCTATCTTATTTCTATAACCCCTAGTTGTTAGATTAGTATATTTAGGAGAAGATCACCCTTGTTTAGGATCTTCTTCCTCCCCCATTGCCTATTTTTGAATTACACTTTCTCTGTAAGCTATGAGCAACTAAACCTCCTAGGTTAAGGTTAGGAGCTCTGATGATTCTTATGGATTAATAATATCAGTGTTCTATTTCAATCTATGCTTGATTCCACTCTAAGATGTATCTTCGTTCTCCATCCTAATGAATTGGGAGTATAACTTGACCATCATCCCTATTCTACATGGGTTCTTGGGAGTTCTTGACAGGATGGTACTGAACCACAAGCTTGATTATACATCTCTTAGACGGCTAATCCACGATTTCGTTGGGGACTTGGAGACATCAGTTCAGCCGAGGTACGGAGCGATTAGGGCCTTTGTGGTATAAGCTAGAATCATAAAGCAGCATTCTCTGATCCAAAAGATCCAACCTTGTCTGTGGCGTTTTGAGTAGGATCACCAAGGGAATGAACTGCAGGAGCTTCACCCCCGTTCAGATTGGATGACCACTGACCTGGCGTTTGATTTGAAGTAGAAGAAATTAATGACCACTGACCTGGCATTAATCAATTATAACCTGTCATGGAATGAATCATCAGAAGTTGAAATAGACAGTGAGAAAATTTGATCTAGAAGGAGGAAGCATCTTCGAAACCTCAACCGTTCTCTTATCATTGATTTCACACCAATTAAGTAATTCTATCCTTATTCTGTTCTATACGTTTTTCTACAACAACTATATTTTTTATCCGCCTGACTAAGATCTGCAAGATAGCCATTGCTTGTTCAATCCAAAAATCTCCGTGGGATCGACCCTCACTCATATGAGGTATTATTTGGATGACCCGGTGCACTTGCTGGTCTATCTGTGCGAATATTGCGGAGTCATTTCTGTTAACCAACTGGAAGAAGAGAAAGAAAGTCAACAATCAAGTGTCAAGCTAGTGATGGTAAAGAAGCGCTTGTTGGAAGGCAACCCAACCATGAAGTAGAGTATTACTTTTTCTTTTCTTTTTTTAGTTTATTTCTATTTGAGTTATTTCAGTTTATTTCTATAGTTGTTTTCTTTACTTTTTAATATTTGTGATCATGTGCAGTACTTAGAACAGAGACAAAGAAACTCAGAGATAGAAACAGAACACCCTGGAGTACGTCCCTTACTGGCGTTGAACGCTAGACAAGGGGGCAAGAGGGGCATTCAACGCCCTAAAAGAGCAACAAAGATGGCATTGAACACCAAGGGATGAGTCCCTAGTGGGCGTTCAACTCCCAAGAAGAGTAGCATTGTTGGCGTTGAATGCCAGCCAGAAGGCAGAGACCTGGCGTTGAACGCCAGCCAAAGAGCAAGCGTTGGGCATTCAACGCCCACAATGGAGCAAGTAGCTGGCGTTGAACGCCAGTCAGGGAGCAAGAGCTGGGCGTTCAACACCCAACAGGGGCCAGAGATCTCAAAATTTGAGACCCTTTCAGCCAGTGGAGCCCACAGATTCTACACCTACCCTATCTATCATTCACCCCTTCCCTTTCCTCCCTCTATCTCTATCTCTTTCTTCTTCTTCTACTCTCTTCTTCCCAATTGTTCATAATTGCTTGAGAACAAGCAAAACTCTTAAGTTTGGTGTTGTAAAAGCTTTGCTTTTTGACTTCTACCACTCTTAAGTATGGCACCAAAGACTGGTGAAATCTCAAGGAAGAAGAAGGGAAAGGCACTTGCCTCCACTTCCCTCACCTCATTTGTCACCTATGCAATTCAGCTGGAATTCGTCATAGAAGAGGATATGCCCATAACTAAAAGAAGGATGGAGCATGTTAGAGAGCCTACACATGCACCTCAACAAGAGCATGCGGAGCCGCCTCAACAAGAAATCCCTGAGATACCTCAATGGATGTATTTTCCTCCCTAAAATTTTTGGGACCAACTGAACACCTCAATAGGGGAACTAAGCTCAAACGTGGAGCAACTAAGGGTGGAACATCAAGATCAAGCCACTATCCTCCATGAAATAAGAGAAGATCAAAGAGTTATGAGGGAAGAGCAACAGAGGCAAGGACGAGACATAGATGAGTTTAAACGCTCCATTGGATCCACTAGAGGGAGTAGTAGCCGCCATCACTAAGGTGGTCCCGTTCCCTTAAATCCCTTTGCCTATGTCATTTTTCTATTTTCCATTATGTTTTATGTCTTGTTGTCTATTTCTAGTGCATGATCATCTTTACATGTCTTAAGTTATGAAATATTCTATACATCTCTCACCTTACTTGAAAGAAAATTTTATTTGAAAAAGAATAGGGAGATACTTGAATTTCGAGTTATATAATAAGAATAGTTCAATTATTTGATGTGGTGGCATTGCTTTTATTCTCTGAATGCATGAATGAATAGTGCATATTTGATGTTGGAGTTAAGAATGTTGGCTTTTAAAAAAATGATGAAAAAGGAGAAGTATTATTGGTAATATGAAAAATCCAAAAAGATTGATTCTTGAAGCAAGAAAAAGCAGCAAAAAGCAAAAAGTAATAAAAGAAAAAATATACATATACAGAAAAAAAGAGAAAAAGCCAGTAGCTCTTTAAACCAAAAGGCAAGAGCAAAGGCCCAAGGTTTTGAGCATCAATGGTTAGGAAAGCCTAAAAGAAACAAAATCTTGGCCTAACAGTTCAAATGAACTCCTCGCCCTAACCAAATGCTTGTGGTGTGAAGGTGTCAAGTGAAAAGTTTGAGACTGAGCAATTAAAGTCGTGATCTAAAGCAAAAGACTGTGCTTAAGAACTCTGGACACCACTGGCTGGGGATTCTAGCAAAGCTGAATCACAATCCAAAAGGGTTCACCTTGTTAAGTGTCTGTGGCGTTTATGTATCCGGTGGTAATACGGGAAAACAAAGTGCTTATAAGGGTCACGACCAAGACTTAAAAGATGCTGTGTTCAAGAATAAAAAAGAACTAAACTAGGAGAATAAATAGTATCATCTAGATTATGAGTTCCTAAAGATGCCAATCATTCTGAGCTTCAAAGGAAAGTGAGATGCCAAAACTATTCAGAAGTGAATAGCCACTAGTCCCGCTCATCTAATTGAAACTGAGCTTAATTGAAAACTCTGAGATTTATTGTATCCTTTTCTTCTTTTTAATTCTACTTTGTTTTTGGTTGCTTGGGGACAAGCAACAGTTTAAGTTTGGTGTTCTGATTAGCAGATATTTTGTACACTTTTTCGTATTATTTTCATATAGTTTATGTTATGTTTTGTTTAAGTTTCATTATGTTTTCATAGGTTTTTAGTGCAAAATTCATATTTTTGGATTCTACTTTGAGTTGTTGTATTTTATGATGATTTCAGGTAAATTTTGGCTAAAATTGAGGAGCTTTGGAAAAATCTGATTCAAAGATAGAGAAAGGACTGTAGATGCTGTC
The DNA here is from genome assembly GCF_000816755.2 of Arachis ipaensis. Taxonomy (NCBI): domain Eukaryota; kingdom Viridiplantae; phylum Streptophyta; class Magnoliopsida; order Fabales; family Fabaceae; genus Arachis; species Arachis ipaensis. Next base: position 115,734,067 of record NC_029787.2, read on the forward strand.
AGATTCTGACCTCCATGCACCCGAAGGAGCATTTATGGAGCTACAGAGGTTCAAATGGCGCGCTCTTAACGACTATGAAAAGCTAACATCCAGGGCTTTCGAGCAATATATAATAGTCTATACTTTGCTCTGGAAACGAAAGTCCAAAACCGGCGTTCAATGTCTAAAAGGGAGCAGGTGGTGCCCAACACCAAAAAAGGAGAGCAAAGCTAGCGTCCAACACCCCAAAGGGAGTACCAACTCATGGAGACATCCCAAGCTCAGCCCAAACACTCACCAAGTGGGCCCCAAAAGTGGATTTTCGCACTAAGAGTCTAGTCTATCTTATTTTTGTAATCCCTAGTTGTTAGATTAGTATATATAGGAGAAGATCACCCATGTTTATGATCTTCTTCCTCCCCCATTACCTATTTTCGAATTACACTTTCTCTGTAAGCTATGACAACTAAACCTCCTATGTTAAGGTTAGGAGTTCTGCTGATTCTTATGGATTAATAATATCAGTGTTCTATTTCAATTTATGCTCTATTCCACTCTAAGATGTATCTTCGTTCTTCATCCTAATGAATTGGGAGTGTAACTTGACCGTCATCCTTATTCTACATGGGTTCTTGCGAGTTCCTGACGGGATGGTACTGAACCACAAGCTTGATTATACATCTCTTAGACGGCCAATCCGTGACTTCGTTGGAGACTTGGAGACATTAGTTCAGCCGAGGTACGGGGCGATTAGGGCCTTTGTGGTATAGGCTAGAATCATGAAGCAGCGTCCTCTGATCCGGAAGATTCGACCTTGTCTGTGGCGTTTTGAGTAGGATCACCAAGGGAATGGACTGCAGGAGCTTCACCCCGTTCAGATTGGATGACCACTGACTTGGTGTTTAATCTAAAGTAGAGGAGATTAATGACCACTGACCTGGCGTTAATCAATTACAACCTGCCATGGAATGAATTATCAGAAGTTAAAGTAGACAGTAAGAAAAGTTTATCCAGAAGGAGGAAGCATCTCTGAAACCTCAACCGTTCTCTTATCATTGATTTCACACCAATTAAGTAATTCTATCTTTATTCTGTTCTATGCATTTTTCCATAACAACTATATTTTCTATCCGCCTGACTAAGATCTACAAGATAGACATTGCTTGTTCAATCCAACAATCTCCGTAGGATCGACCCTCATTCACCTGAGGTATAACTTGAACGACCTGATGCACTTGCCGGTCTATCTATGCGAATGTTGCAGAGTCAATTTCGTGCACCACATCCAACATTTAATCGATTGTTTTGTGGAAACCTGAATTCCAATCGATTGAATTATGGAAAATTTGAAATTCAATCGATTGTTTTATTAATCCAATCGATTGATTTTTATAAGAAACACGATTTCACAACCCTATACTGATGTAACAGATCAAACATAAAATTTTAATCGATCAAGATTGCCAAAAAATCTATTACGATTAATGAAAGATTTAATTCGTTATTGTTTTTGTTTTTGATTATGATAGATGAATGATAAAATAATGATTTATAAAATAAAAAATAGATTTTATAATAATTAAATAATATATAAGAAATTAATTTATAATTAAAATTAGATAAGGACTATTTAGCAGTTATTAAAAAACTTAAAAAATATGTTTTGTTATGGGACCATTTAATAGTCCAAACGTCCTAGGACCATCGAATCCTTTACCATAAAACATATAAAAAAAATGTAGAAAATATTCGAACATTTATTCCAAAACTAAAAATA
>NC_029787.2:115736123-115739845 GCF_000816755.2 Arachis ipaensis
AATTATTTCCTTAAACGAGATGGTCTTGTCTCTAAAAAATAAAAAAAATCAACAAATACATATTAATTTAGATAGTACATACTCAATATTAAATGAAATAAAAGAACTCAACAAATATAAATTTAATTTTAATAAGAGTTTTACTTTTTTTTTTTTCTTACTTACCTTATCTATGTAGCCCAAAAATACAAGGAAAAAAGGTCTAAAATAAAAAACTAAATGAGTCAAATTAAATTAAAAAAAGTTTGAAAAAAATTACTTTTTCAAGAAAATGTATGTATAAACTAAAAATAAAGAATGGATACTCTTACAACATAACATGTTGAAGGAGGAGTTGACATTGAGAACTGAGAAGGAAGGAAAAAAATAAGAGCGTGGAAATACATAAAACATATAAAGAAGAGTAGAAAATGTTGGAACATTTATTCCAAAACTAAATGCCGTGTTTTAAGTTAAAAATATTTTCAAAAGTTAAAATTAAAAATATTAAAAAGATAGAAATAACATTTTTAATTTTGTTCTATTTTTTGTTTTTAAAAATATTTCTATTAAAAATAGTTTGAAGTCAATCATATTTTCATACCTTATTTTTATTCTCATTAACACCCAAACTTTAGTGTGTTAATGGTTTATTTGGAAACCTTAATAAGTTCATGCTTTTTTCCTTTACCCCTATATGAAAAGGAAATAAAAGTTAGTAAAATATTAATGCCAGATTTTATTTTGAGTAAAGTTTAATGCCAAATTAATATATTGGGTTAATAGCATTAATAACTTAACAAATGTTGAAGAAACGTGCTTACTGAGAATTTTTGTGAATATCCAACCTTATCACATTTCTAATGATTATTTAAACAAGTTCACATATATAACATTGAGCATGCGCGACCAGATTCTTCTTGTTCTATCACTATATAGTTCTTAAAAAAAAAAAACAAGATTTGTTTGTTCACTCTCAACAATGCCGCCGGAAGTCGCCCATTTGAACTTGCAACTCTTGCAAACTATTCAAACCATGAAACAAGAGGTTTTTCTCTAAACTCCTCATTGAATTGGAAATAAACTTAAAAAAAATACTGTCAACTTTTCTAGAAGACTTATTATGGTTGATATCATTAGTGTTTGGTTGGCTGTGATGTCCTTTGTTGTTTTAGTTTGAAACTATAGAGGCACCAAGCAGGATGATTTATTTTGGGTTAACCACCAAAACACCTCCGAATTATTCAAACGCTGACAAAAATGCACCCAAATTTTACTATCGACAAAAATGCTTTCAAATAATTTAAAAACACAACAAAAATATCCAAAAGTAAATATATATTTTCAAAAAATGTCTTAGAAATTGAATTTTGATGCAATTTTTTGCAAGTATAATTATAAAATTGAGATATTATTATCCTTAAAATTTGATGATTTTTCGTTAAGTATATATTTTTCTTATAATTTTTTTGTTAATAACCAATAATACTTTTAAAAAATTACAAAAAGAAAAATATGTACTTAACAAAAAATTACCAAATTTTAAAAACAATAATATCTCATTTGTTTAATCATGCTTGCAAAAAATCACATCAAAATTCAATCTCTAATGTATTTTTTGAGAAATACATATTTAATGTTATTTTTTTTTTTTGCAAAATTATCTAACATTAAATATGTATTTCTCAAAAAATAAATTAGAGATTGAATTTTGATGCGATTTTTATCAAGCATGATTAAAAAAATGAGATATTATTATCCATAAAATTTGGTGATTTTTTGTTAAGTATATAATTTTTATGTAATTTTTTTGTTAACAACCAATAATACTTTTAAAAAATCACAAAAAAATACATACTCACCAAAAAATTACCAAATTTTAAGAATAATAAGATTTCATTTTTCTAATCATGCTTACACGAAATTGCATCAAAATTCAATCTCTAAGGTAATTTTTGAAAATACATACTTACTGTCGGGTATTTTTGTTGTATTTTTAAATTATTTAAAGCTATTTTTGTCGATAGTAAAATTCAGGTGCATTTTTGTCGGCGTTTGAATAATTCGGGAGCGTTTTTGGTAGTTAACCCGATTTATTTTTGAAACACAGTTTGATTTATTGATTTATTATTATAGTTGTTGTTCTGATCATTTTCTTTGATGTTATAGGGTTTGGCGGATGACTGTTTTACTTCTATCTATTTACTGAAAGAGAAAATCGAAGATCATTTTTTCCTTGAAGTGATTCCAGCATTTTGCTCTGATACCCGGGACGTCCTTAAAAGCTTGGCAGAAATGATGATGTAGTTTTGATCTTATGAGTTATGATTTTATCCGTTACATCAAAATAATTACATGCGTAATTTTTTGGCTAATCATGTCTTTTTTTTTTTCTTCCCTCTAATGTAGAAAACAAGATGATAATTGGAATTATGATCAGATGCTGGAGTACGTTTATAAAATTAAAGGCGCTGCCGTAAGGTAACTACCCGATATTTTAATAATATAAAAAATAAAATATATTTTTTATTCTTAAAATTTGTCAAAATTAAGGTTTTAAAAATATTTCTAAATTTTATTTTGTTGAGGAAGTATAGGGAGCCAATGGAATATCTGTACAATGTGTACAATAGAGGTTTAGGGATGTCCGATTCATTATTAGAGATATTACTATTAGTGTTACATTTTCCTATCAGCTTAAGCTTAATTTTGTTCCAAAGTTTTTCGATTTATATCAAATATATTCCTAACAACTAAATTTTTAAAAAATTTAAGATCAATCCAACAATAATATATCATAATTATACGTCTAGTTTGCTTGTGTTGAAGGTTGTTTTCGTGAAATTATTACTGAATTGATCCTAAGTTTTTTCAAAAATTAGTCATTAGCTTAGGGTATTTGATGAAATCGAAAATTTTTAAGACAAAATTAAAAAAAAAATTAAAGATAGTTTTATCATTTTTAACAAATTTCAAAAATAAAAAATATATTTTACCCAATTCATAACTCCCTACTATTCCCTCTCTTTCAAAATACTTGCACTTTCCTTCTTTGGTTTCATTGAAAAATTAATGTATCTAAATCAAAGAGTGAAAGCAACAATTATTTTGAAATGGAAGGAGTATTTATATAGCTCATATGACCTTCTCTAAGCCACTTTTTAGCTGAGGTTAATGTTAATTTTAGAAAATACCAAATACCAAATTTTTATAGTATAAGATTGAACCTGTATCATATGTGTGTTTAATTTCTTACAAGCTTGGGTGTCATGTATGTTAGGTATACTTTTAAATTTTATTAAAGAAAATGTTAAAGATTAATATTTTAGATCAATATTTTATTTTTATACTATTAAAATTAAAAATTAAAAATTAAAATAGATACTAATTTGGTAAGTCATATAACATTATTCTTTTTAAATAAGATACTAATTTTTTTTATAAATTATGTTGTTATTGATATTGAGGTCAATGTTTTAAGAGCTTGGTGAGATTGCCTATCAAATTAAGTTGACATGATGACGGTTTAAAACTAGATCTTTTTTACAGTATCTAAAATTTACTTGTTGGATTTAAAAATAAAAGGTTAGATCCCACTTTATTCTCACACTATTTTTAGATAAATTAGACAAAATTTTATAAGCTCCAAAAAATTCTCCTTAAAACTATCAATATTTTTTTATTAATATTAAATAATCGAATCCCCTAAAATTATATTTTGAAATTTAGATGATGGGATTGTA
>NC_029787.2:115740046-115754283 GCF_000816755.2 Arachis ipaensis
GGGATTGTTGTTCTTGTTTATAAGTTTGTATGAGTTTTATATTAAAATTTTATTATCTGTTAGCAAACAAAGTGATAGTAGAAGCGTGAAATTTATACAAGTAATACAAAAAAAAAAAATAAAAAAATAAAAAATTTTACTAAAGAAGTATAATTTAAGTATCTAACAAATAAAGTTAAAAACTGGATAACCACTTTATTTTAATTAAATCTCTAATGAAATATAATGTGATAATTAATAATGTTACTCCATCTTAATCAAATTCATTTGAAAAAGATCTTAAATGAATAACTATTTTATCCAAACTAAATTCCTGACACAGAGATATAAAATAATAATTTATGATATTTTACTCAAACCCAAATCTAAATTACATCCAAAATATCAAATCAAATTATGCAAATACTTAACTAAAATATAAAGAGAAAATACTAAAAGTATAAAATTAATCATCTCTAACTAAAAAAGTGACTACTAACTTAGTACATAAAATAAATATAAAAATACAGCACAAAAAAAAATCTTACAATTCCCTCTACAACAACTCCAATTTTAACACATAAAAATGGCATACATTAGTTTAAACCTAATCATCTATTTTATACTACTCCTATAGTAATATACAAGAAAAAAATATCTCTTATTACGTTTATCAACTTGACAACTTATCATATTTATCAGCTTGATATATTATAAGCTATAAATTTGTACAAGTTAAAACTGAGTTGAAATATTTACCTACCCATCACTATCTTTTGACCAAATTAAAGATGAAAAACATACTATAACACTTTTTTCTTTAGTAATATCTACTTATCTAGAGTCGAGTATTATATATTAAATTAGATTAATAACAACCTATTATTAAAACACTATTTATCAGCATAAACCTACTTATCCGCTACTATTAAAAAAGACCTATTAAAACATACACTATTTGATTGTAGACAATGAACAAATCAACAAAATATCTCATGCAAAATGATACAACAACAAACAAAGATGGTTTAGAACTTGAAGTATTGAGTTGGTTTGTGTCAACTGAAATATATGTTAATTGTGAAGATGCTAATGATATTAAAGGATTGTGAATTACTTTCATAGTAACACATCAAGTTCAACTTGGTCATTAAATTAACTAGAGTTTACTTAAGAAGCAATAAGTTTTTATTAATCAGAATCGCTAATAATCAATATTCTATTCCCTGGAATTCATTATTGATGTTGCTTATATTTCGTCTTCTGATCTCGTATAAATCTATGTTGTTGGCTTAACAATGGCATGCATTAATAATTTGTTAGTTATAATTATATTTCTTTGTGTGTTACGTTGCAGCTTATTAGGTCGTACTTCTCGCATGGCCGAAGCATGTGCTGCCATTGAACGCGCTATTATTAATATGACCTCTAAAGAAGAGTATTAATTGCAAACCTAAAACCTATATTTATTTGTTCATCAATGAAATTATTATTCAAGTTCCATGAAAACTTATTAGCAAAATTTCTTCTGTAATCTTTATATATAGGTGTTCGAAGGCACTGCATCAAGCTCAACGTGAATACGAAGCTGTCGAAGCAAAGCTCCACATTTGCCTTACGGTATATTGCATTTAAAACAAATCCATGTGCAGTTGCACATACATAGTTGCTTCCAAGAATATATAATAGTAAAGAATACACGTTTAAAATATATATTAAAAGTATTAGAAATAATATTATATATATATAGTTATTGCATTAAGCTTGTGCCAATTTAATTGCTATTTAATCTAAGTCCTTACAATGATACTCCCTTTTTTTTTTCAGCTTGAAAGAGGAATAGTTCTCTTAGCTTCGATGCACAAGCCCTGAAAGTGGAACTTGCTGTCCTCGACTATCTATGTCATTTTAGCTCTAATTAGGGTTACTATCTACATTCAATATAATTTTCTCTGTTAATTAGGGAAAATTGGTGTTTGAGATATCATCTCTTCGTAATTTATGAAAACCTCCATGTTTGACATATTTGTAGGAATGTGAAGCCAGTTTTGTGCTTAATTATTGTAGTGCAACTTCCATTTGGATTGAGTTAGCTAAACTAAATCTTATAATAAATTGCTTGAAGTAAATTTAAGTGATAATAGTAATGATTTTTTTAATTATTTAAATTCAATTTGAATGCTAATAAATTTTAATTCAAATGGTATAATCTCTTCATTCTCATAAAAAATCTTAGATTCAACTCTCACTCTTAACTTTAGAAAAAAATTTCAATTTCAACGGCTTAAGTTTTAAAGATAAACTAAACATTAATAATGTTAGGAAGAAGTTGAATTTGTAATTTTGTATATGTAAAAATAGGTTGGTAAAATTTGAGACATAAGGACGAAAAAAATATGAGTAACGTATACTTGTGTTTTCATAAATAATATAAATAATCATCAATATTCATCAATCAAAAACAAAAGTATAGAATAAGAAAACTTTTAAAAATAATTTCTAATAATTTAAAAATAGAAAAATCAAAAAATTCAAAAACAAAAAAATTAAACAATTAATCCAAACTCAACATTACACCACCATTAACTCCAACTCAAAACACGACAAACAGATAAAAACAACAACGTAAGATGTAAGATTTAAGATTTTAAATTTTAGATTTTAGATTTCAGTAACTCAATAAAATTAACAAAATAAACAACCATAAATTAAAGCAAATATAGATTTTAGATTTGAGAGCTCTAAGGTGTTCATCTATACTGGAGAATGGAAATCGTATTCCTATGTTGCAATCTATGGATCCTCCATGGCTCTTGCAGGTTGAAGTTTGCAGCGCACAATCCTGATTGTTTAGGCACATAACTTTAGAGTTATCTGAGCACTTAGCACACCCATCTCTTTTCCAATATAAATTTTGTAGCCTGCCTTTCTGAAACTCAAGGACTTGCATAACGGCATTTCAATTGGTTCTTAATGAGGATCTATGATCATGGAAATCAAATAAAACCCGCAGAAAAAATAAGCCTCAAAATGAATCTCCTTACAAGAGTGAAATTGGTTACGGTGAATGAGCTGTTTGCAATAAAAGCAGGAGGAGACCTTGCCACGTATTTTCGGCCAGAAATGCAACCATATAGTCATAAGAATCCTAGACCGAGAAAACTAGTATGAGATTCGAGACAACAAAATCAACAAGAAGCTTGCGCAGGCGGATGAGAAAGGGGTTTAGGGTTGGGTTGGAGTCACATAGAGAGTCAGAGAGAAAAAGGTGGGGTGGGGCGACGAGCTTACGCAGGCGAAAGGAAGGAGACGACGATGGAGAGGGGAATGCGGTGGCTGGGTAGGAGGAGAACAAAGCTGGGAGACGGTTGGGGGACGAAGAAAATGATTTTAGAAGGGGGAAGGTTACATGTTTAGAGTTGGATTTGGAAATTGGGACTATGTTAGTGGGTTTTTTTCCTGGCATCAAAACAATACCGTTTCTGAGACAAATGACAAAATCGGACCTTAAAAAAATCCGTACGATTCGACTGATTCACCGGTTAACTATCGATTTAGCTAATTTTTTAATCGATTTTTTGCAAGGCGGTTTCGGGAGTCAACCAGACCGGTCAAATGATTAGTTCTTGGTTAATCTAGTCGACTGACTGGTTTTCAGAACCTTGCTAAAACCAAGTAAAATACTTAACCAAATCCAATCAAGTTGTTATCAAGGATTTTAAATTCATGTGCATACTTTACTTCACCCATATTGCTGCTGCATCATCATCATTCTTCCTTTTCTTCTTCTTTTTCACTCCTCCTCCTCCTCCTCCTCCTTCTTTTTCCTTCTCATCCTTCTCCATCATCATCATTATCATCATATTTTAGCTAACCGCTGGAATAACCGCCGCTAAACGTCTATCAATTTTGCGGTGGTTGCTAAATAGCAAATAAACGAAAATAGCATTTATTTTGTGGCGGTTCTAAACCGCCGCCAAATTTTAGTATTTCCATTCATAGTTATTAGAATCGGACCGGACCGTCCGGTGGTCCAACCGACTCAATTATTAAACCCGCGCTTCTACCAATAGACCTACAACGTGTGGATCACGGTAGAATATCAACTATGTAAAAGGAAAAGTTTTAACAATGTCATATTACCACCAAGCCAAATATCTCTTCAATGTATATAGCGCTAATAATTATATATATCATATGAACACATTTGATTGCCACACAATTTTTTGTTGTATACTTTATATCTGATCATAGTTATTATAGGCACCTTATATATTGGGTAAAATACACAATTAAATCAAATGGAGGACCAAATTACACAATTCTACCAAATTGAAAAATATTACCAGGATCTCCCAAAAGTACATTCTTATGTAATTCGAATCAGTCTCATTCAAATTAGACAAACCAACACTAATTCGAATTAGTCCTATTTGAATTAGTAGTAATGCTTGTAATTCGAATTTGTCCAATTTGAACTATGCATACATGTAGTCTTAGAATAGTTCGAATCAGGGTGATTCGAATTATGCACACTAGGATGTCCCTAGTAATTCAAATGGGTCTACTTCGAATTAATTTTGGACCATAGTAGATCGAATTAATTTACATCTATTTATATATGATCCAATCTTATATAAAGAGTATAATAAAGAGTACATTTAATAATATCCATAATGAATTCAATAAAGAGTACATTCAATCATAAATAAAAAATAATACTCAACAAATTATTAAAATAAAAAAATTAAAATTTAAAATTATAATTTTGGTAAAATTATAAAGTTTTGAATTTTTAAGGTTTAATTACTCTGCAGGTCCCTATAGTTTCACCAAATTTTCAATTAGGTCCCTATAGTCTTTTTCTTTTCAATTGGTTCCCTATACGTTAAATTTTTTTCAATTAAGTCCCTACCGTCAGAATAACGTTAAAGATAACAGAATATTCTTGGTAAAAAACGAATATGCACCACGCCGAGCCTCGCCGCGCCTGACCTCCCGTCTGGCCTCTCGTCCCCGCGCTGCGCCTCTCCTTGATCTCCCTGTACTCGATCTGTCACAAAACAGGTAACATATAAAAATTTGATTTTTTTTTTCAGTTTTTAAAACTTGATGTAACAAGTTTATGCTAATTTTAATTTTCAAAAAATATGGCATTGGTTGAGTATCTATTTTTTGAATTGATTTCTGGATTGTTTTGATATAGTAATTTAGAATTTACAATATGAATATTTATGTAAAGAAATTTTGTTAATTGGTGAATTGACATATAAATTAATTTTTTGCTAAATTTGGGTTTGGTTGGTGATGCAAAAACTGTTGTGGATATTCTGAATAAGGAGATTAAGGATGATCCTTTTTATTTGGTCAAGAACCACCTTGGGTGGAAGCTGTATGAATGAAGTCTAAGAATAATGTGGTGAAGATGGAGGCTCAGATTGACTAGGTTGGATGCAGGACTTGCGACTACAGTGGCTTGTTCCGATTGACTTATTGCAGTTGAAGAAAATTTTGGATTCGAATTTAGTACCATGGATCTTCATCTTCACCATAGTGATGCAAAGATGATAGAATTATGCTTCTTTATCAAATTTCAGTCACAGGCATTGACTGTGTACATAGGTATTTATAAATATCTATGTTGGGTGTAGTAGTAACTACTATTTGGATTCATATTTCAGAAATAAGGGAACGTTATTTGGTTATGTTGTGATGTAGTAGTTGTATTCTCAAAGTTTCAATCAAACAAAGGACTACTTGATTATTGCACTTTCCAACTTTGCAATTTGTTAGATTATATAGCGATAATTGGGAAATTTCTTTTTATTTGCATCTGATTAGTAATTCTGAGAGTGATTTTTTTGGTTTTAAGATCTATATGTGGTTTCATTTTGTGATTTTGATCACATTATCTAAGATTTAACACAAGGTATATACTGCTGAACTATACTTATATTTATCTATTTAATGGTTCTTTTATTGTGTTATGTGGATTGATATTCTTATCTTTAGTTATATTTTCATCATCATATAATGGAATGGTTTTTATTTTAGTCTATACATTATTGTTAACTAACAACTAGAATTAAGATCTTATATGAGTGTCTTGCCATGTCGGAGTGTTCTTTTACTATGAATGTCTTGCCAGGATCCATCCAAAGGAGGTGGAACTTGTGGATTTGATACCCAGACAGAGAGTTTCATGTGCCTTTGTGAGAATAAAAATTTCACTACTCATTGCAAAGGTATCTTACAACCTCAATAATATAATTCTGCCCTTTTAGTAAAGTAATGATCATGAATTGAATTTTGTATGTTATTTTATAGATTATAATATTACACTGCACAATACAAGGGCACATGTAATTGCAGGTAGTTATTGCTAATTGAAGTAGTGTATTGATTATTATTCATAGCAAACTTTTTCAAGTTGAAAATGAGGGTAATGTGTTGTGTCTGTAAGAACAGTAATTGGCATTTTGGTTGCTGGGACATTTGGAATTAGAGCAGGTATTTGGTACTTGAAGAAAGTGAGAGCTAAAGCATCACTAATATGTGGAGTCCAAAATAATGAGAATAGACTCTTTTATCTGATATATAATTCTTTCTTTAGAAAAAAGTTACGTTAATAAATTCTTTATCTTGTTGTATTATATAAAATTTGATTTGTTACATTTTTTGGGGATAATTTTGACAATTCATTTCATATATACTTATTATTATTATTTCTATTTCATTTTATCTGATCCTTTTTTTTGTATGTTTTTAATATAAGATATTTTGAAAGTTAAAAAAAAGGAGGTATTTTTGTTACAATTTATATATAAATAAGCAAAAGAATGATAGTGACAAAATAAAAAGGATTATAGGAATATCTTTCATTGAATATTTATAATTTTATCGAATTTTTAATTAGGTCCCTATACTTTTTTTCTTTTCAATTAGGTCCCTAAGGGTATACAAGTAATTTCACAATTCACTAACATTTTTTTGACGTTTAACGTTAACATGGACTAAATTGAAAAAAAAAAATAATGTATAGGGACCCAATTGAAAAGAAAAAAAGTATAGGGACCTAATTGAAAATTCGGTGAAACTATAGGGACCTGCAGAGTAATTAAACCAATTTTTAATGAGTTGTAGAAAATATTTTTAATTAGTTCAGAGTATGATTTTATTTTCTTCTTTTACATCCATGTTTGAATGTAAATTTAAATGCCAATAAAGTAAAGAAGAAAATCTTATTGGTAAATTTGTTCACATGAGTTAACATATATAACTTATTTAACTTGTGAATTTTTTTTACGTAAAACGAATGTAGAAAAAGTGTTACGAGTTTAAGTAACAATGATTTAAACATATGTAGTTTAACATAGTAGTGTTTACTTAACTAGATTATACCCAGATGGTTATTACTAAAGAAAATATTGCAATATGTGGTAATACGCATTTTGCGACGGTTTAAACAAAACCGCCGCAAAATATAAAACAATAACTCATCCGACGGTACATATAGCGGCGGTTTTCAAAAAGATGCCGCTAAATGTAGTCCTGATTGTAACCCCAACAAATGACCGCCGCTATATGTGCCACAGGTTGCTGTTTTGCAGTAGTTTTATAAAACCGCTGCAAAATTTCTGCCGCTATTTGCCGGAATTGTTGTAGTGGTTATCGTCAAGTTTTTGCACTTTTTCTGATTAATTTCACTGCGTTATCTACAAAATTTTTCACTTATTTTTTTTCTATAAAAACTTTTAAATTTGCAACTCAAGTTTTCATGAAATAATTTCTTAGTTCCATCACCTCATTTTGTTGTGTTCGGTTGCTTGTCACAGTGAGGGGTCAATTGGGTGCCACGTCAAGAGCAACGGGTGAAAGTGGGAGGAATCAGGAGCTGGGCGCGAGCTCTACGAGGAGTGATGTTGTCCCGATCGTCGGTGGCTCCGCAGGTGGGGCCACCTGCAAGGACACTCCGATGCTAAAGTAAGCGTCCGTACGATGAGGTGGCTAATTAGGGTAAATGTTACATGCCTCTGGAGAAGAGTAGGTCCCTCCCCTTTTATACCTTGTGCTCGGGTGGGCCTTCTTCTGGCTTGGACCCGTTTGCCTAGAAGCTTTTGCCAGCTGTCCAGGTCTTTGTTGAGAGGAGGAGTGACGCGCGGATCACTTTGCCGATATGGGTCATGGACCCGTCGGGTCAGTAGTCCATAACTTGGACCCCCGACCCTTATTGGGCCTGGTCGGAACAAGTTGAAAATTTTAGTATTAGAGTAAAGATATTTTCGGTGTTAGAGTGAACACATTTTGGTGATAATGTTGTTTCTGCAGAATTCAATTCAATAAGAATGAACACATAGAGAGTCAGAGAGAAAGGGCAACGACGTCGGCGATTGCAAGGCTTCTGATAGGGAGGAGTCGACGGGAGGGTAGCAGCCACGACTACGTCTATAAAGTGGCTGGAAGGCGACGATTGTAACGACAACGAGGTGAGCAAGAAAAGCGAAATGGACGAGCTTGCGCAGGCGAAGGGAAGGGGATGACGACGGAGAGGGGGAATGCGGTGGCTGGGTAGGAGGAAAACAAAGCTGGGAGATGGTTGGGAGACGAAGAAAATGATTTCAGAATGGAGAGGGTTACACGTTTAGGGTTGGATTTGAGAACTGGGACTAGGTTAGTGGGTTTTCTTTTTTTTTTTCTGGCATCAAAACAACGCTGTTTCTGAGACAAATGACAAAATCGAACCTTAAAAAAATCCGTCCAATTCGACTGATTCACCGGTTAACTATCGGTTCAGCCAGTTTTTTAACCGATTTTTTACAAGGCAGTTTTGGGGATCAATCAGATCGGCCAAATGATTGGTTCTTGATTAATTCAGTCGACCAACCAGTTTTCAGAACCTTGCTAAAACCAAGTAAAATACTTAACCAAATCCAATCAAGTTGTTATCAAGGATTTTAAATTCACGTGCGTACTTTACTTCACCAATATTACTGCTGCATCATCATCATTCTTCTTCTTCTTCTTTTTCACTCCTGATGCTGCTGTTTTTTTTTCTTTTTTTCCTCATTTTTTTCATCTTTCTATTTTGTTATCGTCATCGTAACCGCCACCACTACTTCCTCCTCCTCATCCTCCTTATTTTTTTGTTTGAATTTATTCTCCCCCTTCTTTTTCCTTCTTATCTTTCTTCATCATCATCATTATCATCATTATCGTTATCGTTATCGTCATTATTGTCTTCTTCTTATACGTATTGTCATTATCATTATCATTATTGTTATCGTCAAATTTTTGCACTTTTTCTAATTAATTTTTTTGCATTATCAACAAAAATTTTCACTTATTTTTTCTATAAAAACTTGTAAATTTGCAACTCAAGTTTTCATGAAATAATTTCTTAGTTCCATCACCTCATTTAGTTGTGTTCGGTTGCTCGTCACAGTGAGAGGTCGATTGGGTGCCACGTCAAGAGCAACGGGTGAAAGAGGGAGGAATCAGGACCTGGGCGCAAGCTCTATGAGGACTGGTGTTGTCCCGATCGTCGGTGAGTCGGCGGGTGGGGCCACCTATAAGGACACTCTGATGCTAAAGTAAGCGTCTGTACGATGAGACAGCTAATTAGGATAAATGTGATGTACCTCTGGAGAGGAGTAGATCTCTCCCCTTTTATACCTTGTGCTTGGGTGGGCCTTCTTCTGGCTTAGACCCGTCTTCCTAGAAGCTTCTGCCAGCTGTCCAGGTCTTTGTTGAGATGATGAGAAGTGACGCGTGGATCACTTTGTCGATATGGGTCATGGATCCGTCGGGTCGGACCTCCGACGCTTATTGGGCCGGGCCAGAACAAGTTAAAAGTTTCGGTGTTAGAGTGAAGACATTTCAGTGTTAGAGTGAACACATTTTGGTGCTAATTTTGTTTCTGCAAGAATTCAATTCAATAAGTATGAACCTATATTCATTCAACTAAATCAGACATTTTAGTATTATTTTTTAAATTTTTATGTGTTGTTTTATATATGAGATAAACATTCAATTCATTGAATGTGTAATGTTTTTTTAGAAAGATTCAAATTTTTTGTGTCATGTTACTAAATTTCTCGTGTCAATTTTAAGTAATTTTGGTGCTATCTTGTTTCATTTTACAGAGTTAATGTGATATTTTAGTATGCGATTTACATTTTACATATGTATTGTTGCATTTAAATTTCAGTGTCAATTTAAATAAAGTTTGGTGCTATTTTTGTTTCTGATAAGAATTCAATCCAATAAATATGAACATACATTCATTCAACTGAATAAAATTGTAATATAGTACAGATATGTTCATTCAAGTCTAATATGAGAAATAATACTCTTAAAAGAAGAAGTAAGAGCAACGCACTACAAGATTCTTACTAATTGATAGAGGTTTTATAGTGGAGGTTTTTAAAAACCTCCCCAACATGATCTATTTGTGACAATTTACAAAACTCCCAAAAATAAAAATCTCAGTATTTTAAAGGCCTAAATAAACTTTCAAAGCCCATAGTAAAGATGCAAACAAAATTTAGCTTCGAGTAGCTTCGAGTGAGATGGAGAGTGAGCAAGACCTAATCGTAACCGTCGCCGTCGCCGTCGCCGTGCCGTTTCTACCGCCACTGCCACCGCCACCGCTACAGCCATTCATCTTCCAGCGGCGAAGAAAGCGACAAAAAGAAAATCTTCTCCTCCAAAAACAAATTCTCTTCCCGCAATGCTTCTTCCAAGTACAATTTCGTTAAGGTCCGTTTCGAAACCTCAATTTCAATATAGATATTGAAAATTTTCTTCATTGCATGAATGCACATAATCAATCATTTTGGAATCTATTTTCTGTTCAGTTTCAATTGGTTTATTTTCTTCTATAGTACGAATATCGATTCCTTTGTGTTTTATGCTTATAGGTGACGGTGCGGTTGGGTGATAATGCGGATCACTACTATGTTCTGTCCAGATTTTTGCTCAGTAGGATGCTAACTGTAACCAAGGTATGAAAATTCACTCTTCAATTGTTCATTCTGCTTATGAGTTACTTTAGATGGATAGGACTGAGATTGGATTGTGTTGAAAAGTGTTGTGCTTGCCCTTATAGACTGGATTTAATGCTGCAATGTGGATTCGATTTGGTTAGTATCATTTGTGATTTGCTTGTTGGTTGCAGATTCCAAATCATGTAGCTATTAAAATTGCTCTTGAACTGAAGAAGCTGCTCATTGACAATAGCCTTCAAGATGTGTATGCATTATTCGGTAACTATTTCAGTGGGTCAATTCCAGAGTGGATAGGCCAAAAGAAAAACCTGCAGTTTCTTGATTTCTCTCAAAACTTGTTCTACAAAACCATTCCTTCAAATTTAGGTGACGTCGTTAGAATGACTAGATATTGGGAAAAATTCATTTCTCTATCTTTCTAAACCATCCACTGTATTCTAATGATACTGATCTTTGTTGCTGGTGGTAACTTTCTGCCTTTGGTAGGGAAATGGTCAGTGCTGGTTTATCTGGAACTCTTTCGTCAGGAATTGGAAATTTGAGCCATCTCCGAACATTGTGAGTGTCTCTCTTATTCTTCACATAAATTGCCTATACTTTTCAAACTTAATGGTGAATTGTGGTGTATTGTTGACTCAGATGCTATTGAGTTTATAACTATGATTTTATATACATAATAATTGTAAAAAAATTAACCTATCTTTTTTTTGGGTCTATTAGCTTTTGAAGTCAAGGCTTTGAAGTGTAGAAACATATAGATATAGACTTTTTTTACTTAAGCTGTTGTGTAACACTGCTTAAGCTTTTGAAGTCAATAGCAGAATCCACTTTTGTTGTTCCAACTTAGTTGACACATGCTTGCTTTGATTATTTATTGGTAAGAGTAGTTATTCTTGACTAAAAATTAATCCATCCAAATTTTGAAAAGGAAAAGTAAACTAGTTGGTTTAGATTGTTAGAAAAATAAATTAAATTTTGACTAAGTATTTTATTTATTTATTTATATATTGTGTGCTACAAAAGAATTTCAGGTTTTTATGATGGCTGAGTCAGGGGTGAAAAAATTTAGCCCAAACATCAAGAAGACTGGAAAAGGTGTGCTCCCTAAAAATGAAAAAGGTACGATCCCTAACAAGCTTCAGAATGTTCTTAAGGTAGGTCAATCAATTATATATTTTCAGCTCATGGACATGTTATTGTTAATTAGCATTTCATTTCACTTTATGGACATGTTCTATCTTATAGAAAATCTTATTTTTGTACATGAAATTTTTTTGGATCTTAATGGTGTATTGTTTTTAAGCCAATAGTGAGACAATAATATAAACCATGCATTTCAGGTCCATATTACTAATGCTAAAATATGGAATGCATAGGATCCAAGTATCAAGGAACTGGCTGAACAGATCAGCTTGAGGAGAGAATGGCACGCATAAAAGAAGATCCATCTTTGAAGCATATTTTAAATGAGATAGAGACTGGTGGTCCTACTGCTATGATGAGGTTTGGATGGCAAAATTTCTTATCTTTTTGACCATTTCAAAATTTCTTTCAGTTCAATGTTTTCCAAATTTTAAATAATTTCTAAAGTGTTTCAGGTTGTTTGTGCAATTTGTAACACTGAGCAGCCGGTAAGTATTTTCTTCCAACTTATTTATTGGAGATGGACTAGGCTGAATTTGATGCATAATTCCAGCTAGGAATTGTTAATATTCTTGCTTCTTCAATGATGCTGAATTTTTTTTAATCAATTTGCAGATAGGAAAACAACAGTTTCATTGTGATGATTGTAGAATCTGTAGGTGCGGTTCACTTAGCTGTATTTGAGTATATCCATATCTTATGTCACCTGAATTTATGACATACAAGCTAATTTTTTATGATCTAATTTGAAAACAGGGTTGGTGGTCAAGAGAACTATTTCCACTGCGAAAAGTGTGGTATGCATTCATCATTCAATCAGCATTGTGCATTTTTTTCTTTACCTTTTGTTTGTTTTTTCTAAGCTTGTCTATACTTTGTTTTTCTGTGAATAATTAGAAGAATTTACTGCTTTCAGGCTTTGGTTTATCAGTATCATTGAATAATTTTTAAATTTAGTCCTTGATCAATGGCATGTAAGGTCATGTTATTCATAAAATAATTTTTTGTGAATAATCTGCAGGGTCATGATATTTACTTACACTACGTAATAATCATTTGTGTGAAGAACTCTATAGACATGTGCATTACTGAAGTTGCTGTTATTACAATTATGTAAGTATATGATATTGAAAAATTGAAGTTATTTTATTTTATTTTTTTAATAAAAAACAAGTAATAGTTATGAAGAACAATAGCATATGTAATTATGTTTGGAATTATTGACATTGAGAACTTTTATATAGAGAGAGTTATCTTATATTGAGAAATTATTATTTTTTTGGTGTCATTGAGGAATTATTGTGCTATAAAAGATTTAGTTTTTAAATTTTAAATGTTAAAAAAACTTTTAATTTGAGTAGTGCGTAAATGAGAAAATTAATTTGTGGGGGTTTTAAACTGCCACAAAAGTGATTTAAAACTGCCACAAAACACCAGTATAAAACTCCCACTAAACACACACAAAACCCCCCACTGAATAGATCGTGGAGGTTTTTAAAAACCCCCACAAAAGACCTCGTGGCACCTCAAATTTTGGAGGTTTTAGAAACCCCCAAAAACCATTTGGTGGGGGTTATAAACCTCCACAAATAAGAAAAAAAATCTCCACAAATAAAAAAAATCTTGTAGTGAACAGAAAAAAAAAGAAAAAATAATCATAAGAAAAAATGCATCATTAAAAAATATATTTTTTGTGTTTTTTAAGCAAAATTTTGGTATTAAAATTCAGAAATTTCTGTGCCACAATTAAAAAATTCGGTGTTATTTTTCGATAAATTATGCATAATTCAAAACTCTCCTCCTCCTCTTCCTCCTCGTCATCATCCTTCTCTCCCTCATTATCATTATCATTATCATCTTGTTTCACATTTCCATGATTCTTGTTTTACCCTCTTAACAAGAACTTGTGTCACAATTAAAAAATTTTGATGTCAAAATTGAGAAACTTCTATATTATGCTTAAAAAATTTCGATATTATTTCTGATAAATTTTGTATAACTCAAAACTCCTCATTTTCTTCTTCATCATCATGATCTTTTTCTTTTCTTGTTCATCTTCTCCTTCTTGTTTTATTTTCTCATAATTCTTCTTATTTTACCCCTTAACAA
>NC_029787.2:115754326-115759321 GCF_000816755.2 Arachis ipaensis
CCCAAAAGGGAAGGAGGAAAAAAAAGTGCAATAACAACAACAAAAGAACGATGATGAAGAGGAAACATACGAAGAACGTAAAGAGGTTGAGAAGTTTGAGCGTGTAGACACACTCTCAAGAAATTGAAGCGTGTAGACACACTCTCACTAATAAAACTAATTTTTATTAAGATTGGATCAATCTTGATTGTCAAAAAAATTTAAATGTGTAGTAAAATTAAGCACTATATAAATATAATAGTAGATATATTACGAAAAATCTGATATAAAATCTCGGTGTACACTTATTAAAAACTATTAATATTAGAGTACTCTATTCTCATTTTTCTATTTCATATCTATTTTATCTTTTTTATTTATTATTTTAAAACAAATATTATAATCTAAATATTTTTGTTACGTCAAAACCCTAATTATGATTGAAATGAAATTCCTAAATCAAGATCCAACGTCCAATCTCCATTGCCATTATTGATTTTGGAAAATCAGTAAAGGACCGCGTATGCATTTTCTCCGATCGATCATTTTGAAACACGGTGGCTCTCCTACTCCACTACCTACACCTTCCAGAAGATTCTAGAAACTCCGCCCGCGAGAGCGTCCTTCACTGCATTCGACGTGTGTAAGTTTAACACGCATTTAACTGCGTTGATTCTGCTTCACGTGTGTGTTTTGGTTTTTGATATATTACTATTTTAATTTGGAATCATGTTTAGATTAATTGATGTTGATTCTGAAACTAAGAACTAATCACTACTACTTTGTTTATTTTCTCCTAAAATTTTTTAATTAGGGAAGATTTGAAGATTATAAATGTAGCTTTGGCTGAAATAAGAAAAAAGGAAATGCTGCAGCCTCTCGACTATGCATGGCTTCCATAGCTACCTTCTCAAGTGTCATATGTCTTGCCATATTGATCTTGATTTGTGTCATTTACGTCATATGAGGAAAAGAATTTCAAAACCTGTTAGTACCCTTTTCTAGGATCAGGTTTGAGCTACGATATTTTATCTATATTTCAGTTCCATCCGTAGCAAGACATTTTAATAGAGTTACATAATAATAAAGTTAAGGGTTATACTAACTAACTAATAACTTTTTTAAACAACTACTAATTAAATCAAAACACATTACATTTTTAAATTACTTATCTAAATCTTAATACTAGAATAACCATCTGCACACCTAGTAAAATGAACATCCGATATATCTATTATTCACATTTTTAATATTTTCATTGTCTACTTATACTTTTTTTAAAATTAATTAATAGGTATTTCATCTTTCAAGTACTTTCATGGAACATGGCTGTTTCAAGGAGCAAAAGGTTTTCATGTTAATTTTGTAGTTTAGTAATATTTTGAAAGACCCAAAAATCCTCCAAATTAAACAATAAATGACATAAATGGATAGCTATAAATGGTCTGCTACGCTAGGGTTGTTGGCTTTCCATGTGAGCTAATTTAGACTTAATTTGTTCATGCCCTTACTTTTTTAAATTAATTTATAAAAACTAATTTTAAAAAAATATTTTTTTAAAAATTATAACATATATGTTTGGTAAATTAAATTAAAAATAATTTTTAATAAATATAAATAACAAGTACATTTGGTAAAATATTTGCAAAAATTTTAAAAATTTGTTTAAACTTTTAATAATGAATTCTATTTAAAGGTCTGTCGGCCAGTAAATTATTGCATGTATAAAACGAGATTCAAACACTTAATACTTACTTAAGTGAATAAATAAGCTTATCACTCGAACAACTCAAATTAATTACATGTATGTTATTATTAATACTTGCGAAAATTTCAAAGACTCGTTTAAGCTTTGGCTCGCATAAATTTTTTACCAATGGCTGGACTAAGAAGCCTCAGAAGCCTTTCCACCAGTGTCAATTTCACTAGAGACAAATTGGACATCTATGAACCACCCAAATTGCACACTTACAATAGTTTTCTACCTCAATATTAACCGTTAACGTTTTTATATTAAATCTGAATGATTAAATACATTGGAACAAAAAAATTTTAGAATTGTACAATAGAATAGGTGATAAGCTTCCTAAATTTTATTATTCTGTCGGTGATCATACTGCTGAGATGCTTAATCTATTAGAAGTGTTACAAAAAAATAAGTTCAATTCCAGATTTTATGTTGTTGCTGCTACTGATAATATGAGTCTTTAAAAGGCTCAATTGCTGGAGAATTTCTTGACAGATCAGGTGAATTTTTGTTTGACTCTGATCCAGAACCTCCGTTTATTTTATTTTATTTTTTATGAACTTTGTGCCATGTGTGTGTTCCGAGTTTTGGTCAACTTTTTCTTTTTTTGATGGGCAAGAGTTTTGAAATTGTTCAATGTATACTGTATGTTTAGTCAAATTGTATTGCTGATATATACAGAGAGAGTGCTATCCTGCAATACCAGATGGCCAATCTTTGGTGCAGTGGCGGAACTTGAAACAAAATTTTGGAGGGCAGATAGAAGATAATTGTCAATATGCTTTTGATATAGACCCCATTTAAGATAAACTCGTCTAACCTCATCTCTCTGATTTGAGTGATATTGTCAAATTTAAAGTCATATTTTAGGGTCTCGTTCTAAAGAATTAAGGTCAAACTCATCAGATTCAACACTTTAAACTTTTGAAGGTTGTATCTCATTTTTTCCGTGATTCATTAAAGTAGAAGAACTATCTACAAGTGTTGATATTGTAAAAGTTATATGTTCTCCTTCTTGAATATTAGCCTTTCTCTTAAAAATGCATCAATTCTTTGATTTTTCATGATTATTTTACATAAAAATTTAAATATATATCCTGTAAAATATGTAAAAAAGAAGTTAGAAGGACAAATATTAAAATTTATAATATTTATTGAATTTTTTTTATCAATTTATACAAATACAATAATATCAATACTTATTGAATATTCTAATATTTTTTATCATATAAAAAATTATATTAAATAAATAGTAAAATATAAAATAATATTAAACTAAAAACTATTGTGCAATAAAATAAAGAGATGAAGATTGAACTTTGGTATTTTAAGTCATAGTAAAATATTTGAGCCAA
The DNA here is from genome assembly GCF_000816755.2 of Arachis ipaensis. Taxonomy (NCBI): domain Eukaryota; kingdom Viridiplantae; phylum Streptophyta; class Magnoliopsida; order Fabales; family Fabaceae; genus Arachis; species Arachis ipaensis. The sequence goes on from NC_029787.2 coordinate 115,757,408, forward strand.
CTAAACTATTTTTTATTTTTTGAAAAAGTACTATTAATTTTTTTAACAAAAGTTTGGGGGGCATGGCCCCTTATCTTAACTAAGCTCCGCCACTACTTTGGTGTCTTTGGATTTTGATGCTAAATTTGTGGAACTTAAAAAAGGTAAATATTAAATATTTAAAAATATTTATTTTTATATTTCTTAAATTAAATATTATTTTTTATTTTTAACCTTTTTTGCAAATTAGGCACTAAACTTTAGACAGCATAGTGATCACCTTCCACAATTTGTGACTTTGTGCATCTTTGTTGTTGTTTTCTGATTGTATGTTTTAAATATTAATGGACTAAAAGAAAGATTCCAGAGGACTAAGAACTGAGAGAGTTTTCATGAACATGGATCAGCAATATGGTTGGGTTAGAGACACAGCGACTGTTGAATTTCATAGCGCAGGTGTAATATATGAATTTACCAAAATAGCTTGTTTCTGAGTTTTACATTTGCCCTGCATCAGTGGTTTACAGATTCTTATCGTAAATAATTTTTGTTTTAGTGCAGAACGGAACAAGGATCGCTAATACTGCTCAGTTCATGAAGATTTATAGTAGGGAAGTCAGTCAATCATATATAACCTCAGTTTGGACTACGATATTTGCAATGGTGCATGGCATGCCCTATGGCTAATGATTAAGATTAGACCTGAAGTGGTATTATGTTATCCTTAATTGCTTTTGTCAATAATTTCTGCTACTCTGTAACATATTCAGTACTTTTGTGTTGCTACAATCCAGATACTTTGCAATGGGCCTGGAACTTGCATTCCCATATGTGCAATTGCTTTCTTATTTAAGGTTCTTATATCCTTCATTTCCATTATACTATTAACCCAATCTATTCCATTATACCTATGTTGGCCGTCTCATGTAACTCATCGGTAACTTCATTAACATTTTAGAGAAACTTTTTTTACTGATTACTGAATTCAAATCTACAATCATATTGCACCGTACAAAATGCATTCCCATATGTGCAATTGCTTTCTTATTTAAGGTTCTTATATCCTTCATTTCCATTATACTATTAACCCAATCTATTCAATTATTTCAGTTGTGATTCCAATTTTTAAGCTTTCTAGGTACTGGGAATCAGATGGTCATGAATTTTCTATGCTGAGAGTATTATTGCAAGAGTGAGAAGGCTATCCTTGAGTGGACTGCTCATGTACAAGTTTTTTGTGCAGTGGCCAAAGCTTCAACAACAATATCCTCGAGCTACCTATGTTGGCTGTCTCATGTAACTCATCGATAACTTCGTTAACATTTTAGAGAAACTTTTTTACACGCCAGGTACACACTACCTACTAATTTGAGGTATGTGAATCCCTCTTTTGCAAACTACTAACAGCATTTAAGGGAGACTCTCTCTAGCTCTTTTTCCTTTTTAGGCTGCCCGTCTGAGATGGGTTAAATTTGTGTATTAACTCGCTAAATAACAAGCTGGCATAGAGATTCTCTATTTTCTATTTATTAGCTTCCCATAAAGAATAAAGAAAATGAAAACAAAGCGGTGCATAAGATTGCACTTAAAGGTTTGTCTACCTATTTCTTTAGGGAAGGACCAAAAATATGGACCACGCATTGGAGTATTAGACTCAAGTTTGCTTCCAATTTCTGTTTTAGCATATAAATCTTTATCAGTTTGGTTTCGGAACCCCTTTATTAATCTAATCCTTTTCACCATGACCTACAATAATTGATAGAGGAATGACATGTAGTTATGAACATACACAGTAGATTTTATAGTGGTCCCTATTCTATTGATTATTATGATCTTTAAATGCTAACCATTTATTGATTAAAATTATTGAAAGTGTTCATCATAGATCCACAATATGTTAAAGACCACAATATGTTAAAGAGAGAATTTTTAACC
>NC_029787.2:115759509-115781813 GCF_000816755.2 Arachis ipaensis
TATATCTATTCACTTATATATATATATATATATATATAATATATGAGTAAAGTGTTGTTTTTGTCCCCAACGTTTGGGGTAAATCCTATTTGTATCCCTAACGTTTGTAAAAGTGATTCAATGTTATCCTGCCATCAATTATATATTATGTGCGCTTTAGTTTGAGTTTTAAAAATATCTTCTTGTAGTTAAAATACAAATGTCTGGGATAGAATCGATGATCTACTTCGAAAAATAGCTCATCAAATGTTGAAACTAATTCCTACAACATTTACATAATTCACTTTTCTAGGACATAATTGAATCTAAACACAAATAGTGGGTATAATATTAAAATCGAACACATCCAAGTGAGACCTAATTGAGAATGAATACATCCAAGTGAGAATAATTGAAAAATATAATCTGATTTGTTAATATAATTGATAGTATGATAACATTGAATCACTTTTATAAACGTTAAGAATACAAATAGGACGATTTAAACGTTATGGACACAAATAGGACTTACCCCAAACGTTGGGACAGAAACGATACTTTACTCTCTATATATATATATATGATAAGTTGTTTATTATATGATAAAAATAGAATAGTACAGGTGAGATGATAAGTTGTTTATAACTTAACAAAAAAAAATTTGCGTTCAAGTCTTTGATACAACAAATTTTTTTTTTACAAGTTATATATAATAAAAAATATTTTATTATTTAAAAAAAAATTGACATCAACCCTGTTGTCCATTACTCCATTAGTGCCACCATGCGATTACTAGCGTGTTTTGCGCTTAGGGATAACAATGGATTTCGTGGGAGCGGCGGATACCTCTTCCTTGCCTCCTATTTTCGTTGAGAAAACAGAAAAATGTTTCCCGTCTACTTTTCATTTTCATAATGAGTTTCTATTTATGGTTTTCTAAAGCAAGATGAATCCTCGTAAATATTTATAAGTATTTGTCGAAAAAAAAAATAAAAAGCTGTTTAAAAAATAAAAAATAATAAACATAACGTAATATAGACATATAGTCCAACATAATATAATTTAAATAAAAGATAAATATTCACAATGTATTCATTAAACAATACAACATAAAAAAAATTATAACACAAAAATCTATCCATATCATTTTAAGATCAAATAATTTAAAAAATATAAGATTATTCATATATTGCTAAGTTAAATCTCACTTTACCATCTCAGATTGACAAAATACATTAGTTTAGTCATTATGATTCTAATTGTTATAAATTAGTCTCCAAATTTATAAAAATGCACAACGTTAATCCTACGCTCATTTTCTGTCTCCAAAGTACCGATGTTGTGAGTGATGTGGCCAATGCATGCCACAATGGACATAATAAGGATTAGATGGGCTAGTAAAAAAAATTGGAGTTGCTCCAATTTAGTCATTTTCCTCATTTATAACTTAAATCAAATTCATGTGGTTGTTCTTCTTCTTATTCTTATTCTGTTTCGTCTCTTCTTTTTTTATGTACATCTTTCAATTTTAGAATTATGATTGCAAGTGGAAGCTAGAGTTCTTTGCAGTCAACCACAAAAAACCCTAGTCGAAGTAGAACATCGAGAATTTCAGAGTGATGTGAGTGTAGCTACTGTCCTGTTCTCTAGTGGTGCAAAATAGAATCTAATCCTACCAAGCTATTTTTTGAGTGTCCTAACTACAATGTGAAAAATGTGCTTAATTGTTTAATGTTTGTTAATAAGTTTTGCCTGAAGGCCAATTCCCTTGTTACAGGTCATTGGAAAGTGATAGTGCGATTTGTTTGTGTGGCTGACAATGGACAAAAAGAGATGAATTCTATAGAGGACATTGACCAAGTGAAGGTCAATTTTTCTTGGAGAATTAGAATGTTAGAAACTGAAGTTAAAATCCAAAAAACATATATGTTATAGTTGGCTGTGTTTATAATGTTTGTTGCTGGTTTCATGTTAGTTTTAAGGTTTAAGGAGTATAACGTTTTAGTATTGTTCAAACTCTCAAACGACATCGTTTAGCGCCTTCTTTAGCACCAAAAGGCATACGACGTCGTTTTAATATGTGCAACGTGGCAAGGATTGAGCCACATCACTAACGATATTGAGCTCCGGTAATGGAAGATACACGAAGATCTACATTGGTATACTTTTTGAATCTAGAGGATCAAATTGTAGTAATTGAGAAGTCAGAGACCAAATAGTACAACTCACAAATCTCAGAGACTAAAATGAGACTTAACTCATTTAAAGTGTATGTATGGTGTAAGAAAGAAAAATTTTTCTTGTCAAATGTTCGAGTTATTACCCCTGTTATAAACAAGAAGTAAGTTTTTTCTTTGTGATACAAGAAAATTATAGAAAAATTGTTGCAGACAACATAAGAGTAGCATAATTAAAGGAAAGAAAGATAATAATAATAATAATAATAATAATAATAATAATAATAATAATAATAATAATTGATTTGTTTGTAATAATAATAATAATAATAATAATAATAATAATAATAATAATATATAACCTGACCTAGTAGTAGTAGTAATTGATTTGTTTGTTATAACCTGACCTAATTATACTTATAAATTAGAATCTAAATAAAATGCGACCTACTTCATTTAGAAAGAATCTCGGTTATAACGGAACCATTTCGAACCAGATTAAGAATGGTTATCAAAATATCAGAAAACCACTCTGAAGATGTAACACTCTATAAATACAAAACCCTAAGTACGTAAAAGGTACGTTATGCATTCTGAATATACTCAATACTCAACTTTTTCTCTTATTGACTTGAACGTCGGAGTGTCTTTACAGGTGCTCGTCGTTGTTGTTCCTCTTGAAGCCGACGTATACCTCATCCATCCCAGATGAAGACAAGTTTAACTCCAGATAGGATGAGCTATACATCCTCTTAGGCTTACTACGTAGGAATATCTGGCGCCTGGTGCGAAATTCAAAGTCCACAAACTTACCAGCAAGTGCACCGAGTCGTACCAAATAATACCTCAAGTGAGTGAGGGTCGATCCCACGAGGATTGATGGACCAAGCAACAATAGTTGAGCGATTCACTTAGTCAGACAAGCAGAAAAGAGTGTTTTAGGGTTCAAATGCATTAAACAGTAAATCAGGAGAACTAAGAAAGCAAGCAGTGAATGGATTGTGAAGATTATATGAGAGAACAGTTAAGGTTTTAGAGTTGTTTAGTTTTCAGATTTCTTTTTCTTACCAACTATTTTAATCATTCAAGATTCAATTCATGGCAAATTGTAATTGACTAAACCCTAATTCTTTAGTAATTTAGTCTCCTCTAACCTAGTTAACCGTCAATTCATTGGTCACTTAATTTCAATTAGAGGTTCAAGTCCAATTCTAGTTTATTAACCACAAAAACCCTAATTACTCAAATATAAGAGGATTATATGTCACGTATCCTGTTAAGTCCAAGCAATTAGTGTTCGGGCGGAATTACTTTCAAGCTTTTAACCAAGTAAATTACTTTTTCAAGATTTAACAAGAACTCAAGTGGAAAAAGGATTATCTCCCAATATACACTAATTCCTAAGATGAAGAACGAAAGCAAATCCTTGAAATTGAAATCAATACATTAATTAAAATAGAATGGCAATAATATTAATCCATAGAATAAACAGAGCTCCTAACCTTAATAGGGGATGTTTAGTTGCTCATGACTCAGAGAAAAACTAGGGTTTCAAATATGTGAAAACTAGAATGAGGTAGAGAAAAAAGGTCTAGCCCATAAGGCTAAATCTTTTTCCTTTTATATCTAACTTAATTTGATTTGAAAATAAAATAGAATAATAAATTCTAAACTGAAAAGATTTCAATAATAATAATAATAATAATAATAATAATAAAGTAAAATAAAATAATTATTAACTAAATCTTCAGCCATGGAGCCCTTCTTTATGATCCAGATCCGCACTACTGGCGTTAAACACCAGTTTCGGCATTTAGCACCCCTAAGGCAGAGAAGTTTTTGTCTTCCTGGCACTAAACGCCAGGCTCAGTGTTTAGCACTGACAGCTTTTGATCCTGGGCACAAATTACGACATCTCTCATGCTAAACGCCAGCAGCGGCGTTTAGCGCCAACTCAGCAGAGAGCTTGCACACGGTACGAGGCATCTGGTGCCAAACGCCCAGTAGTGGCGTTTAGCGCCAGCTTGACAGCAACGAACTTCTTCCTTTTTCTTCTATACGAACTCTGCCAAACTTGTCTGGATTTGTCCTGAAATAAATAAAACCACAACGTGCCTCAAAGTAGCTTCCAAATAGGCTTCAAACACTAAAAACTCAACAAAACTCACTAAATTCATATTCAAAATAACAAGAAAATAAAGAAAAGATGCTCACGCATCACAACACCAAACTTGAACTGTTGCTTGTCCTCAAGCAACTAAAAATAATTCAAGGCTGAGAAGAGAAATTGCCTAAGACTTGAGTGTTCATTTAAGCTCCTGACCATTTACTGAGTGGGGTTGATGACACTGTGACTCTGAATAGGTTTGGCATCTCACTATCCTTTGAAGCTCAGAAATATTGATGCCCTTCAAAACTAGAACTCAGATGACATTATGGATTCTCTTCTTCTTTAAGCTCTGATTAATCCTTGAATACAACCTTTTTGTATGTTTTCTTTGGTGCTTTGCACCTTGAGCCTAGCTGTGACTCTAAATATTTTGTCTTAAACTTAACTTGACACAAAAATACCACAAGCACTTAACTGGGGAACTCTCTTTGAGTTCTAATTTCTTTTCTTTTAATTTCTCCCAGTCAGTGGTGCTCAGAGCCTTTGGCATACTCTGTAATTGCATTTGGTCTCGACTCTTAGTGCTTTGTCTCAAGGATTACTTGACACATTTACACCACAAGCATATTGCTAGGAAAATAACTCTTTGAGCTTTTAATCATATTTTACCTTCCTAGCCATTGATGCTTAGAGCCTTGGACCTTGCTTTTTATATTTTTTTCCTTTTTGTTGTTTATTTGCTTCAAGGATTAACTCCCTGTTTATTTTAGAGAATCCATAATATTTTTTTAAGTTCCTGTACCTCAAGAATCAACATTCTTAACTCCAATCTCAATTATTCTCTATTCATCTCTTACGTTTAGATTCGCAGATAATACCACTACATCAAAGTAAAATGGACAACTTAGAATATATAGCTCAAGTCTCATGCATTATACTACTTCTTTTCTTTTTCTTTTGATTTTTCAAGCTCGGTGAGTAATACATGAGATATTTTTCAAAATATACATAAAATACCAAACTCATCATCTGAACTAGAAAAACTAAAGATACTACTACTAATCATGCAAAGACTTCAAACAGATAACAGAAAATAAGACATAATACAGAAAAATAGAAAAACAGAAAATAAGGAAAATAGCATATAAGAAACTCAACCACCTCAGTTATGGTGGTTGCTCCCTCTCAGATATCCTCTCCAAGCTCCAAAGTTGTGCCTCAGCTCATCTATATCCCGCCTCTGGCTCTGCTGCTCCTTCACTAGCTGCTGGAGAAGGGCAGAGTGGCCTTCATGATCGATCCTCAGCTAATCAACAGATGATGTCAGCTATCCAACAGATGCTGTCAGCTGATCCCAGTAATCTCGTAGAGGAAAATAATACCCTTGAGGCATCTCAAGGTGCTCTGGCTGAGGTGGGGGAATCGGCTCCTCCCTCAGAACTCTTGCATACTCACGAGCATACTCCATGCTCCTCTTGGTGATGGGCCTCTCAATGCGGATGAGAGTGTCATGATCGATCCGCACCCTAGTAGCCTCACATAGGCGGTGGATCAAGTGCGGGAATGCCTGTTTGCCACTGATGGAGGTATTCGAGGCAATGCTGTATATCTCTTGTGGAATCACCTACTCCACTTCCACCATCTGATCGAGCATGATACAATGAATCATCACGGCTCAGTCTATAGTCACCTCTGAGCGGTTGCTCATAGAGATGATGGAATACTGAATGAACTCCAGCCATCCCCTAGCAACCGGCTTCAGGTCGTGCCGGCCCAGCTGGTAGGATAAACTCTTGGAATTGAGCCTCCACTGAGCTCCTGGGAGGCAGATGTCAGCTAATATATGCTCTGGCCTCTTATCTCTGTTGACCCTCGTGGTATATGACTCATTCTCGTCATCCTTTAGCTGTGGCAGGCAGAGTGCCTCTCTCACGCTCTGCGGGATAAAATCATTGACTCACCCTCGCACCATGGTCTTCCAGTTCTTGGTACTGGGGTTTACACCCTTCATATGCTTGTAAGTCACCCAAGCATTGGTGTAAAACTCTTGGATCATCAACTGGCCCATCTCTATAACTGGGTTGCACAATGTGCCCTAGCCCCTCCTCTGAATCTTACCCTGGATTTTTGGGTACTCGTCCGGTTTCAAATCAAATCAAACCTCCGGAATCACCTTCTTACCCCCAGTGAACTCATGAAAGTGGTCCTCATGGACCTTAGAACTGAACCAGTTCACATCAAAGGGACCAGTTGCTGGAGCTTTCTCCTTTATCTTCCTAGAGGAGGACTCTCCAGCCTTGGGTGCCATATGTAATATTAAAAAAAAAATAATAAAAGCGAAGCGCTCCAATACCAAACTTAAAACTTTTGCTCATCCCTGAGTAAAGAAAAGAATAGAAAATAAAGAAGAGAGTAGGTGGACGGTGGCAAAAGGGGAAGAAAGAAAAGGATGAAAGAAAGTAGTTGAGTGAAAAGAAAATGTGGAAGGGATATTTAGTGGAAAAAAGAAAATAATGGGGATAGTAAAATAAAAGAGATGAGGGGTTGTGAATATAGAAAAGGGGAAGGTTGTAAGAGGGGTTGAAGATGTAAGAAGGAGATGAAAAATTGTTGTGGTGAAAGTGTGTGGTAAAAGGTTGTATTTATAGGAAGGGGAAGGGGGAGGGGATTTGCGGAAGGGGGATGAAATTTGATTGGTGGGTTTGGGTGGTGGTGGGGTCCACAAAGATTTTCATCCAAATTTTGAAAGTCCTCCTTGAAGGACCTGTCCAGGCGCTGCTGGCGCTAAACGCCAGCTTCGACGTTTAGCGCCGCAAGCGTGGTAAAATTTTATTTTATTTTATTTTATTTTGGGATGAGGTGATCACGCATACGCACACAGGTCCGTGTGTACGTGTGTCTTGAGATCTTCCTCCCGCGCTAAACGCTGCTCCTGGCGTTTAGCGCCACTGAGATAGTGGAATCTTCTTGTAATGCGTGCATTTTGGCGCTAAAAGCCCAGTCTGGTGTCTAGCACCACCCAAATAGAGTTCTCTCCTCAAAATTTGTGTCTCCTGGCATCAAACGCCAGGTTTCGGCATTTAGCGCCAAGGCACCCAAATCCATTTTCCTCCAGGGTGTTCTGTTTTCCCTTCTGATTCCTTCTATTCTTGTTTTAAACACCTTGCATGACCAAAACACATGTAAAACAAAAGAAAATTGAACTTAAATATAATACTTAAATTTAAACTAGAATACTGTGAAATCAAAGGATACGGATTATTGGGTTACCTCCCAACAAGTGCTTCTTTAACGTCAATAGCTTCGTTCATCTCTGCTAAGGTGAGGGTTGATCATAGTGCTTCAACTCCTCACCTCTCACTCTAAATTGTGTTCATGTGTTATCATGGATTAACTCTATATGCTCAAGAGAAAGGATCCTATTCACTGTATGAGGTAACACTAGGCTTTGAGCCAACACCACTTTCATCCTAGGTAAGAAATCTTCAGTGGGGATTTTCCTATTTCTCCATTCCTTAGGTATTTTCTTCTTGGAGTTTCCTCCTTAGTGGATGATGCACCCCCAACACCAAACTTAGGTTTGAAGGGGGTTTTGTATTGATTCCCACTAAAGGAGGCTTGGACGGCAAACTCTATTTCACCTCATTAAGGGATTCTTGGAGATATGGGTTAGTGGATTCATTCTTAATGCACTTGTCTCCTTCACTTGAGTGTTGTATTGTTCTAAAGATCTTGAAAATCAAAAGCTCCTCATGCACCCTCAGAAAAAATTCACTCTTTTTCACATCGATCAGAGCTCTCCCAGTAGCTGGGAATGGTCTTCCCAGGATTATAGAGGCATTTTCATCCTCTCCCATGTCAAGGATCACAAAATCTGTTAGGAGGAAGAATTTCTCCACCTTGACCAAGACATTCTCCACTATTCCATGTGCATATTTCAGAGACTTGTCTTCCATTTGTAATGTTATCCTTAGTGGTTGTGCCTCTTTGATTTACAACTTCTTTATCACAAATAATAGCATTAAATTAATACTTGCACCCATATCACATAGGCTCTTGCTAAAGGTTGTGCTCCCAATGGTGCATGAAATCTGAAAGCTCCCTGGATCTGGCATCTTCCTTAGCAAGTTGCTCTGGATTATTTCACTACATTCTTTGGTCAGGATTACAGTTTCATCTCCCTTCAAAGCTTTCTTCTTGGAGAGTAGATCCTTCATGAACTTGACATAGAGAGGCATTCGCTCCAAAACCTCAGTAAAAGGAATATTAATTTACCACTTTCTGAAGACTTTCAAGAACTTATGGCATTGTCGACTTGTACTCCGGTGCCTTAGGCAATGCCGGATATGTGGTGCACAAAATTGTGATTCACACTTTTCACAACTCCACACAACTAACCAGCAAGTGCACTGGGTCGTCCAAGTAATACCTTACGTGAGTAAGGGTCGATCCCACGGAGATTGTCGGCTTGAAGCAAGCTATGGTCATCTTGTAAATCTCAGTCAGACGGATTCAAATGGTTATGAGATTTTGATAATTAAAAGATAAATAAAACATAAAATAAAATAAAGTTACTTATGTAATTCATTGGTGGAAATTTCAGATAAGCGTTTGGAGATGCTTTGTTGCTTCTGAACCTCTGCTTTCCTATTGTCTTCTTCCAATCATGCGTGCTCCCTTCCATGACAAGCTGTATGATCCTCTCGGGTGAAAAATATCAGGTACGATCTCTGCACGGCTAATCAACTGTCGGATTTCTCGTCTCGGATGAAAAATACCAGGTACAGCTACCGCACGGCTAATCATCTGTCGGTTCTCACTAGCGTTAGAATAGGATCTCTCTATCCTTTTGCACACTGTCACTGCGCCCAACATTCACAAGTTTGAAGCTCTTCACAGTCATCCCTTTCCAGATCCTACTCGGAATACCACAGACAAGGTTTAGACTTTTCGGATCTCGGAATGCTGCCAATGGTTCTAGCCTATACCACGAAGGTTCTAATCCTCCGGATTCGGTCCGTAGATTAGAAACCCAAGAGACTATACTCCGACTGTCGTCTAATGACTACGTTGAACATCATGTAGATCACTTGTGGTTGTCAGGCACGCGGATCTTGGCTAAGCGAGTAACGAAGATAGTGGGTGATTGTCACGGGTCACCCCTTCATTCTGACTTAACTGAATTAAGTACGAGAGTATATCTTGGAGAAGAAGTAGGCGTGAATTGAAAGAAAAACAATAGTACTTGTATTAATTCATGAAGAACAGCAGAGCTCCACACCTTAATCTATGAGGTGTAGAAACTCCACCGTAGAAAATACATAAGAGAAAAAGGTCTAGGCATGGCCGTGTGGCCAGCCTCCAAACGTAACATCAAAGTCTTCAGCTCCATAAAGTCAACAGTAAAAAGTGCTATTTATACTAAACTAGTGACTTAGGTTTTACAGAAATTGAGTAACTAAGTGCAGATAGTGCAGAAATCCACTTCTGGGGCCCACTTGGTGTGTGCTTGGGCTGAGCATTGAAGCTTTCACGTGCATAGGACATTCTTGGAGTTAAACGCCAACTTGGGTGCCAGTTTGGGCGTTTAACTCCAATTTTGGTGCCAGTTCTGGTGTTTTACTCCAGAAAAGGGTTTCTGGTAGGCGTTTGAACGCCAGTTTGGGCCATCAAATCTCGGGCAAAGTATGAACTATTATACATTGATGGAAATCCCAAGATGTCTAATTTCCAACGCAATTGAGAGCGCACCAATTGGGCTTCTGTAGCTCTAGAAAATTCACTTCGAGTGCAAAAGGGTCAGAATCCAACAGAATCTGTAGTTCTTTCTCAGCCTCTGAATTAGATTTTTGCTCAGGTCCCTCAATTTCAACCAGAAAATACCTGAAATCACAGAAAAATACACAAACTCATAGTAAAGTCAAGAAATGTGATTTTTGAATAAAAAGTAATAAAAATATAATAAAAAGTAACTAAAACATACTAAAAACTATGTAAAAACAATGCCAAAAAGGGTATAAATTATCCGCTCATCACAACACCAAACTTAAATTGTTGCTTGTCCCCAAGCAACTAAAAACAAAATAGGATAAAAAGAAGAGAGAATACAATAAATTCCAAAATTATCATTGAAGATTAGTTTTAATTAGATGAGCGGGGCTAGTGGCTTTTTGCTTTTGAATAGTTTTGGCATCTCACTTTATCCTTTGAAGTTCAGAATGATTGGCTTCCATAGGAACTCAGAATTCAGATAGTGTTATTGATTCTCCTAGTTCAGTATGTTGATTCTTGAACACAGCTACTTTATGAGTCTTGGCCGTGACCCTAAGCATTTTGTTTTCTAGTATTACCACAGGATACATAACTGCCACAGACACATGACTGGGTGAACCTTTTCAGATTGTGACTCAGCTTTGCTAGAGTCCCCAGTTAGAGGTTCCCAGAACTTTTAAGCACACTCTTTTTGCTTTGGACCACGACTTTAACCGCTCAGTCTCAAGCTTTTCACTTGACACCTTCACGCCACAAGCACATGGTTAGGGACAATATGGTTTAGCCGCTTAGGCCAGGATCTTATTTCCTTTGGGCCCTCCTATCCATTAATGTTCAAAGCCTTGGATCCTTTTTACCCTTGCCTTTTAGTTTAAAGGGTTATTGACTTTTTCTGCTTGCTTTTTCTTTTTCTTTCTTTTTCTTTATTTTTTTGCCATTTTTTTCGCAAGCTTTGTTTTTTCACTGCTTTTTCTTGCTTCAAGAATCAATTTTTATGATTTTTCAGATTATCAATAACATTTTTCCTTTTTCATTATTCTTTCAAGAGCCAACAATTTTAACATTCATAAACAACAATATCAAAAATATACACTGTTCAAGCATTCATTCAGAAAACAAACATTATTGCCACCACATCAACATAATTAAACTAATAAAGACAAAAACATAGACAAAACATAGAGCATAAAAACCGAAAAATAGAAAAATAAGAACAAGGAAATTAAAGAATGGGTCCACCTTAGTGATGGTGGCTAGTTCTTCCTCTTGAGGATCCTATGGAGTGCTTGAGCTCCTCTATGTCTCTTCCTTGCGTTTGTTACTCCTCTCTCATGGCCTTTTGGTCCTCTCTAATTTCATGGAGGATGATGGAGTGCTCTTGGTGCTCCATTCTTAGTTGTTCCATGTTGAAACTCAAATCTCCTAAAGAGGTGTTGAGTTGCTCCCAATAATTTTGTGGAGGAAAATGTATCCCTTGAGGCATCTCAGGGATTTCTTGATGAGAAATTTCCTCATGCTCTTGTTGAGGTCCATGAGTGGGCTCTCTTATTTGCTCCATCCTTTTCTTAGTGATGGGCTTGTCCTCTTCAATGAGGGGGTCTTCCTCTATGACAATTTCTGCTGAATTGCATAGGTGACAGATGAGATGAGGAAAGGCTAACCTTGCCAAAGTGGAGGGCTTGTCAGCCACCTTGTATAGTTCTAGAGATATGATCTCATGAACTTCTACTTCCTCTCCAATCATGATACTATGGATCATGATAGCCTAGTCTACAGTAACTTCAGACCGGTTGCTAGTAGGAATGATAGAGCGTTGGATGAACTCCAGTCATCCCCTAGCCATGGGTTTGAGGTTAGGCCTTCTTAATTGAACCGGCTTGCCTTTTGAGTCTCTCTTCCATTGAGCTCCTTCCACACAGATGTCCATGAGGACTTGGTCCAACCTTTGATCAAAGTTGACTCTTCTAGTGAAAGGATGAGGATCTCCTCTCATTATTGGCAAGTTGAATGCCAACCTTACAGTTTCCAGACTGAAATCCAAGTATTTTCTCCGAACCATTGTGAGCCAATTCTTTGGGTTCGGGTTCACACTTTGATCATGGTTCTTAGTGATCCATGCATTAGCATAGAACTCTTGAACCATTAAGATTCTGACTTGTTGGATGGGGTTGGTGAGAGCTTTCCAACCTCTTCTTCGAATCTCACGTCGGATCTCCGGATATTCATTCTTTTTTAGCATGAAGGGGACCTCAGGGATCACCTTTTTCTTGGCCACAACTTCATAAAAGTGGTCTTGATGGACTTTTGAGATAAATCTCTCCATCTCCTATGACTCGGAGGTGGAAGCAATTGCCTTCCCTTTCCTCTTTCTAGAGGTTTCTCCGGCCTTAGGTGCCATTAATGGTTATGGAAAAACAAAAAGTAGAGCTTTTTTCACATCAAATTTAAAAGGTTTGCTCGTCCTCAAGCAAAAGAAGAAAGAAAGGAGGAGAAGAAGAAGAAATGGAGGAGATGGAGGGGTGTGATGGATTCGGCCAAAGGGGGTGTAATTGTTTATGATGTGTGAAATTGAAGGTGGTGAGGAGGGGTATTTATAGGGTAAGAGAGAGAGAGGGAAGTCGTGTATGAGGGTTTGGGTTTGGGAGGGAAATGTTTTTAATTTGAATGGTGAGGTAGGTGGGGTTTTATGATGGATGGATGTGGGTGGTGAAGAGATTATGGGGAAGAGGGTAGGATTTGATAGGTGAATGGTATTTGGGAAAGAGGTATTGATGGGATTGGTCAAGGGTATTTGGGGAAGAGTGTTATGGAGAGGTGTGAAGAGGTGAGAGAGTGAGTTGGGGTAGGTGGGGATCCTGTGGGGTCCACAGATCCTGAGGTGTCAAGGAATTCTGCTCCCTGCACCTTTCTGGCGTTTAAACGCCCTCTGTGTGCCATTCCTGGCATTTAACGGCAACTCTACTACCTTTTCTGGCGTTAAACGCCAGGCTGATGCCCCTTTCTGGCGTTTAACGCCCATCAGACACCCTTTTCTGGCGTTAAACGCCAGTCTGTCTGCCAATTCTGCCAATTCTGCCATTTAACGCCAGCCAGACGCCAGACACCCTTTTCTGGCGTTAAACACCAGTCTGGCTGCCAATTTTGGCGTTTAACGCCCAGAATGCTGCCAGACTGGGCGTTAAACGCCCATTATGCTATCCTTACTGGCGTTTAAATGCCAGGAAGCCTGTCCTCCAGGGTGTTCTATTTTTAATGCTATTTTTTTATTCCGCTTTAATTCTGCAGCTATTTTTGTGACTCCACATGATCATCTATCTAAAGAAAACATAACATGACAATGGAAAACAAATATATAAATATAATTAAATAACATTGGGTTGCCTCCTAATAAGCGCTTCTTTAATGTCAATAGCTTGACAATGAGCTCTTAGAGAGCTTCACAGAGACTCAGAGCTTAATGGTGGCCTCCCAACACCAAACTTAGAAGTTGAGTGTGGGGCTCTGTTTGACTCTGTATTGAGAGAAGCTTTTCATGCTTCCTCTCCATGGTTACAGAAGAAGATCCTTGAGCCTTAAACACAAGGTAGTCCTCATTCAAATGAAGGATTAACTCTCCTCTGTCCACATCAATCATAGCTCTTGCTGTGGCTAGGAAGGGTCTTCCAAGGATAATGGATTCATCCTCTTCCTTCCTAGTGTCTAGGATTATGAAATCAATAGGGATGTACAAGCCTTCAACCTTCACTAAGACATCCTCTACAAGTCCATAAGCCTGTTTCCTTGATTTGTCTGCCATCTCTAGTGAGATTCTTGTAGCTTGTACCTCAAAGATCCCTAGTTTCTCCATTACAGAGAGTGGCATAAGGTTTATACCTGACCCCAGGTCACACAGAGCCTTCTTAAAGGTCATGGTGCCTATGGTACAGGGTATTAAGAACTTTTCGGGATCTGGTTTCTTCTGAGGTAATTTCTGTTAAACCAAAGCATTTAGTTCATTGATGAGCAATGGAGGTTCATCCTCCCAAGTCTCATTACCAAATAACTTGACATTTAGCTTTATGACTGCTCCTAGATACTGAGCAACTTGCTCTTCAATAATATCTTCATCCTTTTCAGAGGAAGAATACTCATCAGAGCTCATGAATGGCAACAGTAAGTTTAGTGAAATCTCTATGGTCTCTGTATGAGCCTCAGATTCCCTTGGTTCCTCATTAGGGAACTCCTTAGTGGTCAGTGGACGTCCATTGAGGTCTTCCTCACTGGAATTCACTGCCTCTCCCTCCTCTATAGGTTCAGCCATTTTGGGTATATTGATGGCCTTGGACTTTCTCTTTGGATTCTCTTCTGTATTGCTTGGGAGAGTACTTGGAGGGATTTCAGTAACTCTTTTACTCAGCTGACCCACTTGTGCCTCTAAATTTCTGATGGAGGACCTTGTTTCAGTCATGAAACTATGAGTGGTCTTACTTAGATCAGAGACTATGTTTGCTAAGTCAGAGAGGCTCTGCTTAGAATTCTCTGTCTGTTGCTGAGAATATGATGGAAAAGGCTTGCTATTGCTAAACCTATTTCTCCCACCATTATTATTATTGAAGCCTTGATTAGGCTTCTGCTGATCCTTCCATGAGAAATTAGGATGATTCTTCCATGAAGGATTGTAAGTGTTTCCATAGGATTCTCCCATGTAATTCACCTCTTCCATCCCAGGATTCTCAGGGTCATAAGCTTCTCCTTCAGAGGAAGCTTCTTTAGTACTGCCGGATGCAGCTTGCATTCCAGTCAGATTATGAGAAATCATATTGACTTGCTGAGTCAATATTTTATTCTGAGCCAATATGGCGTTTAGAGTATCAATCTCAAGAACTCCTTTCTTCTGAGTCATCCCATTATTCACAGAATTTCTTTCAGAAGTATACATGAACTGGTTATTTGCAACCATTTCAATGAGTTTCTGGGCTTTTGCAGGCGTCTTCTTCAGATGAAGAGATCCACCAGCAGAGTGATCCAAGGACATCTTGGACAATTCAGACAGACCATTATAGAATATATATAGGATGCTCCATTCTGAAAGCATGTCAGAAAGACATCTTCTGATCAATTTCTTGTATCTTTCCCAAGCTTCATAGAGGGATTCACCTTTCTTCTGTCTGAAGGTTTGGTCTTCCACTCTGAGCTTGCTCAACTTTTGAGGTGAAAAAAATTTGGCCAAGAAAGCATTGACCAACTTTTCCCAAGAGTTCAGGCTTTCTTTAGGTTGTGAGTCCAACCATATCCTAGCTCTGTCTCTTACAGCAAAAGGGAAAAGCATAAGTCTGTAGACCTCAGGATTAACCCCATTGGTCTTAACAGTGTCACAGATCTGCAAGAATTCAGCTAAGAACTGATGAGGATCTTCCAATGGAAGTCTATGAAACTTGTAATTTTGCTGCATTAGAGAAACTAATTGAGGCTTAAGCTCAAAGTTGTTTGCTCCAATTGCAAGAATTGAGATGCTTCTTCCATAGAAGTCGGAAGTTGGTGTAGTAAAGTCACCAAGCATCTTCTTGGCATCTCCACCATTGTTGTTGTTTTCGGCTACCATGTCTTCTTCTTTTTCGAAAATTTCTGAAAGGTCCTCTCCAGAGTGTTGTGCTTTAGCTTCTCTTAGCTTCCTCTTCAGAGTCCTCTCAGGTTCAGGATCAGTTACAACAAGAATGTCTTTATCTCTATTTCTACTCATATGAAAAAGAAGAGAATAGAAAAGAAGAGGAATCAAATAAAATAAAAATATTTTTGTTTTTATTTTAAATATTAGTTAGAATTCGAAAATTAAAAAGAGAAATAAAATAAAATAAAAAAAGGCAAATTAAAAACTAAATAAATTAATTAATTACAAAGATTTTTAAAAAATTATATTTTAAGTTAATTATTTTAAATTCTAATTTTATTTTATTTCTTTTCTTACTATTTGATTTTTGAAATTAATGAGAGAGAAAAGTAGTTAGGTGGTTTTGAAAAAGATAAGAAATAGTAAACTTTTTAAAATTAAAACAAACAAATTAAGTGGTTAATTGAAAAAGATTTGAAAAGCAATTTTTAAAAGATGAAAAGTTAGAAAAGGATTTTGAAATTAAATTTTGAAAAATATATGATTGAAATTTATTTTGAAAAAGATTTGAAAAATAAATTTAAAAAGATTTGATTTTGAAAATTAAAGTTGATGACTTAACTAACAAGAAACTAAAAGATATGATTCTAGAATTTAAAGATTGAACCATTCTTAACAGGAAAGTAACAAACTTGAAATTTTTGAATCAAAACATTAATTATCAGTAAAGTTTTCAAAAATATGGAATAAAATTAAGAAAAAGATTTTGAAAAAAAAATTATTTTGAAGAATTTTTGAAAAACATGAAAGAAAAATGAAAAAGATTTGATTTTGAAAAAGATTTGAAAAGATAGAATTTTTAAATTGAAATTTTGACTTGACCAATAAGAAACAACTAAATTTTGAAAATTTTTGACTAAGTCAACCCAAAATTTTGAAATTTATGAGTGAAATAAAGGAAAGATATTATTTTTTATTTTTTTGAATTAATGAAAAAAGAGAAAAACAACAAAATGACACAAGACATAAAAATTTAAGATCAAAACAAATAATGCATGCAAGAACACTTTGAATGTCAAGATGAATACCAAGAACACTTTAAAGATCATGATGAACATCAAGAACATATTTTTGAAAATTTTTAAGAAAAGAAAGACATGCAAGACACTAAACTTAGAAATTTTTATTGTTTAGACTCTATGAATTCGAAAATGTATATGAAAAATACGAAAAGACACAAAACAAGAAAATCACACGATTAAACAAAGAAAGTCAACAAGAACAACTTGAAGATTAAGAAAGAACACAATGCATATATTTTCAAAAATTAAAAAAAATTAAAACATGCAATTGACACTAGACTTAAAATTTGACACTAGACTCAGACAAGAAACACAAAATTTTTTTGGTTTTATGATTTTATTATTTTTTTTTGTATTTTTCGAAATTATTTTGGAAAAAGAAAATAAAGAAATTCAAAATTTTTAATAAGAATTCCAGGATTCCTGTAATGTTAGTCTAAAGCTTCGGTCCAAAAGATTAGACATGACCAAATGGCCAGCCAAGCTTTAACATAACACATACAAGCATGTCCTTTCTACAATGGAAAGTGGAAACCTCAGTCCAAAAGATTAGACATGGCTTAACAGCCAGCCAGGTTTCAACATATCTCATGAAGCTCTAGCATTCATTCTTAAAAATTTTTATGAATTTTTTTTCGAAAACACATATTTTTTTGTATTTTTATATTTTTTTTTGAAAATAAAAATAAAAGCTTAAACATAAAATAAAATTACCTAATCTAAGCAACAATATGAACCGTCAGTTGTTCAAACTCGAACAATCTCCGGCAACGGCGCCAAAAACTTGGTGCACGAAATTGTGATTCACACTTTTCACAACTCCGCACAATTAACCAGCAAGTGCACTGGGTCGTCCAAGTAATACCTTACGTGAGTAAGGGTCGATCCCACGGAGATTGTCAGTTGAAGCAAGCTATGGTCATCTTGCAAATCTCAATCAGGCGGATTCAAATGGTTATGAGGTTTTGATAATTAAAAGATAAATAAAACATAAAATAAAATAAAGTTACTTATGTAATTCATTGGTGGGAATTTCAGATAAGCGTTTGGAGATGCTCTGTTGCTTCTGAACCTCTGCTTTCTTATTATCTTCTTCCAATCATGCGTGCTTCCTTCCATGGCAAGCTGTATGATCCTCTCGGATGAAAAATACCAGGTACGATCTCTGCACGGCTAATCAACTGTCAGATTTCTCGTCTCGGATGAAAAATACCAGGTACAGCTACCACACGGCTAATCATCTGTCGGTTCTCACTAGCGTCAGAATAGGATCTTTCTATCCTTTTGCACACTGTCACTGCGCCCAACATTCGCAAGTTTGAAAATCTTCACAGTCATCCCTTCCCAGATCCTACTTGGAATACCACAGACAAGGTTTAGACTTTCCGGATCTCAAGAATGCTGCCAATGGTTCTAGCCTATACCACGAAGGTTCTAATCCTCCGGACTCGGTCCATAGATTAGAAACCCAAGAGACTATTCTCCGGCTGTCGTCCAATGACTACGTTGAACATCATGTAGACCGCTTGTGGTTGTCAGGCACGCGGATCTTGGCCTAGCGAGTAACGAAGATAGTGGGTGATTGTCACGGGTCACCCCTTCATTCTGACTTAACTGAATTAAGTACGAGAGTATATCTTGGAGAAGAAGTAGGCGTGAATTGAAAGAAAAATAATAGTACTTGCATTAATTCATGAAGAACAGCAGAGCTCCACACCTTAATCTATGAGGTGTAGAAACTCCACCGTAGAAAATACATAAGAGAAAAAGGTCTAGGCATGGCCGTGTGGCCAGCCTTCAAACGTAACATCAAAGTCTTCAGCTCCCTAAAGTCAACAGTAAAAAGTGCTATTTTTACTAAACTAGTGACTTAGGTTTTACAGAAATTGAGTAACTAAGTGCAGATAGTGCAGAAATCCACTTCTGGGGCCCACTTGGTGTGTGCTTGGGCTGAGCATTGAAGCTTTCACGTGCATAGGACATTCTTGGAGTTAAATGCCAACTTGGGTGCCAGTTTGGGCGTTTAACTCCAGTTTTGGTGCCAGTTCTGGTGTTTTACTCCAGAAAAGGGTTTCTGGTGGGCGTATGAACGCCAGTTTGGGCCATGAAATCTCAGGCAAAGTATGGACTATTATACATTGCTGGAAATCCCAAGATGTCTAATTTCCAACGCAATTGAGAGCGCGCCAATTGGGCTTCTGTAGCTCCAGAAAGTTCACTTCGAGTGCAGGAGGGTCAGAATCCAACAGCATCTGCAGTCCTTTCTTAGCCTCTGAATCAGATTTTTGCTCAGGTCCCTCAATTTCAGCCAGAAAATACCTAAAATCACAGAAAAACACACAAACTCATAGTAAAGTCCATAAATGTGATTTTTGAATAAAAACTAATAAAAATATAATAAAAAGTAACTAAAACATACTAAAAATTATGTAAAAACAATGCCAAAAAGGGTATAAATTATCCGCTCATCAATATGTCTCATGATCAACTGGAAAGGGGTTATCCGAATGCCTTGAAGGGGCATGTGCTACAACATCCTCAGTCTTTTTTGGAGCTTTTTTTTCAATTGGCTCTTCAGTAACCTTTGCCTCCTCATTTGTCACTGATTCGCCCACCAATGTGATAGCCTTGCACTCTTCTCTTGGATTAGGCATTGTGTCACTAGGAAGAGTGTTGGGAGGACTCTCAGGTATATAATAATTGATCTGTTAGCTATAACCTGGCCCAATTATACTTATAAATTAGAATCTGAATAAAATAAATAAAATGCGACCTACTTCAATTAGAGAAAATCTCGGTTATAACGAAACCATTTCGAAACAGATTAAGAGTGCTTAGCAAAATATCAAGAAAATATCTCAACCACTCTGAAGATGTAACACTCTATAAGTACAAAGTCGGAGTGTCTTTACAGGTGTTCGTCGTCGCTGTTCCTCTTCAAGTCAACGTATACCTCATCCATCCCAGGCGAAGACAAGTTTAACTCTGGATAGGATGAGCTATACATCCTCTGAGGCTTACTATGTAGGAACATCTGGCACCTGGTGCGGAATTCAAAGTTCACAAACTTACCGGCAAGTGCACCGGGTCGTACCAAGTCATACCTCAGGTGAGTGAGGGTCGATCACACGAGGGTTAATGGACCAAGCAACAATGGTTGAGTAATTCACTTAGTCAGACAAGCAGAAAAGAGTGTTTTAGGGTTAATATGCATTAAACAGTAAATCAGGAGAACTAAAAAAGCAAGCAGTGAACGGATTGTAAAGATTATATGAGAGAATAGTTAAGGTTTCAGAGTTGTTTAGTTTCCGGATTTCTATTTCTTACCAACTATTTTAATCATGCAAGATTCAATTCATGCCAAACTGTAATTGACTAAACCCTAATTCTTTAGTAATTTAGTCTACTCTAACCTAGTTAACCGCCAATTCCTTGGTCACTTAATTTCGATTAGAGGTTCAAGTCTAATTCTAGTTTATTAACCACAAAAACCCTAATTACTCAAATATAAGAGGATATATATCACGTATTCCATTAAGTTCAAGCAATTAGTGTTCAGGAGGAATTACTTTCAAGCTTTTGTCCAAGTAAATTACTTTTCCAAGGTTTAACAAGAACTCAAGTAGAAAAAGGGTTATCTCCCAATATACCCTAATTCCTAAGATGAAGAACGAAAGCAAATCCTTGAATTTGAAATCAATATATTAATTAAAATAGAATGACAATAGTATTAATCCATAGAATAAACAGAGCTCCTAACTTTAACAGGGGAGGTTTAGTTGCTCATGACTTAGAGAAAAACTAAGGTTCCAAAATCTGTGAAAACTAGAATGAGGTAGAGAAAAAAGGTCTAGGCCAAAGGGCTAAAACTTTTTCCTTTTATATTTAACCTAATTTGATTTGAAAATAAAATAGAATAATAAATTCTAAACCTAAAAGATTGTGTTTTGAAATAATAATAATAATAATAATAATAATAATAATAATAATAATAATAATAATAATAATAATCATAAGAAAGTAAAATAAAATAATTATTAACTAAATCTTCAGCCATGAAGCCCTTCTTTATGATCTAGATCTGCGCTACTGGCGCTAAACGCCAGTTTATCTTCAGCCATGAATCCCTTCTTTATGATCTAGATCCGCGCTACTAGCGCTAAACGCCAATTTCGGCATTTAGCGCCCTTGAGGCAGAGATGTTTTTGTCTTTCTGGCGCTAAACGCCAAGCTCGGCATTTAGTGTTGATAGCTTCTGATTTTGGGCATGAATTACGACGTCTTTCGCGTTTAGTGCCAGCTCAGCAAAAAGCTTGCACGCGGTACGTGGCATCTGGAGCCAAATGCCCAGTAGTGGCGTTTAGCCCCATCTTGGCAGCTACGAACTTCTTCATTTTTCTTCTGTACGAACTCTGCCAAACATGTCTGGATTTTTCCTGAAATAAATAAAACCATAACGCGTCTCAAAGTAGCATCCAAATAGGCTTTAAATACTAAAAACTCAACAAAACTCACTAAATTCATATTCAAAATAACAAGAAAATAAAAAAAAGATGCTCACGCATCAGCTCCCACGGGGCCGAGTTTTATCTAACCCCACCACTACCTCTTCTACTTGCCTTTACCTCTTTTTTCAGGTCTTTAACAAATGGCGGAAGAGCAAAACATTCCCCCTCCTTCTATTCCAGCCGAGCTACTGGCTATAAATGAATCATTATGGGCCGAGGTCCAGAGAGTGACTGAACTACTGAATCTAAGCAGAATGGACGAAGTGAGGAGGAGAACCAGAAAAATGTTAAAATGGTGACAACGGTGACGACCACACCTCGGAAGTAAAGACCGCGGTAGTAATCACTCCAAAGTCATCAACAAAAAGAACAAATTCTTTTTCGAAGGATATTATAAGTTTCCATAAGCTAAAAAACTTTACTCTGCCAATAACGTTGAACCCCTATGAGGGAATCAACGACTCTAATATCCATGTCACAAAATTCTACCCGATGATGTTCATGAATGGTGCATCCAATCCAATACTTTGTCGTGCATTTTCTATTTTTTTTTTACGGTGCTGCCTTGATCTGGTTTTCTGGTTTACTTGCAGGTTGTATATCAAGTTTCAATGAGCTGGTCGGCCCATTTTTCAATAACTTTGCAGCTTCGAAGATCTATGTGCACGACTTAAACTATCTCAGTACCATAAGGTAAGGACAACACAAGAGTCTCAAGGACTATATGACATGATTCGCTAAAGTGTCTATGGAGATCCCAAACATCAACCCAGATGTCCATCTACATGCATTGAAGAGTGAACATTGTCCTGAAAAATTCCAGGAGACAATAACAATGACAAAACTAAAGACACTAGGCGAGTTCTGAGAGAACACAACAGGCCAAATAGAGATAGAAGATCTTTGACAAGTTCAAAGAGGGGAAAAACAAACTCTTAGCCGAGAAGATGACAAACAAAATAAACATCAAAACAATAGGGAGGACCATTCAGAATAGCTAAGGTTATTGGATGAGACACACTCCCTGCACCTTCAACTATGAATGTTTCACATTCATATCACATCATTTTATTTTTTTCATCTCATTAT
>NC_029787.2:115781962-115784089 GCF_000816755.2 Arachis ipaensis
TTATTATTATTATTATTTCTCTCCCCTTCACAACAAGCAAAACCATATTGACTTATAAGTCGGCTTATTTACTATCACACATCAAATAATGCACCAAACCAAATGCCTATTTAATCGATTATTCAACGAAAAGAACACTCAAACATACCCATCCAAATAACCAAATCATGCAATATACTTAAGTTATGTTCATTCAAATACTTTACAAATTAAAATTGTTCCCAACATAAGAAGACATTATACTTGACCGAGCTATCCTTATGTCATCAATTACCAAACTATTACAATTGAAGTTATTAAAACAACTTCCATCCAAATAAAACAAAAGGCAAATTTTCTTAAATAAAAAGCAGGTGTCATGGCGTAGCCATGTTCTCATCATCACCCTCTTGATCCTGGTTATCATCAATAAAATTTTCCATTCACAATCACTTTGTAGAAGTCCATAGCAAAAATGTTAGTGTCTGGCGCCCTAAACTTGACTTGCTCTACAGCCCTCTCGAACCGTGGCAAACATCTCCGATCCATACCCATCTTTATTCGTTTCTAAGCTTTCCTTCTCTAAAGACAACTCCACAATAATTACAACTCATTGTAAGTGGGGTAGTTTCTCTTTCCAACACCTTTTAAATTTATCACATTTTTAATATTTAATTCATTCAATTTCCTTCATCAAATTACCAATCTTAACATACTTTTTCTATAATACCAGTTAAGCTTAAGGACTCACATATTATCAATATTCATAATAACTCTTAGTTTTATTTTACTTTATTATTATTTAACTTAGACTTTTCTCTCTAACATGACTGTTATTTTTCAAGTACAACAAATTGAGCTTGGGGCTATTATTATTACCACGATTTTGATTTATAGGTCGAAAACTCAACATGTCTTATTGAAACATATCACAGGTCAAGTTTGGGGACTGTGAGCCTTTAGCTATAACTCGACCCAATTATACCTATAAATCAGAATCTGAATAAAATAAATAAAACATGACATACTTTAGTTAGAGAAAATCTCGGTTATAACAGAAATGTTTCACAACAGATTGAGAGTGGTTACCAAAATATCAGAAAAATATTTGGGATAAGTACGATTTTGCTCCCTATGGTTTAGCCTGAAAATCAAAATCGTCCGTAACCTTTTTTTTGGGTTCAAAATCATTCTCAACGTTTCATTTAGAGTTAAAATCGTCCTTTTGGATAGATTAATTTTTAAATGACAAAAATAATCCCTATCTTTTTTTTTACTACCTTCACCCCTTGGCGACTCCTTGTTCTCAATGGCCTTCAAACCCTAAAGCTCCATCATAAATCGCGAAACCATAACCGCTCCATCCCCTTTCTTGACCACCACTATCTTTGGGTCCTTCTCCACATGTGCCCACCTCGGCATCCCCACCACAGTCACGTGCAACCATAGCGTCATCCCGCACGGCAACACCATCACACCCTTCTTGAATTCTGGTCCAGAAATCAAAACCAAATTCTGATTTTGCGAGTGGGACTGTGAATGTGTCATTGAGGAAGGTGAAGGTGGTGTCTTTTTTGGCAAAGGAGACCGTGGCTTCTCTAAATACGAGTGGGATTTCGAAGGTCATAAAAAGGAGATCGCCCTCAACATTCCAAAAATGTCGTTGCGAGTGGCACAAAGGTCAGCGACAATGTTGAGTAGGGAGTTGGAGAGGGAGAGGAGGCGATGGAAGAAGAAGAAGAGAGTGAAGGAGAAGGATTGGGAGGGAGAGGTGTGGGTATAATGGTCCGAATGACGGTTTTAAAACCAATACAAACCTTAGAGACGAATTCGAATGCAAAAAAATCAGGGACAAATTCGATTTTTGAGTTAAACTACCTTACCAAAATCGTACTTAACTCAAAATATCTCAACCACTCAGAAGAGGTAACACTCTATAAATACAAAACCCTAAGTACGTAAAAGGTACGTTATTCATTTTGAATATACTCAATATTCAACTTTTACTCTTATTGACTTGAGTGTCGGAGTGCCTTTGCAAGTGCTCTCCGTCGTCGTTCCTCTTGAAGCCGACGTATACCTCATCCATCCCAGGTAAAGACAAGTTTAACTTCGGACAAGACAAGCTATACATCCTCTGAGGCTTAC
>NC_029787.2:115784136-115786371 GCF_000816755.2 Arachis ipaensis
TTACCATATCAACGAGTTTCAAGAAAGTAACCAGTTTTCAATAAAATAAAACAATGCCATATTAGTGAGAACTTTTCCACAAAATAAAATATAAGTTCTAAACCCAAAATACACCAATAATAGGAACACAGAGTTTCATCAAAGTATGTAATGTATCCAACAAAATAAAAGGCCTACTATCATAAACTTAAACCACAAAATATTATTATCATTTACAAAATATTAGGATTAGATTTGGAAGTGATAGTGGGTTCATTGTTGTGGGGCAAAGAGTTATTAACAGCATGGGGTTGGTTCATTGTTGTTAGCGAATAGGATATTATTAGCAGAGGTGTGGGCTTATGATTGTTATTAGCAGCAGGGATAATAGGTTGATTGTTGTTGGGCAGGGGACTTGAAGTGGAGACATGACTATGATTTGGGTCATTGTTTTACAGGGATTCATTGTTGGGCATAGTTGCATCTTTGTCATTAGGTTTGGGAGGGCTATTTTAAGTAGGGAATTCACCATTGGGTTTTCTCTTCATATTTCCATTAGAGTCACCACCCACTATGAGCTCATCATCATCATCATCATCATTATAAATAACAATCCCTTTTTTCTCAAGAATTTTTAGTAATGACACTCCAAGCTCAAAGTAAACATCAATTAGTCCATCATTCTTTTGAGCCATAAAACACATTTTTCTTAGCTCATTGTCAGAATTTGGAGCTCTTAAACCATTGTTTAAACTCCTCCCAAGAATATGATACCAGCATTCTTCTATCTTGTCATATCCCGTTTTTTATAATAATTTGTCACGAAAAATACATCCAATGTATCTTTATCAAGGTCACTAACACAGACCTTCTTATTAGGTGAATACACATGTATTCTTTTTTCATTTTTCTAAAACTTTTTTTTATTATGGAACATAATGTCTAACAATAGACCTTTTTGTTAGGAGAATAAATAGTTATTCACTTATTCTTTTTTCATCTTTCTAAAATTTTTCTCCATCATGGAACATAATGTCCAACAACACATCCATCTACATGGTTGAAAAAAAAAGTTTCGTACACAGACAAATCACACTGAGATAGAATTCACCAGTATCATTCACAGATAGCACAAAAATACCTATACAAATTACTAAGCCAAATTTAATCCCTCATGAAAAGACACACACACACACATACAAATCACATTGAGATAGAGTTCACTAATATCATTTACAGATAGCACAAAAATACCTATACAAATTACTAGGACACCGTTAATCTCTCATGAAAAGACACACAGACACACACAAATCACATTTAGATAGAATTCACCAGTATCATTCATAGATAGCACAAAAATACCTATACAAATTACTAGACCACCTTTAATCACTCATGAAAAGACACCCATTATTTCACCATGGAAATATAGCATAAAAAAATCCTTAAACACACTCATTAATCACATTGAGATAGAATTCACTAGTATCATTCACAGATAGCACAAAAATATCTATAGAATAACAAGCATCAAAATAAAATTCTAATAGAGACTCCACTTCAAAAAGGATAGAATAACAATATACAAAACAAGCAACGATGATTAACAAACATCAAAGCATTGCATAAAATTTGAAAAAAAAATCATCACTAACCTCAGTGACAAAACAAAAAACCCTTTGCAGTGACAAAAGAACTCTCCGCATGACTATATAAACTAGGCGATGTTCCTACAGCTTTCAAAAACCCTAACGCAGTTACCAATTGCTAATTTCTATCACCCATGGAAGAAAGAAATTTTTTTATCTCTGCAATTCTCGTGGAGAAGTAGAAGACGAAGAGTGATGGAAAAAGAGGGGGTAACATTTTATTTCTCTTCACCAACAAACGATGTCATTTCAAAGTGTATTTAGAGCTAAAACACAAAACAACGTCATTTCTCTGTGTCCAGTGTGGCAAGCATTGGCCACATCACTCACGGTGGTGCTCTAGTGGCGGAGAATGAGGGTGGGACTAACGTGGTGCATTTTTTTGAATATAGGGGGATTAATTTAGAGCAGGCAATTGGGATCTCGAAAACTAAATCAATGCAACTCGCCAATCTCATGGATCAAAGTTGGGCTTAACTCTATATTGTTTATCACACTTTTATGATAATAATATCTAGATATCATATTAACAAAATCATTTATTACTAGGATTTTACTTTTAGATTTCTTTTCTATAAATAGAATAAAAAATATTGTAATTTTA
>NC_029787.2:115786416-115791827 GCF_000816755.2 Arachis ipaensis
TATATATTTATTTGCAAAATATTTTTTGTATTATATTATTTTAAATCGGTTAATCATTAAGAAATTAGTCCGGTTCAACCATTTTATTGATTTTTAATTGATTTTTTCAATTTTTGACTGATTGTTTTACAACAAATTTTTATCATGACGCAAACTAATTTTCAATTAACATGGTCAAACAGATTAATTTGGTCTAATTTTTAGAATTATTGTTTTTTGTCATTCTTATTTGTACTACAGCTCCTAGTAAACCCGAAATAATGAAATATAACATATTGAAAAGAAAATATGTTATATAAAAAATATAAAATATTAAAAGAAAAAATTATTTTGCATTTGATATATTAACTTATAAGAATAACAAAATTGAATGACATTAATTATCATATGTTAGCTAAAATAAAAAGAAAAAATATCGATCACAAACGATAATAAAATGAGAGTATTTCATTGTAGATTATTTTTCATATGAAAAAGTGAGTGGTGTATTTATAGAATATTAACATCTAGAGTGTTTTGCAATGGAGATGTTCAAAGTTGCGGAAGGGAATCCTGACAACACACAGGTAGTGTGTTGAGCAACATGCAGATGGCGTACTGGTCTTGTCCAGATGGTATGACGTCCTCTGAGCAACACGCAGGCCACGCACTATTGTTGTCTTGGGACTAGCTTTGACCAGCTTTTCTCAACACGAGAGCAGTGAACTGAAAACACGTGGGCTGTGTACTACTGCTGCATGCATGCAGCGATCAGGACTTGTGCATAGGGAACAGGAGATGCATGCTTTGGCTCTTTAAATTGGCACTCTCTCAACGTCACATCCACAATAATTGGAAGAAGAGTTTATTCTGCTTGAAGAAGCACTACAACATTTTAGAGTTGAGACAACATTTAAGAAGTGTTGCCTAAAGGTTCATAAAATGTTACCTTTGATCTATAGCAACATTTTTGGACTTGAGGCAACGTTTTTGGGGGGGCCTTGCAGATGCGGCCATTGCCTTAGGTTGAGGCAACGCTTTTTTGGCTCAAAAGTAACAGTTTTGAAGACAACTCTTTAAAAGCGTTGCTTATTCTTTAAAATAGACAACACTTCTGAACTGTGTTTTAGACAACACTTTACACCTGTTTCTTTGGCTGTCATGCTTCAGCTACTAGTAAGAAGCGTTGCCTTTTCTTCTGAGTATGCAACACGTTAAAGTGTTGCCTATTGTTTAGAATATGCAACCCGTTAAAAATATTGCCTATTTATTTGAATTCGCAACTTGTTAAAAGTGTTGCCTATCAGTTTGATATGCAACCCTTGGAAGCATTGCCTATTCTTCTAAATATGCAACCCATGAGTGTTGCCTTTAAACTAAATATGCAACAATTGAAAGGTTGCCTTTTTGGCTAAAAATAAAGATTGTTTTTGCAGTGAAAATACAAAAGAAACATGTATAATCATTTAGTTATTAAATAAATTTGTACAAATAAAATTTAGAAAAGAGATAAAACCTCAAGTAAAATTCTTAAGAATTATAGGGACTTGAGACAAGGCATAAATAAACAAATAAATAAAACTCCTACAATTGCACAAATTCAGACAGCAGAAATTTTTTGCTTAAGTTATAAAGTTCACTCAAGTCCTTGCCACAGAAAATTACAAGTGTAGCTTGCTTGGTAAGGAGTTCGAAAATTATTTTTCCTTCTTGGTAACTGCTTCCAAAGGCTGTTCTAGAAATAACATCGCAAGCCAAATTTTGGATGGAAGGCCATACATTAGTGTCGCATTTACCCTCTGAAGGCAGCATCTCCTCCCATTTAGTAATCACATCATCGCAACATTGGATCATTGTAGATGTTAGAACCTATATACATAGTTAGTAGCAGAGTCAGCAATGCTTAACATACATAAATATAAGAGAATTTATTGGAATAAAAAGCAAATTAAACCAACTTTTAATTTGTCATGATGGAAAGTAGGGTTGATGATCTTTCGATATGTGTGCCATTGTTGGTCCTCATAGTTTGGAAGTCCAGAGCCCATTAACGTGGCAAGACGCATCAGATTAGGCTTTTCTTTCATGAAGTAACAGTTATTGGTAAGAACTTTTTTAATATGCTCAGGGTTTGTGATATTCACCTTTAGTGTCTGACCTTCCCAAAAGAATGAATTCTTCCCTGTCCATCACGAGTTTTTGATGTTATCAACACCAGAAGCAAAAACATTATACGATTTGAAAATCATATAAGTGGGAGCGGACCAAATTTGATGATAGCACATATAAGAAGGGAAGGCAAAAGACAACGTATCCACTTATTACCTTAGCTACTACCACAAGTAACCTACACATATATCAATGAAGCTTAGTTTTTATTATTGAGATGCATAAAATCTCTTTACTGTAACAGAATTATCTTAAAGCTATATTGTTACATTAGAAAATCAAATCACTAATGATCTGACACTTGAGAATCACACCCATCGCCTCTCTGTGAATCAAATTCTACCTTTGCTGCTTAGTCTTGTTCATATTGAGACGATAAAGATGCTTTCATGATCCTGATAACACCAAAAACTATCTTTATGCCTAAGATCAGAATTTCAAAACAGACGCACAATCACAAAATATAAAGGGGAAAATAAAAACCTTGGTGCTGGATGGAAACAAATAGTGAACACTATATTAGTTGTTCTCTCGTGAAACCAATCTTTTCTTCTGTGAAGTTCACATAGTGTCACAAGCGCTTTCTTAACTCATGCTTCATCCTCTACCTGTTGAAAAAAGACAAAGAACAAACACATACACAAACATTCATTCAAATTGTTCAATAAGCACAGCCATCTGAGGAAATCACACAGCCAACATAACCAAAAGGTTCAATTGAAATTAAATGAGACCTATAGCATTGAAAACAAGACACTTTCAAAGCATGGTTCTTCGCTTTTTTCTTATGCTTCTAGTTCACTTAATACTATGAGTTAGGTGATCAAATGCCAGCTTCTTCATGTCCTGTCACCCAAGGTTTGAAGCTCTATGAACAACAGCAGAGTTTTGCCATTATCAGCAATCTGCCAAAATTCAAATAAAAAATCACTACAGCATCACATTTTTCACAATTGCAACAATTCAATTGGCTCCACATTTATGTTTTGACCACTAACATGAATTCAAGTATATTGAGAGTTGAAGAACTTGGCAAGAAACTCTCTTGAACTTTGCAGAATCTATCAACCTCTTCCTCTATAAAAAAAATAGCTTACTTACATCCTGAAGCATTAAATAAAAAGAATAGCTACATTTTGGCATTCTATAAAGCCTGTGCTGTCCAAATCATAGAGCTTAAATGAAACTGCAAAAGAATTGCAAAGCCTATGCTGTCCAAATTATAGATCTGCATGCAGTAAAATTCTAATGTTAAAAGGACATCCAATTAACTAAAATGACTAGTACTTGGCCTCTCAAGAGTGGATTACATAATTAACAGTGGATAATTTGTTAATTACCATATTTAAATGGGAGACACAATTTAGCTAAAAAAGGAAACAGAACAAGACTTGATCCTACAACTACTCAGCTAATCAAATAATATATAGATTACAAAATACTAAACAACAGCATATTTGTAAATTTCAAACTAATCAGTGATCACATTGAGCATCCTTCAGGTTGAAGTTAAATTAGTTTTTATAAGTTGAAGTAGTAAAACAAGTTTTTCATTGAAATAGATATTGCACACAAAATCCATCAAGCAGCCAAACCATTGTTTACAACTTTACAAGATAAAACCATTGAAATAGCTATTGCACACAAAAACCATCAAATGTTTAAGCGCTTGAGGCAGCTGTAACCAAAACAAAGCTTCCAAGAATTTTCCAAATATTGTAGCTATGAAAGCAAACCTAATTTGCAAATAGAGAAGCAGAAAAAAAGAAGTGAACGTAATTGGAAGCATGGCGAAAAACATAGTGCTAACTCAATTGAACTAAAAGAATTCCTAGCCAACTCTAACACCTACAATAACAATGAATCCATGGTTAAATTCCCAATTGAGATTCCACCAACAATAATTAAATTTCAAGCCCTAAAATTGCCATCATTTAGTGATTAAAGTAGCGGCAGATAAATATATCATAACAATGAAACATTGTAGTGATTTTACATTACCAGAATTAATTAAGCAGTAGGCAATGAACAGATAGCGACGTGAGGAAGGACGAACCCAACGGCGAGGCGAGGCGAGCAGCGATGAACACGACGGAGACGCCAACAATGACGCCAGCAATGAGGAACACAGGCAATGACGAGGAAATTGAATAGAGAAGAGTAAATCGCGAGCAGTGACAAGGAACGCGAAGAGAAAAGAGTAAATCACACATCAATCAAAATTCAAAGTAGTTGGAGTTGTTTTGTTATTTCAACAATTCAACCAAATTAACCACTAGTAAGTAAAGTTTGAGAGAAATTGTTGTCATGCCTGAGAGACTTGAGAGGAAGATGTGGACGACACCACGGCGGAGCAAAGCGAATGTTTCAGAATGACACGAGCTGAAGATCGAACATGGCGGAGCAGAGCAAAACACGATGCGAGAAGAAGCACATGACACGAACAGAGCAGAGCAGAGCAGAATGTTATGCGAGCAGCGGAGCAGAACACAACACGAGCAGAGCAGTGAAGAACACCACGACGGCGAGAGAAAAGAACGCAGAACACGAGTCAATGTCGTGAAATTGTGGAAATTGAGCTAGGGTTGGGGTTAGGATTTTGATTCTAAAATGGTAGGAATTGAGTTCTGTTTCTACGTATACTTGAATTCATGTTAGTGAGGAAGGTGATGAATCAATTATTGCTCGTGTTTCCTTTCTTGTTTTTGGTTTAGGAGGGAAAGTAAGTTCTATTAAAATATTTGGAGGGAATTAAAATTTTGATGAAAAAGATTTAAACAATGTTTACTACCAGAAGTTTATTATATATTTAAAAGCAACGTTTTTCATATGTTCTTTAAATCTATCAAAGAGAACCCTTATTAACAAAGAGTTGTAATAGTCTTATTTTTTGCAATAAATTTTAAGTGTTGCTTTTGACTATTTTAAACAACATTTTTTAAGTGTTGTTTATAGCATATGTTGCAATAGCTCAAAAATGTTGTAGTGAAGAGATGGAGAGTGTTGAGAGTGTTAAGAGATTCAAATAAAAGAGAGAGGTTAAGAGTGATTTTTCTTAAATTTTAGGGTAAGTAGTGTTAGTTTTATTTACTAGAAAATGGTACATGATTAGACATTGAGAGCGAAACATATTATTAATCATTTGGATCGTCTAAATTATGTTAAAAAAAAATTGTTTAGAACTCAAAATTTGATTAATGCTATTTTTAGTGTTTTCATTCATAATTATTTTATTCATTTTAAGTAGTCATAAATTAT
The DNA here is from genome assembly GCF_000816755.2 of Arachis ipaensis. Lineage (NCBI taxonomy): Eukaryota > Viridiplantae > Streptophyta > Magnoliopsida > Fabales > Fabaceae > Arachis > Arachis ipaensis. The sequence continues at coordinate 115,791,823 of NC_029787.2, forward strand.
ATAAC
>NC_029787.2:115791924-115805910 GCF_000816755.2 Arachis ipaensis
TGCTATTAGTGTAATTAATAATAATTAGAATTTGGGTTTTTTACTTATTTAAACTGAAAAAAATAGCTAATAATGTATGAACCTAATACAACATTATTTATGCAAATGTCTTTTTTATTATTATTATTATTAGTACATCACACTGACTAATTTATTTTTAACACATAAAATGTAAATCGCAACAAAGACTTGGAATTTAATGCATTTTAAATATCTGGTAAATCGTACTAGTCATTTAAAAATTTAAAAAACAAGTAAAGTCATCAAAACTAGTTGTGAATTACACATGCATATTTGTAAAAATTTTGGATTGTATATTCAAGTAAATTGTAATAGGTAAGCAGAATTTACAAGAAATTAACAAAAAGATATAATCCCACTGCAATTTACATGTTTAAAAAAAAAAAGGCCCAAAGCCACTGCGATTTACTTGTACAAAACCAAAGAGATAATCCACAAAAGGCATTGCGATTTACTTGTAAAATAAAGCTAAAAAAATGTGCAATCACTTGGTGTAACACTCTACCATACAAAGTCTTATGCTTAAGTCATAATTTTGAGATGGTAAGGTATTACGACCTCTAGAATTAAAATTTAGTACGTATAGTAGTATGAATAATTGATTATAACTAGGAGCCTTTGTAGAAAAAGGGGTAAACAAAAACCGTAACTCGAAAGCGCAACACTCCGATCGATAACGTAACGAACAGGGATAAGCTAACGCGAGATTATATATATACAAAAGAGTGTCAAAAACGGAAATATCAAAACTCAAATCCGGATGCGAAGATAACCGGTCCGAGCATAGCAATATATACATATAATAAAATAAGGAAACCCCAAAGGAAACCCAAAGGGACACAAAAACAAAGAACCTAGTCTCCAAAATCCCCTCTAAGAGGAGTCATCACAGTTTGTATTATTCAATGGAGATAAAAGTATCTAAGAGAAATCATAAAATCAAAACAGAGTCTCGAAAACAAGGATCTTCGCTAATCCAGAAGTCTCCAGCATGCCTCAACGAGAAGCTTCGCGTCCTGCATTTGAAAACCACGAAATCCGCATGGGTGAGAACCAGAGGTCCCCAGCATGGTAACAGTTCCCCATATATAACATGTAATAATAGAGGAAAGCCGAAGGCAATCCTAGGACTTCCTCCAGATAATATCAAAGCTTATAAACAAGCTAAACCATAAGTGGTAACTGACTAAAGATCCTTCAGTCTAACTAATACTTTCCTTTCCAATTCCTTCAGACCTCCCAACCACTAGAAGGAGTATAATGTAGCAAACACAGCTAAATCAAACAAGAGATATACAAATAGGAACAGATAAAGCATTTAGACAATTAGCAAGTAATATGCAGTCAAATAGGCAATCTCAAACAATTCATATAGTATGCATATGATAAATGCCTGTCCCTAGTGGCTGATGATATCATCTGTCGGTTATAGAGCCAACCCGACAAGTCCTGGTAGCTAACCATTGCACTGTCCCTCTGTCGCGCATCCCCAACTCGAGTTATACTCATCATAAACTTGATCATAATCATGATCCATATCCATCACCCTCACTGGTGAATATTTACGGGGGCGAGCTCATCCGGGGCTTTTACAGTGCCCAGCCACACTTACGACATAGAGTCAAAAGAGCTTCGAGTCTCAACCTGGAGCACGTGGTGGCTAGCCACTGCTTCCTCCCAGGGAAACCCTCATCTCCGATGGTGGAAGTGCAAACATTCACAATTCATTCAACAGCATATATGCATTTATACTTAGCCATAATCATGGCTCCGCCGTAGCACGGCAATAATCCAGCCATCCGGCTCACGGTTAAATCCATAACTAGCCAATTCATTAGCAATTACGGCCCTTCGGACCATGGCATAACAAGCACTTCCACCGCCATCCTCCGCATCTCACATAATCATCTTTGATCCTCATTGATCATTCATTTTTCCTTGCTTTATTCGCAAGTTACCACATTCACTAGCTTCTTGTCTCATTGCTAGGCATATTATAATGATTTAAGACATAAGTGGTGAGATCGGAGGCTTAGAAGTATGAAATTTGGCTTTTAAAACTCAAAAATCAACTTTGGGATGAAAACAGGGCCACGCGTACGCGCACTCCACGCGCACGCATGGATGGCCACAAAACTCATCGACGCGCAAGCATCATACGCGCGGACGCGCGGGTTGAAAAATAGCCAAACGACGCACACGCGTCAGCCACGCGTACGCGTGGGTGCTCTTGCGCCCCAGGCACAAAACTGGCACAATTATGGCACAACTCTCGGGAAAATAGCTGGGCATTTGGTGCAGCGCATCGACGCGCCCGCGCACACCACGCGCACATGTGGATGGTGCTTTCTTGAAGAACAACGCGTACGCGCGGAGGGTCATTCTGCTAAAAATTTTCTAAGTTAAAAACTGCAGAATTTACAGATTCAACCTCCAATCTTCCGACGGACATAACTTTCTCATTTTAAATCGTTTTTCGCCCGTTCTTTCAACGGCATGGACATCCCAGATCCAATTTCATTTCTAAACAAGCTTGGTACAAAACGGGGATTCGTAGTCCAAGTTATGTCCCGTCAAAACATGCCCAAAAACTATGTTTTCATACAAAACCACAAGGTGCCATTTTCAAAACAAACCATATTCAACTCTTTTCAAAATCAACCAAAACATGCCAAATTTCAACCCTTTTTGAAATCAATCAAAATGTATCAAAATCAACATCAAGCCATCCTCAACTCACACATTGACACTTTACCAAAATTTCCAAAACCACCATCCAACCATTTTAACACTTTTCAGTCAAATGGCTAAAGGACAAACACAATATCATGTCATACATCCTTCCTCATCACAATTTTTCAAGCTTTCCAAAGTCACCAATCAAGCTCCAATATTCACATATACACAACCTAAGCCACAATCATCATACCCATACACAACATCTCAATACCCAATCATCATAGAACAATAAATTACACTAGGGTTGAGAATCTTACCACACCCAAGGTCCAAGGAGACAAGATTAACCTTCTCCTTCAAGAGAGTTGGGTCCTATAACATCAAAGAGCCCAAAATCTCAACATTTCACCCATGAAACTCGAAAACAAGGGCTGGAATTTCGAAGAGAAAAACGTGACTTACCTCAAGATTGGTTGTATGGGTTTTGTAGAGCTCTTCGCGGTGAACGCGTGGCTGCAAACGGTGCGGCAATCGGAGCTCTAGATCAAAAGTTATGGTGGTTTGAAGATCAAGTGAGAGATAGAAGTTTGAGAGTGTTCTTCCCCTCCCTCACTCCATTTCAGTGTGTGTGTGTAACAAATGAGGAGAGAGAGTGCTGAAAACTAGGGTTTTGGTTTAGTTTAGTTGGGCCAAGGGCCCACTTTGGGCCCGGTTGGACCGGTTTGGCCCTTTCGGTCCAATCTTGGTCCGATTTCTATAAAATTGGTACCGAATTTCTCGTCTCAATCTCCTCTATCATATTAAGCCATAAAAATCACATTTTTGGCTTTCTAGAATAAATTCTCATTTTATGGGTTAATTAGCCGTTAATTAACTGGTTTTTTTACATTCTACCCACCTAATTGGGAATTTTGCCCACAAAATTCAAATTCAATTACCTGAGAATAAGTGCGGATAATCCGATCGCATCTCCGACTCAAGTTCCCAAGTGTGTTCCTCAACACCGCCTCAACTCCATACCACCTTGACTAATGAAACCTCTTTCCCACGCAACCGTTTGATACTAGTATCATTAATTCTGACTGGAGCCACTGGAAGCGTCAAATCTTCTCTTAACTGAACCGATTCAGGTTCTAACACATGGCTAGCATCAGGAGTGTACTTCCGAAGTTGCGACACGTGAAACACGTCGTACAAGTTCGAAAGATGAAGTGGTAGAGCCATCCGATATGCCACCGGTCTAACCCTTTCCAGGATCTGAAATGGACCGATGTACCGAGAATTCAACTTCCTTGCTTTAATCGCCCTACCAACTCCCGTGGTTGGAGTAACCTTAAGGAAAACATGATCTCTTTCCTCAAATTCCAAGGGCTTCCGTCTTTGATCGGCGTAACTCTTCTGGCAACTCTGCGCCATAAGCATCCTATCTCGGATTTTCTTAACTTCTTCAGTGGTCTCAGCTATCATCTCCGGCCCCAACAAGCCTTTCTCTCCAGCTTCATACCAACATAGCGGAGATTGACATTTCCTCCCATATAATGCCTCATACGGAGCCATTCCGATACTCGCATGGTAACTATTATTGTATACAGGGCTAGCTTTCTTATTCTTTCTGATTCCCTTATTCATTAAATAACATTATTGATGATTCCACTTTCATTTTGCAATTTTTTTCTATAATTATCATCAATAATATGCAATATTTACTTGAATGTGAGTTACTTGTTATTCAAGTTTCTGCGATTTTTGTTAACTAGGAACCACATTACCATGCCACTTACTTTAACTTCACTTTTAACTCCTAACTTCTTTAACTTTCTAACTTCTCTTTTGGTTTTTACCTAACTACCTTCAAACCATTTCAAGGCATGATTATTGTTTTTCCTAATTAACAAGAATTTCACATATCATAGATTTTGGATTGTGATTTTTATTCTCCAACTTTTAACTTACATACAATCCAACATTTTACATATATTTAACTCAATCCATGATTATATTGCTACTTTATTCCTCTTTCGCCACTCTATTGCTTATATTGATAAAATCCTATTTACTTACCTGTTTTCCTACTTTAGTTTTTTAAACTGTATCCTGAAACTTCTGCTTTTCAGGATGTCTGACCCTAAAAGAAAAGGAAAGGGCAAAGCAACCACTGGCAAAAGGAAAAGAGGCGAATCCTCTACCTCTATATTGGATATCCTCCATGATGATTCCTGGCGGGAGAAGAATTATACCCTGCAGGAAAAGGCTGATCAGTTGGTGCCTGCCACAGACCCAGTAAAGTTTGCCAACAGATACTATGAACTCAAGTATCCGGTCTTTCAAACTTCAAGGAATTTATACCTGGAAAAGACCCTCAAAATTCCAAAAGAACTCAAACAATACACCTCAGAACAAATTAAACAGTGAGGCTGGTTCTTCTTGGAGAGGAACTTGACTGAGGTCAACTCATCCTGGGTCAGAGAATTCTAGTGTAACTATTTCAAAACGACCCTGGATGCAGTACAGCTCCGAGACAAACAGATACTGGTTATTGAGGAAGCAATAGAAGATATCCTCCAGCTCCTACCTAAATCAGATAAACCAGATGGTTATCAGCAGGCTGAAGAGGATATGAGATTCATGAGGTTTGACTGGGACGCAGTAAAGCGGACCATAGCTCTTGATCCTACTGTCCCATGGGTCATGAGCAAGTCCACAGTGGCCCCAAAGGGAATAAAGCTTATCTACCTGAATGATGAGGCTCAGCTTTGGCAGCAGATTCTGAGTAACTACGTGATGCCGAGCACTCATGAGACAGAGGTGCCAGCTGCCATGATTACCCTCATTCGGTGTGTGATGGAGGGTAAGGACCTGTACCTTCCCAGATTTATTAGGTATTATATGTCCAGGGTCCATGTCCGAGGCACTCTGCCACTTCCATACTTGATTACTCAGATGGGACGCCGAACTGAGGTACCCTGGGAGATTGCTGATAAAAAGCCACCTGCCGCCGAATGCAAGAAGATTATTCCACACAGCAGGAAGTTCCAGGCTTTGGGCTACTGACCACCCTTTCTCACTGACTCTGCTGAGGCAGCCACATCTTCTGCTACCCCTTCAGCTCTTGCTGCACCAGCCACCACCACAGTACCTCCACCTGCTTCAGAGCCTATCTACCACCTAGTGCGCCAACTCTTCGAGCGCCTGGATCGGATGGAGCGCTGCAACAAGCGGCATTATGAGCATCTGAAGCTAATGATCCGGTCCGGCACCCCTGACATCCCCTCCGAGCCTGACACACCATCAGAGCTATCTGAGGAGGAGGCGGATGATCATGCGACAGAGGCACGTGAGGAGCATCAGCAGGCAGAGTCCCAGCATGAGGAGCCTTCGCAGGCACAGCCATCAAACCCACAGGCACCGATCCAAGAAGAGCCTCATGCACTATCCCTACCAGAGCCCACAGAGACACCAGCAGTACATCCTTCCAGAGATGCCATTTCTTCACACCCAGCTTGATTGAGCATCGAGGACAATGCTATTATTTAAGTGTGGGGAGGTCGCCATCTCTGGCAAACTTTATTTTTGGTGAACCACTTTCAGACTCTCTTTATCCTATTTTTATTTCTTTTCCTGTATTTTATTTTATTTTATTTGTCTTTCAGTACTTGTGCATTTTCTTTTGCTGTATTTCTGTTTACTTTATTATATTTCTCGCTTTGTTTTATATATATCTTAGATATTTAGTTTAGTTTGCACTTTTAGCTTATTAAGTTGTGATATAGAAAATATGGATTAATTAGTTTAGTTTACCCTTTTAGCATACGATAACTTAGTTTAATTGAAAATAAAAAGAGTAAACTAGAAACTTTAGCCTTTCAAGAATCACAACAATCCACACACTATATATATATAGCAATAACTGTTAGTTAATTGACAACATTTTTCAAGGAAAATACTAAATTTTATAAGAGTCATTCTAAGATTCACATTGAGTTGAATGGAAACTCTTGATCTCTACTTACATGATATACATAACTGATATATAGTTTTTGAGCCAAAGAACACACAACTCGTGAGTTTTTTAGCCTAATTGTATGGTTACATTTAACCATAAATTTCAATCCTGTGTGTTTCACACTTCTTTTCTATGCTTGCAATCTTTACTTTGTTTCAGTCTATATGTCCAATATAGAATGTATTTACATACTTGCATGTGATTGAGGCCATTACTTATTTTTGCTCACTTATCCCAAATAAGCCTACCCTTTTATGTCACCCTTGTTAGCCCCCTTGAGCCTTTTAATCTCCTTCTGTTCTATAACTACATTACTAGCCTTAAGCAGAAAAATAAATTAAAAATTCCAAATTGAATCTTTGGTTAGCTTAAGATAGAGATTGTGTATCCACTAAGTGTGGGAAAACGTGGGAACATGGGTTAATAGGAAAGGATTAAATTAATAAAATAATCAGAAATTTGGGAGCATGCTCATGTGAAACCAAAGTAAATTAAAATACCATGTGCATTGAAATAAATTGTGTTTATATTTCAGATTAAAAAAATTCTTTTTAATTAAATAAATAAATAAGGGGAGAAAATTACCCCAATAATTAAGTTTAATAGAAAAACCAATGCACATGGGATAAAAATAAAAAAAAAATAAAATTGGTACATGAGTATGTGACACAAAAATGGAAAAATTGGGAAGCTAGGCAAAATTTAAAATTGTATAGAGTATGTATATGTTAGGTGAGATCTTAGACTAATCAAGGATTCAATTTATAGCTCACTTAGCCTTATATATATACCCTCACCTTTACCTTAGCCCCATTACAACCTTGAAAAAGGCCTCATGATGTTTGCATGTATACATTATATATTTGTTGATTGGTTAGATGAAGAACAAAATTTTAGAAAGCATGACTAGAAAAGAATAGAGTGATTAACCCCAAACACTGAGTGATTAGAGAGTAAACACAAATCCAGTGAGGGTTCAATATCTCAATTCCATATATCCATGTTTAATTATCTCTTGTCTTGCAAGTTTGTCAATCTTTTGGTTAATTCAACTCAATTGTGAACATATTCTAATATGGCTTGACCCTTTTATTGTGCATAAATGATTCTTTGAAAAATTTAACTCAATTTAACCACATGTAAGCTTTATATATATAGATGGATAATAATTAGAATTGCATGATTCATTTAGGTAGCTTGCATTTAGAATAGACTGCATTGCATAAGATTCCACCATTCTACCTTCATTCTTTTCTCTTGGATTTGGCATGAGGACATGCTATTGTTTAAGTGAGGGGAGGTTGATAAACCCCTATTTTATGATTCATCTTGTGCTCAAATAAGTGTTTTTATCAATTCTTCACCCAATTATTCATAAGATTTGCATGGTTTTATAATTCCTTTCTTATTTTATGTTATATGTGAAAACATGTTTCCTATGCTTTAAAAATATTAATTTTAATTATCCTTTATTACCATTCGATGCTGTAATTTGTGTGTTAAGTATTTTCAGGCTTCATAGGGCAGGAATGGCTTAGAGGACAGAAAGGAAACATACAAAAATGGAAGGAAAGCACAAAAATGGAGTTTTAAAGAAAAGGCAGCGACGCGAACGCATGGATAACGCGGACGCGTGATTGACGCGTACGCGTGACAAGGAAAAACTCCAAATGACGCGAACGCGTGACCCACGCACACGCGTGACGGACGCCACGTGCAGTAAATTGCAGAAGTCGCCCCCAGCGATTTCTAGGTCCCTTTTTGGCCCAAATCCAAGTCCAGAAACGCAGAATAAAAGCCAGAGAATGGGGGAATCGATCATGACATGGAACAATTCATACAACATTCATTATTCACAATTATTAGATTTTAGATGTAGTTTTTAGAGAGAGGGGCTCTCTCCTCTCTCTTAGGATTTAGGATTTATGATTTCTCTTATGATTAGGCTACTTCTCTTCATTCCAAGTTCAATGTTCCTTTAATTTATTTTCTACTTTTATTTATTCTATTACTTTGATTGTTATTTATCTTTTCAATTTGGCTTATGAATCTTTTCATGTTAGATTTGAATATTCTATTTAATATAATTTGAGATATTTCAGATTTATGATTGTTTTATTCTATTTGTGATGCTTTCAATTTAATTTAGATTTTCCCCTTTTGGTTTTGGTTAAGTAATTGGTAACACTTGAGTTATCAAACTCAGCAGTTGATTAAAAATTGGAATTCTCGCTAATTGATTTGGATCGCTCTAAAGCTAGTCTTTCCACAGGAGTTGACTAGGACTTGAGGATCAAATTGATTGGTCCACTTGACTTTCCTTTATTTAGTAAGAGTTAACTAAGTGGGAGCGATAAACAATTCTCATCACACCTGATAAGGATAACTAGGATGGGATTTCTAGTTCTTATACCTTGCCAAGAGCTTTCATAACTATTAATTTATTTCTCTTGTCATTTAATTTGCTTGTTCTTTAATTCAAAAAAACCCAAAAACACCTTTTTCCATAACCAATAATAATTCATACTTCCCTGCAATTCCTTGAGAAGACGACCCGAGGTTTCAATACTTCGGTTATAAATTTTATTGGGTTTTGTTACTTGTGACAACCAAACTTTTGTACGAAAGGATTCTCTGTTGATTTAGAAACTATACTTACAACGCGATTATTTTTATAAAATTTCTTTACCGACAGAAATCCTGTTCGTCAGTGTGTGTCATTAACCTAAACCAAAGACTTGCAATATTGGAATGCTCTAATACATAAATTGAAAGTCCAGAATATCCAGTAAAGTATCCTAACAACGTCCACCTCTTCACTCTCATTATATAGGGGTCATGTTTCTATTTAGACAACTAACCCAAGCATCTTCTGAACCATTACCGTGCACCACAATGGCAAATGTTAGTAAAATTATTTCCAACCATCGAAGATCTTTTTGATCGACTTTTGCTTTGCTAACCATGTCTTCCGATAACTAAGGTGTAGTTAAACCTTGACTAGACTTCCGCAATTGTAGATTTCACCTTCAGGGATGGGTCGATTTCAAGCAATGGCCTTATAGTCTTCGCAACCATGTCTGAGTCCAACTTGGAATAATCCTGTGAAATTGTTCCCATGGTGCACGTATGCCTCCCATTGTATCTCCGTATCTCCCAACAATCTTTCTTCTCTATCAAGCTTGCTTGAATAAGCCAATTGCAACCACTACCATATGTCTTATATTTTGCATAAAACATCTGTGACTCAGACTTATACATAGTGTAATCGACTCCTCTAGAGATAGTGTAACTCCAAATTGCCGCGACGAGCAACTTTCTAGAACTGTATTTTATTTCGATCCTGAACTCCCCGTTCTCAGGTTCATCAACACCTACAAAAAAAGAAAATTGTCCCTCGTCAATTTATCCAAAATATAAATTAAGAAAAATGTATTACTCACTCCTCATGTACCTATGTTCACATATTCAAGGAACTTTCGTGCATGTATAGCGTCAAGATCCAAACTACAAATATATAAAAGGTGGGACATCCACAGGTTGACTGGTTGCAGGTGGAACCACTATATTTTCCACGACTGCCTTACCTTTCCCATCACGAATTCACCATCCTCGTTCTCGTCACCGACTTTATAGTTAGCTTCGAAGTCCTCTTCGTTGTCACTGTTCATTCCTTCCTACACTTTAGCTCTATCATTCTCCATGTCTGAGTCAAATTGGAACCCATCCGCAGCTATATGTTCAAACTTTACATACAACTCAATCTTTGGTTATTGCACCTAAATTGAAACATATGCTGCATACTTGCTTTGTTAATAATTGGCATAATATCAAACTGGATTATACCGCAATACGATAATGGAATTTCTGTACAGAATATCGCTCACTCTCTTTAAGATATTACTCTCTATGCTTTGACAGAGACCATATTGTAGCTTCACAAAAGTCATAATGCCTGAAATCACAAACAAAAACAGATTCTCACACATAAAACTCACATTCTTATGTGTATTTTCTATAATCTCACTGTTATAATATACCAATATATTTGCAAAATTCTCCATTACAGCACCAACACACTAAAATAACTCCTCACAATAAAATAAAATAATAACGAATTTTATATTTATAGACAGAATTTTCGGATAAATAAAAAAATACTCCATATATGACCTGCGTATTGAAATAACTTTCAACTAATATCTTACTCATAATAACATATCGCTTGCTATATCTTTTAACCCATTTTTAGTGTGTATTTCACTAACAAATTTTATATTAAAAAAATGAGCCTATTTTAATATTTTATTGAGTAAAAAAAAATAGTGCTCTCAAAAAAATAATTAAAGACAATATATGCCGAGAGGTAAAAAAAATGGAGTCAAATGTCAGCTTGTCCATTCTCTCTCGAACAGAAGAATGATTTCACCAAATAAAAGGAGAGTGAAACTGGATACACTTTTCCTTTGCATTTATTTTCGTGCCTCGCTTTAAGAAAAAACCTTAGTGCCCCGCTTTTCCCTCTCCAAAGTAAACGAGAAGTTTTAATTAGAGAGAAAAATAACATCAGCAACAATGATAGTTATATTTTGAGGAAGGAGCACTATAAGGAAGACAGGAACCACTATCAATCTTGGGAAAAGATTATTGAAAGTGATCCGATATATTCAAAGATAAGCTATAACTTTTATTATACAAGATGAGGTATAATTCGATCTTAATTGTTATTCATTAAAATTGATGAATTCAATGATAATTAGAATTTAACTAACTTATTTTTCGTAATAATTTCTAGTCAAATATTACTTTTTATAGTATTTAAAATATGCTTTTAGAATATAGAATAACAAAACACTGATAATTATTATTACCTTAATGACCAAACGATTATAATATTATTAGTAAAAAAAGGTTATAAATTAAAATTAATATCATGATTAATCTTGTGTCTATAAAAACTACCTTTTATGCCGAACCCTAATCATTAAAGAGTTTCGACAAAAAAAACCTAACAAATTATAACTCGAAATCACCATCTTATTTTAATTAGGTACTCTATAAACAAAACTTTAAATAATAAATCACATTTTCTTATCACTCCAGAAATGTTACCACAGTTATTAACGCCATAATAGAAAAGATTTTCTAATTTTTATAATAGATTTTGTAATAGTCTTTTTCTAATTATTAATTTTACGATAGACATGAAAAAATACTATTATATGATTAATAAAAATTTTATTTTTAATTAATATTTAACTAAATTTTTAATATCAAAATTTAAATTCTAAATTCTAATAAAAAAGTAAAGTGTTGATAATTATTTTTGATATGTTAACTAGAGTAGTGTAATACGCAAAAATAAAATTTTCGGTGTGTAATATCTAGATATGGGATTTATAATTAATGTCAAAGAAATTGTTAGCATCGATTTGTAAGAAATTGTTATTAACAATCTGAGTGGAGAAAAAGAATAATCGGCTCAGACTCATAAACCCGATAATAATTAACACCTCTGTAAATAGTATAATCTTTAACTGTCTTTATCACGACTTCTCTAAAATTAAATTTTATTCTTATGACAAATTTACCACTTATGACCACAGGTAGATCTGCAATACCACCGCAAATTAAACATATTTAGACCATGCAATATATTAATATACAAATATAATATTTAAATAACTAATTCAGATGTGGTGCTCACGACTACAAACCTGCATTGGCATACTCTAAAAATTCTAGAGTATTCCAAAGCGCGCATGAAAGATGGATCTTCGAATGGTGCTTACTTACTAGTGCATTAGCCACGTGCTCTACGTCTAACTCAACGGTGCAGTTCGTTTGTTCTTCATCTGCATTGGAATCAACAAAATCGTAGTTGCCTTCATATTTCTCTTCGCTTTTACTGTTATAACTCTCCCAATCGAAATCATAGTCAGGTTCTGTGATCTTATTAGGTAATTGTTCGAACTCCACATACAACTCAATTATAGACACCAATGATTAGACTTGATAATAGATTGAGAACATCTCTTACAAACTTGTGTCATCATTTATGGACATTGTCTGAAATTGTACGAACCCACCAAATACTAATATAGGTCGTCTATATAAAATATTTGTCACTCTTTTTAGTATATGAGTAGGGCTGGTAATGGGTAGGGTAGGGTAGGGTTTGGACTCTATCCTAACCCTACCCGTGGGATGAAAATTTCATTAAAACTCTATCCTACCCTACTCACGGGTTGAGAATCTCTCAACCTTAACCCTACTCGCACCCTAAAATTTTAAACCCTATCCTACCTTACTGTACCCGCAGAAATATCAAATTTTTCAAAACAAATATAAAATTCAATAATTTTAAATTTCATACATATTAATAAAATAAAAAATAAAAAATAAAAAATAAAAATTAATACTCTAAATTACTAAATTAACTAACCAGTTTAGCGGTTGTTCACTTATTGCAAGTCTATTACATAAAGGAGGTTGTTGGTTCAACTCTCACCTCCTTCACATACCTGGACCGATCTCTACCCTACCCGCAGCAAGTCGGGTAGCCTATCCTATCCGAACGGATTGGGTCGGATTGGGTACCCGTGGATAAGATATCTATTGCCAGCAGCCCTATATATGAGGATCTATATTTTGACAAATATAATTCTTAAATTCATCGAACGAAACTGTAAAAAAAAAAAACAACTATACAAAAATTATTACACATAAATATTACACCTTCAAATATTTCTAATAAAATTTGACCATTATAATAAACTTTAAAACTAATATTATTATTCATTTGTTGATTATAAAAATCAAATTTTTATTTTGATAAATAAAATGAATTAATTAAACATTATATTCATAAAAAAAATCCATACATTTAAAATGGATAAAAAAAAGCAACGTTCAAAAAGAAGAAAAACAAGAAGAATAGGTTCATAAAGAAAGAGAAAGAAAAGGAGGAGAAGAGATAGACAATCACTATAGGATTCACGAACTTTTTTTACATACAGAGGAGATTATAGAAATCGTTACTCATGTTTACAAATTAAATTTTTTTTAAATCTTGATAAAACAAATCGGCATTACCGATTTTATGGGGCTAATTTTTTTTTTTTTATATGACAGGAGTGTGTGAGTTGTGCTTGGTTATAGTGTATATAGGTGTTAGACACAGGTGTGGGATAGAGAGAAATCGGACCATCCAATTAATTTTTTTTTCTTAAAATCAAATCGGACCCTCCGTTTATACTTTTTATTTTTTTTTCTTAAACTGA
>NC_029787.2:115806022-115813074 GCF_000816755.2 Arachis ipaensis
ACCCTCCGTTTACAATTTTTATTTTTTTTATTTTTTCTTAAAATGAAGAACGAACCCTACAAATTTTATTAAAAAATTATTTTTTTGTAAATCCCTTCTAATCGGACCGTCCAAATTCTTTGCTCTAAATTCTTCGGTCCGATTTCAGCCTCCTAACATCATATACAGAGAAAACATTCCTATTCTCCACAACGCTGTATCACCCTACACTTTCCTCCATATTAAAAATAAAAAGCGATTTTATGGTTGCAGAGATTTTAAAAAAATTTTGTCCTACTTCAAATTATTAGTCTCATTTTTTTTTTTTGTCTTATTTTAAATTATTAGTCTTATTTTCAAAAATTTTTGGTCTTTACCTAAAATTATTAGTCACCATATTTTATGATATTAAAAACTTTTATATCAATGCATTATACTAAATTAATATAACATCAATATATTACACTCATCTGGTTGTAATATTCCAAAAAATTAGCCGTAAAGTGTTCATTAAAAATATTAATTAATATTACTGAATTATGTTGCCCCTGCCATTTCTTAAAAATAAATAAATAAATAAATAAATATTCTTATAAGAGAAAAAGAAGAGCCTAAAATTGATAGGATTAGATATGTCACTGCATCACTGTATCTATGAAAGTGACATTGCATGTGACATGTGTCCACTCTTCAACTTGATAAATAACGAAATTTGGTAAGTGTTTCGGAAAAGAAGAGGCAAAGTTTAATGGTGCTGCTACTGCACTACAGCAACAGTCAAAGGTGCATTATCTCATGTTTGTTTATTTCCGTTTCACACGACGACGATATAAATTTAAAATTGCCTGTATATTTGCTATTAAATTATTATACCATGAATTATATTTTTAATTATCTAATATTAATTAATTTTAATATTTAAATTTATGATTTAGAATTAATAATATATAGTATAAAAAATTAAAATATAATTCAAAATTAAAAATAAATAAATAAATTTTAAAAAATAGTTAATATTAATAAAAAATAATTTCCGAACATTAGTCGTCATAATTTTTTATATATCCTCTCTTGCCAGTGAATTTTAATTTTCTGAGACCAGTTAATTTAATTAACTCACACAAGAGTATAGTTACCTTTTTCGTTCTTCCCTTTCTCTGAGTCTCTCAAAAGTGACTTTTCTCTCTCTCACTCTCTCTCAGCCCCTGAACCTGAAGCTCCCAGGCTCAGTCTCCAATGGCACACCTCATACCCTGAAACCAAAGAAAAAGTTGTCTCTGCCCACTCTCACACAGCCACATACTTACCACTCACACCCTCCATACACATAAAAGAAACCACCATACACCACCATGAACGGTCACCACCACCACTACTCACTCTTCTTCTTAACAACCACAATCACCTTCCTTTCCCTCCATTATCACCCCTCTGTTTCTTCTTCTTCAGAGGTGGAACAACTCATCAGGTTCAAAACCTCTCTCCCAAACCCATCACTCCTCCAAACGTGGCTCCCCTCCAACAACCCATGCTCCTTCACCGGAATCACCTGCACCCATTCCCACGTGACTTCCATAGACCTCAGCTCCCTCCCACTCTCCACCAACCTCACACTCGTCTCCGCCACCCTCCTCACCCTCCACAGCCTCATCTCTCTCACCCTCTCCTCCACCAAACTCTCCGCCTCCCTCCTCTCTCCACTTCCAACCTGCACCGCTTCCTTAACCACACTCGACCTCTCCCATAACGGCCTCAACGTCCAACTCAACCAACTCTTCAACTTCTTCGCTCCATGTTCCAACTTGCACCACCTCAACCTCTCCAACAACAACATCGTATCCACCGAAACCGTTACCAAGTCGTTGCAAAGTTCTTTGAATCTTTGGGTGTTGGACCTCTCTTACAACCAGCTTTCTGGTCCCGACGTTATGCCATGGATCGTCTCGTCCGGTTGCGATCCGATTCGTTACTTGGCTCTGAAAGGAAACAGGCTCACGGGAGAACTTGATTTTTCTGCTTGCCGGAACTTGCAGCGTTTGGACATTTCAGCAAACAACTTCTCTTCTCTTGTTCCTTCATTTCGGGAGTGCTCTGCTTTGGAGTACCTCGATATATCAGCAAACAAGTTTTCCGGCGACGTTGCCGGTGCTCTCTCCGGTTGCGGGAACCTCACCTACTTAAACGTTTCGAATAACCAGTTTTCCGGCGCGGTTCCGTTGCTTCCCGCCGGGAGCTTGCAGTTCCTCTATCTCTCTGGAAACAGTTTCTGGGGGGAGATCCCGGTGAAGGTCGCCGGGCTGTGTTCGAGCCTCGTGGAGCTTGATATCTCGTCGAACAACCTCACCGGCACAATTCCGATTGAACTTAGCGATTGTTCTTTGTTGAATTCACTTGTTCTATCCCGGAACAAGCTTTCCGGCGAGTTTCCGGTGGAGACCTTCGCCGGTATGAGTAACCTGAAGAAGCTCTCTGTTTCTTTCAACGAGTTTTCAGGTCCCTTGCCACAGTCACTGTCGAAATTGGCGAGTTTGGAGTCGCTGCATATGAGTTCTAACAACTTTTCAGGTTCAATTCCAAGAGGACTTTGCGATTATCCTGGGAATATTTTGAAGGAACTGTTCTTGCCAAATAACATGTTATCAGGTTCTATTCCATCCACAATCAGCAATTGTTCTCAGCTTGTTTCGTTGGATTTGAGTTTTAACTACTTTAAGGGCACCATCCCTTCAAGTTTAGGATCCCTCTCGGAACTCCGCGATTTGATCCTTTGGATGAACATGCTCACTGGGGAGATACCACAAGAGTTAACGAATGTTAAGCCTCTTGAGAATTTAATTCTTGATTTCAATGAGTTGAGTGGTGAGATTCCTTCTGGCCTAAGCAACTGTGGTAACTTGAGTTGGCTCTCTCTTTCAAATAACCGTCTGACAGGGGAGATTCCGGCCTCTATTGGCCGGCTCTCGAAGCTCGCTATACTTAAGCTGAGTAATAACTCGTTGTCTGGGAGGATTCCGCCGGAGCTTGGTGATTGTCACAGCTTGATATGGTTGGATTTGAATACTAATTCGCTGACCGGTTCGGTTCCTGCCGAGTTGTTCAAACAATCTGGCAAGATAGCCGTTAACTTCATCAGCGGGAAGACTTTTGTGTACATAAAGAACGATGGCAGTAAGATGTTCCACGGGGCAGGGAGTTTGCTGGAATTTGCAGGGATCAGGCAGGAGCAGCTGAACCGGATTTCGAGTAGGAACTCGTGGAATGTGACCAGGGTTTATCAAGGTAGCTTAGGTAAGCTCTTGCCACCAACTTTTAACAACAACGGTTCAATGATTTTCTTGGATGTTTCGCACAATATGCTCTCTGGTAGTATTCCTAAGGAGATTGGTAGCATGAACTACTTATACATTTTATATATGGGTCACAACAATATATCCGGGAACATCCCACAAGATCTTGGAATGTTGAAGAATCTTGGCATTCTTGATCTCTCTAGTAACAGGCTTGAAGGACGGATTCCTGAAAGCTTGGCAGGCCTCTCGTTTCTCACGGAGATAGATTTGTCCAACAACTTTCTCTCCGGACTGGTTCCCTCGTCGGGACAATTCTATACTTTCCCGGCTAGCAGATTCCTCAACAATTCCGGACTCTGCGGTGTTCCTCTGGCTCCGTGTAAGGACGACTCTGCATCCGGCGCCAATGGACAGCGGCACAAGTCTCATAGAAGACAGGTTACACTTGTAGGGAATGTGGCCATGGGATTGCTATCCTCGCTCTTCTGCCTCTTTGTTTTGGTTATAATCGCCATCGAGACGCGAAAAAGGAGGAAGAAGAAGGAGCCTGCGCTTGATTTCTACGTTGACAGTCGATCTCATTCGGGGACGGCCAATGCAGGGTGGAAGATGATTACCGCTCGCGAAGCACTCAGCATAAATCTTGAAACATTTGAGCAGCGGCCGCTTCGGAAGCTCACATTCGCGGATCTTTTAGAAGCTACCAATGGATTCCATGATGACAGCATCATCGGCTCGGGAGGTTTCGGCGTGGTGTATAAGGCCCAATTGAAGGATGGAAGTGTTGTGGCCATCAAGAAACTGATCCATATCAGTGGACAAGGGGACAGAGAATTCACTGCGGAAATGGAAACAATAGGGAGAATTAAACACAAGAATCTGGTTCCTCTACTCGGTTACTGCAAGGTCGGGGAGGAGAGGCTATTGGTTTATGAATACATGAAGTATGGGAGCCTGGATATTTTGCATGACCAGAAGAAAGCAGGGATCAAGCTGAATTGGGCGGCCAGGAAGAAAATTGCGGTGGGAGCAGCCAGAGGATTAGCTTTTCTTCACCATACTTGTAACCCAAACATCATTCATAGAGACATGAAATCAAGCAATGTGTTGCTTGATGAAAATTTGGAAGCCAGAGTTGCTGATTTTGGAATGGCTAGGCTTATGAGTAACGTGGATACACATTTGAGTGTCAGCACACTGGCCGGAACACCCGGCTATGTTCCACCCGAATACTATCACAGCTTTCGCTGTTCCACTCATGGCGATGTCTATAGCTTTGGCGTGGTTCTGTTGGAGCTTCTTACGGGGAAGAAGGCCACGGATTCAACTGATTTTGGCGATGACAACCTTGTGGGGTGGGTTAAACAGCATGCCAAACTCAAGAAAAGTGATGTGTTTGATCCTGAACTCAGGAAAGAGGATCCTTGCCCTGAACTTGAGCTTGTGCAGTATTTAAACGTTGCCTTTGCTTGCTTGGATTATCGGCCGCGGCGGCGTCCCAATATGATTCAAGTCTTGGTTATGTTTAAAGAAATCCAAGCAGGGTCAGGTATGGATTCACAGTCTACTATAGGTACTGAAGATGTGTGCTTTGATTCAGTTGAAATGGTAGATATGAGCATAAAAGAAGCTCCTGATTCCTGAATTAAGCAAAGCTTTTTAGCTTTAGGCAACAACAAATATAATTCAGTAACATTCAAGAGAGGATTCTTTATGGGGGGCAAATGAAAAAAGAAGGAATGAAGATGATGCAACTCCCCAAGATTTTTTTCCTTCTTTCCCGCTTCAAATTTTTAAGGGATAGAAGGGAATTAGCTTGAGTCTCTACCATTTGATGTGTGTTATTATGTTATTACTTCATGGGAAAAGGTGATTAATTAACCTCTGATAAGTATTGTATTTGTATATAGTTAGCTTCATGACTGTTTCATTGATCTTTTGGCCCTTCCTTGAAATGTTACATCTGGTTTCACTAACTTTTCTTCAACTAAAACGTTTGCTCCAGTGTGCATTCTGATTTGCTAGGTCACAACATTTCTTCAAATAAGAAAAACACAAAATAAATAATAACAAAATGTTTTAGCTACTTTCCAAAACAGATTTGTATCTTTTACAAAGTTGAACTTCCCTTAAACATACTGATTGAACCATCTTTGAACAGAGTCAATCCTCATTCAGTCATATATCTGAAAACCTTTTACATAAATTATTTAGATCTTTTTTCTCTCTCATAAGTATAAAGAATCTTCAACTGACACATGAAATTAAAAAAAAAAAGAATAAGAAAAAAAACATTCAGCTGATGAATGATTGCTTGTTTTTGATTCAAAGAGAAAGATGAAAATGGCAGAAATGAATAGATTTTGTCTGTTCTCATGCACGTACTATGCTTTCCACGTGAATATGGACCACATATGCTGTAAATTATTTACTTTCCCAGTGACTGAGACAATGCGTCCTTGTAGGACTAGTGGCGACCCACCTCCTATTGTGTTTGAAAAATCTTATCCCAGAATGTCCTCATATTGTAACACAACCTTCTTCTATCATTACGTATGAATTATGTGCTTCATTATTATGAATATTATCCCATCACACACTCATTAAGTCATTATACATCCAACTTTTCAGTATAATTACTGTTATTATCTAGAAAAACCTTATTTTAATAAAGCCTAGATATAGGATTCTAATAAAATCAAATCATGGTGCTTATTATTGTGTTGGTCAACATACAAAAATGTGTTATAATTTTCAATCTAACAATAAGGATCCAATCCAATAACAATAATCCACTATTAATTATATTTTTATCTATATATCTATCTAACTATCTATCAATTTAATGGTCTTATCGTATAAAGCTTCAACACAGAAGAATCTGTTCCTGATTCTATCATGACGGTAATATGAAGTAAGGTTACATAATAATGAAAATGAAAAAAAGCTGGACAATAATGGTGGCAATAATAGAGGTGCTCACTTGTCATATACATGGTGATGAAAACAGTGAAAAGTACGCACGAAATGTGGTTGTTTTATGTGTTTGTTTGTTTTTTTATTCACTGAGATTGCACTTGAAGGTTCGAAGAAATAATAATACATCTGATGAACCAAGACCAAGATGTACCCTACTATTTACCTACCCTCTCTCTCAGACATTAAATACTTTATTTCCTTCCGTGACCGTGAACCTCCATGTCCTTCATAACATGGATACATGTTCATCATTCATCGACTTAATCAATGTTGTATTGTTTCTTTCTTCTATCTTACCTTGTTAACTTCAGTTTTGTGTTCCTTCGTCATTTTCTTTTGCAAAACTCCTGTCTTTTCCTGTTCCCTTGTCTAGGTTGCAAGTTACATCTCTCAATTTGCTTTTATATACTTTATAATATTTGTGAAAATTTTTAGCATCCAATAATGTTTGCATTATTTTTACCACTCATCATCATGCATGTGACTCATCCGATCCGGACAAGGACAATAATAGATAAAATAAACTAATTAAATAACTTAATTAGATAAAATATATTTCTAAATTTAGTTTAGATGTAGACCACTTACTTAAATTATATATTATTTTAGTTTCGATTCAAAATTCTCACTGTTGTTTTTTTTTTTTAATCAATGGTACGATGCATGATATTTAATTTCTAACTTGTATTTTTACCCGTAATAACATTACTGGAATATAAATCTTTTAAAACTACGTCAGCTTTATCTTGATATTATAGATTATAACACAAGATTTATAGAATCAAAATAATTTTATAAAAAAGG
>NC_029787.2:115813154-115813527 GCF_000816755.2 Arachis ipaensis
ATAGATTCTCTATTGTTCCTTTTTGATCCCTAGTGCACAGAAGACAATAGTACTGAGCAGAAAAATCAATCACGCGAAGAAATTTGGAATTGAAGAAAAGGAAAATCGAAATGTACCTTTCGGTTTTATGTAGTCGATTATTGCAGATCATATGATTTAGTTAAGTTGTCGTATCCCAAACTATTAGTCCTCTGAAGCGTGATGAATCCTAGCCATGTGAAAAAAATAGCCTTGTACAGTTAAAATATAACTTAAACAGTATTGTTGACCCAAAACTTGCAGTCTTTGATCATTTTTTCCGGGTAAACGGCAAGACAGCTTTCTTAATATGGATCTTTTTAGTAAATATCCATCTTTAACTCCTCCGGAATAA
>NC_029787.2:115815193-115819279 GCF_000816755.2 Arachis ipaensis
ATATTTTTAACACGAAAAAGACTTAATTAGAAAATTAAAAATATAGAATACCTAATTACAAATTTAATAAAATTATAGAGACCAATAAAATAATTAAACTTTAAATTTATCGACAATTGTATCATCGATAAAAGAGATTGGACAAAATTGACTTTGAAATATCCAACAAATATTATAGCGACAGTCTCAAACTGTCGATAATAATAAAATAATAATAGCGACGGCAAATAGCTAAGTCCTTTTTCACTAATATGACCAAGTCTTCTATGCCACAAGTTACAAACTTCTTTACTTTCAATCGTATTCACACTATCTTTTGCAATCATGGCATGCATCACATACAAACTTGAAGTACCTTTTTCTCAAGCCACCACTAAGTTGCTTTTAATAAGCTTCCATTGTCCAAAGCCGAAAGTGTTTACAAAGCCTTCATTATCAAGCCTTTTAACTGAAACCAAATTCAAGCGAACATCTGGAGCGTGTCTAACATCTTTGAGTAGCAGTTTCATTTTCATATTAGTCTCAAGACAAACATCTCCTACACCAATAACTTTGGCCAATCGCCATCATTATCCATCTTAAGTACTCCAAAATTACCTGGAGTATAAGAAGTGAAGAACTCCTTCTTCGGTGTAACATGTATTGAGGCGCCACTATCAATTACCCAGTTGAACTCATCATCAGAAATAAGATTGACCTTGTACTCATAATCAGCAATATCAATAGTAAGAAGATCATCTGAAATAGAAGATACACGATCATTACCACTATCATACTTCTTTTCTTGCTTACCTTTGTTTTTCTTTTTCCAAAGATAGCAATATTTTTTAACGTGACCCATTTTGTGACAGTAGTGACATTCAACATTCTTGTATCTTCCCTTGGATTTGCTCCTGTTTTTACCTCTACCCTTTAGAACTCTATTCTGATTTCTCCCCCTGGTTTCAGTGACTAACATTTCAGAGTGTGACGAAGAATTCTGCGTCTTCCTTCTCATCTCTTCATTTAAAATGCCACCTTTAACAAGTTGCATTCTCACTTTACCATTCGGAGCAGAATTAGTAAGAGAGATACGAAATGTCTCCAAGAATCTGGTAGAGTATTTAGCAACCACAATCCTTGAATCTCATCTTCAAACTTGATTCTCATGCTTGACAACTGATCCAGAACTCTTTGAAACTCATTCAAGTGATCTAATACTTGTGACCCCTCCTTGTATCTCAAATTCATCAATATATTCAACAAGTACAATTTATTATTGCCAGACTTGGAAGCATACAAGGATTCAATTTGATTCCACAAAGCCCTAGCATGAGTCTCATTAGCAATGTGATTATAAACATTATATCATCCACCCATTGCCTAATAAAACCACAAACTTGTTGGTGTTCAAACTCCCATTCTTCATCTGTTTTAGATTCTGGTTTTTGTGTAGAAAATACGGGTAAATGTAGATTTTTGACAAACAACAAATCTTTCATTTTGACCTTCCATAGAGGTAATTAGTGACATTCAAACTTATCATTCTATTAGAATTATTTGCCTCCATCTTTCAAGCAAGTTATAACCAAATACCCAAAACTGAGCTCTAATACCAATTAAAAGGAATAAAACACAATTTCCTACTTGCAAGAATTAGAGGAGCAACAATATCCACTCACAACAAGTATTAACACCAGCACAATAATACCCAATAGCAGCGGAAAAATCACATAAACCAGAAATTAGAAACAAGCTAACACACCAAGATTTTTAACGTGGAAAACCTCTTTAATGAGAGAAGTAAAAACCACGAGTCACCAAGACCAGGATATAGCTTCAGTATGATGAAAATTAGGATACAAGAGAGTCACAAATTACTGCACAAAACATGCATACAACAAGCCAAACAATCCAAGTTTCAAAGCTTTCAAAACAAGAACAAGAAGATGAAAATACCACAAAAAACAGAGCTACTGTGCGTGGTCAATATCTCTAGCTACAGACATCAAATTGAAGATCCAAACAGTGAAATCGAAGAACCAGATGTGTAGAACACACTGTCCAAATTTGAACTCGATCCAACGGTTAACGAATCTGCAGCGACAAATTTACAGAGGCAGCTTTGTGTATGTGCGAAAATAACTTTCTCTCTTCTTTTCTCTCCGTGTTTGGTGTTCTCCTTTCCAAACGACCTCTCTCACTCAACCCTAACTCACCTCAGCCACTTCAACTACTCATGAGCTTATATACTAACATTTAGGCTTTTTTTCCACATAAAAAGAGAGCCTAAAAAACCCAACACAAACTACTAGTAATATTCATTCACCCACAAGTTTTGATTATTAATTTACTAACACACATCCGTCAGTAATACCCTAATGTTATAATAATTTAATTTTAAAATTAAGTAACTATTAAATTACATTTACCCATAGACTACGGCCAGACCGTCATTAATTACTTTATTTTTATTATACAAAAAAAAATATTTTATTTGTTGCAGACCGTCTAAACTAGTTAAATACCGATGGCACAGGAGTCAATAATGAGAAGAGTCAGCAAAATTAGCGTACACCAATCAATGTCAAATGTTATTGATGGCCAAGACGTCAGTAAATAAATTTTCTAAAAGAAAATAAAACACGTCCATATTTAGTGACGCTTGACGTTATTTCCAACAGCATAGTAGTAGTGTAAAATGACTACGTAGTAGTGTAAAATGACTTTAAAATATATTATTTTTGACAAATTGAATCAAATATTTAATAAATTTACTTATATTCCTATGTATTTTTGTTCATTTCATCAAGGTTTCATCATTTATATCTTTTAAAATTCATTTGGTAAAAATGATAAACTTTTGAGGTTGTAAAATAGTTATTTAGTTTTTGGGTAAAGTATATTTTTTGTTATTGAAGTTTAGTAAAAGTTTTAAAAATATTTTTAAATTTCATTTTGTTTCAATTTTGTCTCAAAAGTTTTCGATTTGCATCAAATATACCTCCGATAACTAAATTTTAAAAAAATTTAAAACCAATCTAACGAAAATGTATGAAAATATAATTATGCTTGATTTGTTTGTGTTGGAAGATTGTTCTTATGAAACTATCGTTGTATTGGTCTTAAAATTTTTGAAAAATTAGCTGCCAGAGATATAGTTGATGCAAATCGAAAATTTTTGGGACAAAATTAAAATAAAATAAAACTTAAAGATATTTTTAAAATTTTTACCAAAATTTAAGGACAAAAATTATATTTTAACTTTATTTTTTTACGTCAACTCATCAAGCATGGTGGTAAAAAAAATATGCATCTTTTACTCTCTCGACCATGTCTTTGTATAGAAAAGATAAAAAGCGAAAAAGTTATGCTAGGTAATCAATAACTTTTTTAAACAACTACCAATTAAATTAAAACATACTACACTTCTAAATTATTTACCTAAATCTTAATATTAGAATAACTATCTGCACACCTAATAAAATGAACATCCGATATATCTATTGTTTACATTATTTAATATTTTTATTATCTATCTATACTTTTCAAATATTTTTACAAAGGCTCGGAACAATTTGAGCTACGACAAATGAACAGCAATACAGCAGAGTTTGCTATTTATTTAAAAAAGAAGAATTGAGAACGTTAAAGAAACAGTTGGAGATGGAAAATGGGATTGGGAGGCACGGGTATGAGAAGGACGGGTGAAATGGTCATCTTGTGGGTGTCGGAGAGCTTACCCTACTATGGTGGCCCCCTTCAGTGCCATCATCAGATTGAGGAAAAAAAAACAGAGAAGTAACGGATCCACCAATCTCAATGCTTACGGCGTAACTAATTTATAAAACGAAGACCAACAAAATCAAGAACCGAATAAAAAATTAAAAATATTAAGCCGGTAAATATTGGGCCTAATTGAATGAGAAAAACGGGTAAAATGGAGAAAAAAAGGCCCAAGGGGCCGAACCAAACAACAAATTATCATTTTTTTTATGTGCCTTTTAAAAATATATATTAAGTATTGTTGTTTTACAAAACTTTTTTTTCCCTACCGAAAACAATTTTTTTCTTGTGACTGACCAAATTTTTTTTCAATAATCAATA
>NC_029787.2:115819805-115825478 GCF_000816755.2 Arachis ipaensis
CTGATGATATTAGTTTAATTAATGTACTATTAGTATAAAATAATTTTACACATGTTAATCAATTATATATCACCAAATCAGTAAAAATAATTATTTTTTACATTAACGATATAAATGATTATCTACAAAAATAAATGTAATTAGACTAATATGTAAAATATTTTATTCAATATATCAAAATTAAACTTTAATACTAATATTTGAAATTTATTTTATATAAAAAGTAGTGAAACCAAATCATTTTGAGCAAGCTGAGTGAGCGTGTCTAAAAATTTTCCTTAATTATATTCAAATACTAATTCTTTTGTGTGATTGTGTGTGTCTTGGTTTTGAGCGAGGGAGATGAAGTGAGATATATTCATGCAAGGATGAAAGCTTTGCAAAAGCTTACTCGTTTAAGTTAGACTCGCACGGTATATAATCTGAATTTTCAGAATAATTCCTGTTACCGGATCGGACCTCATAACGATTATAGTGTAACTAGATAGGCAGGTATATAAACAAGTTATAATGATCGATCTAAAATTCTAATCAAATATGTCTTTGCTTCAGCCGTAGTTACATAAATAGAAGAAGCCCATCAGAAAAGTAGGGCAACTTACGAATTCACTGGTATCTTACTTCTTTTATAAAACACCAAGATATATTACTACATCCATGTTAAGTAATTATAAAAAGTAGACACAAATCAAGCACACTGGTATGGTATGTGCTTGGAATAAGGGATGAAAATGGAAGGAGTGGGTATATATATATATATATATATATATGGAGAAGAGTATATACATGTGCATGCATCCATAAAATCCAAAAACATGGACATTATATGGTCAGTTTTTTCTCTTCACCAATTCCCTCTCTACCTACTCCAATTTCATCTCTACCAAGCACACCCTTTGGAAGCTACACATATAAAAATATGCAACGTACAACATTCATCATATTATAAGTTATAAATATAAATTTTGATGTTGGTGTTGATGATCATCGTATATATGACTACTACCAGAAGAAGTTGGTAAGTTGAGAGGGAGGTTGAGAGTCTTCAAGATCATTGGATGGAGTGTGTGCATGTCTTCCTTCGTATGTTGTTATCACCATTCTTGGATCCTCAGCTAAGCGCTCCACACGTTTCTTTACGCGACAATTGTCTTGTGTGCAACGGTAGTAGCTTCTGCACATGCATCGTAAACATGCTTCTTCAATCATTATTCTTACTATTAATTCATCTTTATGTCAAATAATTAATGGCCAAAGTCTTAATTGAATTAAGAAAATATATATGGCATGCATGTGCCAATAATTGTGGTATGTATTAGTCACACTACTAAACAAATCTTCATGATGCTAAAGTAATAAGTGGGTACTGCAGATTGAATCATTTCACTCTTTTTGAGTGTTCTCGTTTTCCATAGTAAGAAATCATGAAGGCACACGAAAAATGTTATGATGAAGACTTGGTTAATTATGGGGTTTCTATAGTGCATCAGGGAAATATATAGCACCATGAATTAATATTAGTGTGAAGGAAAACAAATTTTGAATTTGAATAATGAGCTTCATTACATTTAAGCAAAAATTAGACTAAACAATATCTAATAACAGCAATGATTAACGGTGGAGACTTACGTATACTTTTTTTTATGTGAAGTTAATAATTATAAATTATTAGATAATTTAACATGTTTGATTATTAACTATTTTTAACTATCAATTTTATAGAAAGAGTAATGCATGCTAACTTTTCACCATGAGTAATAATAACTCTTTCTATTCTCATTCTGTCCTTAGCAAAAATTCTTTATGTTCCATGCTTTTCTTTTCCTCCCTCAAACTTGACATAAAGTGAAAAATCTTGCTTTAATAATTATTGTTGTCATCCCCACACATTATTCAAGAAAACTAAAATCTTCCCAAAACCCAGAAGCTAGCCTCAAAGCCAATGTGCGTGGGTGAAGACTGATATAAAAAAAAAAAAAAAGCAATAATGTGATAGGGGTGTGGGGAAGATTGGAGAGAGAATGAATCAGCATTTAGTATATAAAACATGTGTTGGTGTATAGTACAATGGCTACAAGGTTTAAACAGGAAAATTAAATAAACTAGCATGTATTAATCTATTATTATTGTTTCAACTTTGTATACTAAAGCAAAAACAAGAAGAGAAAAACTTTGAACCACAATAGCATTAATAAAAAACGGTATGTACCTGGGATGCTGTGTGTTCTTGACCACTTTTTGACCGTACTTCCTCCATTTGTAGCCATCGTCCAAGACATCTACATCGCTCATAGTCTTGAAGCAAAACCTAGGCTCTCTAACCTTTCTTCTTCCCTTGATTTTCTTCATCTTAATGGTAGGAACCCCCACATGATGATGATGATTATCTACTACATTTCTTTTACTGCTGAAGCAATCAGGTACTTCTCCCGTTGCCCTATATGAAAACCAAACCCGTGACTCACTATCTCTATACATATAATTAAATATTTAGTTAGGGTACAATTACGTTATCTCATTTTCCAAAAATAGTTTATCAACAAGGAAAAAACAACTTGAAGAAAAGAAAGACAGCTTTTCATGATAAAAAGGGATTATTTTCCAAAAATACAAAACAAATTAACAGCCTGCATGAGAATGAAATAAAACTAGGTTTAATTTTCTCACCATGGATTACTTATACTGGATCTGTTCAAAGATAGGAACTGAGGTCCAAGAAAAGTGGTAGAGGTGAGGTCCAATCCTGATTTTTGTTGCGCATCAGTTGCGAGTAGGGTTTCAGCGGTTAGGTTTGATGTTGAATCAGCTTGATCAGATGCAAGTGAATTTGGAGATAATATCGAAGAGAAGGGTTTCAATAACGAGTAGCAGGGTTGTTGTTGATTGCATCCCAAAGGAGACGTAGGGAAGATCATGTTTGTTGGTAGAAGAGGAAGAAATCCCATTTCTGTAGCCATATTCTCATTATCATGATCTTGCTCCCCAAATAAGCTTTGGTTATTAACCATAGTTTGTGAAGTTGTTGTTGTTGACATCATAATAATAACTCCTACTTATTACTATTAGTACCAAGATATATATATAGAAAGATGATGATGATCTTTGTGAGCAGCAAGAATGTTTTTTTCTCTCTCTATTTTTGGAAGCTATTACACTATAACTTATAGTGTTTACAAAACCCAATAACTTTCCCTTTTGCTCTTTGCCCCTCTTCTCTCTCTCTTTCTAAACATGTGATGGGGGAATTGATAATCTCTTGGATATAGAATAAAACAAACAAATAGCTGAAAATGTTGAAAAAGGGAAAGCGAAAAATATGCTAAAAAGTGAAGAAAGACAATAGGAAAGAAGAGAGACTTTTCGTGTAGTATAGCATACCTTTATTTATTTATTTTTCAATTTACAATGGAAGCTATCAGTTTGTCCTCAAGTCGTAGTATAGTGATGCCACTGTTCGTGTGTGTGCTAATAATAATAAAAAGCTTCTGGGAAAAACTGGTTAGTGGAATTTCACTGTGCCATGGAGGTCAACANTAAAAAAAATTATATTAATAATTTTCTTTTATTTTTTTAGTTTTTTTTTTCGTTATTTAATATGGGCAAAAGCAAAAGCCTAATATTAATGATGAGTGCACAATAATAGAGATAGATACATAGAATCAAATGTATATATAAGTGATGAAAAAAATTAATCCATCATATATTCATCATCAATTCAATGTAAAGTATCTATATATCTATCACTTTCTCCGGTGTTTGTTTATTACTAAGATCATTTTTATTATAAAAATATTTCTTTTCTGGGGGACCAATTCATATATTGAATGTAAATATTATTCATTTAATATATAAATTATATATTGGATGCATTTCTCTCTCTGCTGCATCGGCGGTGAAGCATCATTATGGTGGGTGATTGCTCGTTTGACTTTTGGGATCAAAAAAGCTTCTTGCCTTTCTCATATCCCTTTTGCTCTTTTAACTTTCTAAACTCGAACTAACCCCACATTCACCTACCTTTTTTCTCAAATTCCAAAACCCCAAACTTATAATATTGTTATCATCTCATATGAATTAATTAAGAGGGTGACAACCATGATTAATTACTTCATATTCTTTTGTCATGCCTAAAAATTTGTGGACCATCTGGACAATTGAAAGCGTCTAGTTTATCTACCGTTCAAGAATTTAGCCACAATATATAATAATTCAGTTAATAATAATTATGTTCTCTTTTTGTTACTTGTCATTAACTAATAAGCACATAAAATGATGAAGTACATTTTTTGTAGAAACTGATGAGTGAAGTAAAAAGTATAGCTATTGAGTAAGAAATCTTACAATTAAGTAGATTATTAGATGATTATATACACATAAGTAGCAAAGCCAAAGTGACAAATATAATTACTTTTTGAACTCTAGGAGTCTACATTACAGTGTTTGTTACCCCTTCTTTGTTGGTTTGTTGGTATTCCCAAAAAAAAAAAGCAGCTATTTCATCTTGTAACTCTTACATTAATTTAACAAGGTGTTTTACGTGGTACCTATTATTTTACTATGTCTATGATGACTACAAAGAAGTGCCAAACCTGATTTTTCTAAAGAAACTTTGAATTAATGGTTAAGGTAAACATTTTAAACGAAAATTTGGAGAAAATAAATTTTTTATGCTAAAAAATAAAGAAAAAATAGATATTAGCACATCATTTATAAATGTTGAAATATACATAAGTTAAATTTTTTGGATTTGAGAAGACAGATTATCGTAGCAAATAAAAATTAAATTATATTTAAAATTAAAATAAATTTTTGTTTATATTTATAAATACTAAAAATCCACAAACACTAGAATTTTAAACCCATATAAAAAATAAATAAAAAAAATAAAAATCCTTTTATAAAATTAATTTGGTTTTAAAAAATAAAAATAATTAAATTTAATTAACATGAATAATTTGAAAAAAAATTCTTTTTATATAAACAAAAATATAGAATAATTACCAAAATTAATCATTGGGCATTTTAAAATAAGAGACTTTAGTATCTTAGATTTTAAAATAGATAAAACAGTCTCCAACATTTATTTTTATTAAACGATCTAGTTTTTCTCCAATTTGATTCGAAGAGTAAAGTATAAAACTATCTCTAAAAATTTAAAAGTAATATTTAAAAATTTTAATAATCATTTTGATTAAAAGAATCAAATTAAAAGAAGACTATATTATCTAACAAAAAAGTAAACATTATAGATTATTTTGTGAATTTTGAAACTTAGAAGATTCAAATCTTTAAAATTAAAATTAACGTTAATTTTTTTCTTAACCTATTATTATTTACGTGGTTCAAAAAAGTATTATTTCCTATACTTTCTTTTAAGTTAATTAGTAAGATAGTAACAACTAGAAAATTTGAATTGGAAGCTTTATATCATGTAAGAAGAAGGGAAAAAATCCTATGACCTACTGACAGTCTTAACAGGTATTTTATATTGAAAAAAGGAAACATATATAGAATTGCAATTTGAGATGGAAATGGATCTGGTGCTTGGCCTATATTTGATCTAATACTTAATTTAGTTTGTCATAAAACACGTTTGGATCCAGATTATTTTAAAAGTCTAAATTTATTAATAAGTTTGATCCAAGTTAGCAAATTAGTTTTATTAATTTGTCG
>NC_029787.2:115825498-115841112 GCF_000816755.2 Arachis ipaensis
CTGATGACGAATATAGAGAAGGTTAATTATAATAAGAGAGTATAATAAAAGTGTAATATTGTGCATAATTTTGTAAATAGGTTAATGGTGTCGTAAGGCAAACGTGGTGGTGATGTCAGAATAAATACGTACCGTGGGAATAATATCTTCCATGATATACAGAGCAAGATCCCTTGGATTATTAAATGACAATGCTTTTTCTCTTTTTGGATTTGAGCCCTAAGTAAGATGGCAAAATGGCATGGCGGTGGCAAACACAAATCATTTCTTTTTTGTCTCTGCTTATAGCTGGCCATTATGCCTTTCATTCAAATTACCACCTATAATTCTATCCCTCAATAATCTTTCTTTTCTTCTTTCTTCTTCCTTTATTTTTTATTTCCCTTTTATCATTACAGTAAGAACAATAGTTTAGTCTGCAGATCTACTATATATTAACCACATATCAACATTTAACATCGATTATATAGTTTAGTATTATCAACTTCAATATATAATTAAAATTGCGATATAGGTAGGTTTTGAAATTTAGAGATCAAATTTTATGTATAACCAGTTATCAGATTTCCTTAATTTTCAAAAGTTAATTTTTTGTAAAAATTATTAGCATATATATGGAGTTATGTACGTGAAGGTATACAGAAATTATATATATATATGTATAATTAGAAAAAAAGAATAACGTTGATCATTTTAAACTTCGGAAGGATTGCTTTTTTTATATAGAAAAAAGGTACTTGTGAATTTTGTTATCTTTTGAAGAAATTATATATATATATGAAAATACTAGGAGTCAATGTTTTTAGTAGAAAATATATAACGTATGTATGTATTAATATGCAGAAAATAAAGTTGTTTCGTTAACCTCAATGGCAAAGTTGTGTGGCAATAATTATGTTTATTTACATTTGAAGCGAACACAGTTGGATGGTCGTTAATCGTTATATTCACAATTCCATACACATGTACATATTCATTCAAGCTAAGCTATAAGTTTGAGCAACTAAGTTTGTTACATGTGCTTCTCAACAAATGTCCATTAATTCATTTTAAAGCTATAAAGTGTCAAAAGTTTAATTAATAGCATTATGAATAAGTTGTTGAAGTGGGAGAGAGCTATCGCATCTACTATATTTATTATATAAGTATCACAGTAGTGCCATTTGAACTTAGAGATGTAGCATGATTAGTTATCGCAAATAAATAAGTGATATCAATTATGAAAACTTCAGCATATATATGATGCATATTTGTCACGAAACACATACATCACTTTCGTAAAACACATACATTACTGCATATGAACAATGACGCTTCTAAATAATACCTCGTATCTTATGTTGATATACTATTCCCATGTATATGTAGCTAGAAATATCACTACTAAATACTAATGACCGGGAGGACGATCGAGAAAAGTTAGAAACAAATGTGGGAGACCACACGCGCTTCCACCATACGATTTTTTTTTTTAAAAGCAAATTAATGTTTTTATTTTGTGTCATTTATTTTGTTAGATTGATATTAATTTTTAAATTTAGCTTGTGAATAAATATTTTAAATTTATAAAAAAAATATAAAATAATTTATAAATTAAACTAATATTAGTAGGAATTCTTTAAAAAAGTTGTATCATACAAATAAAATAAAAGTTGGGGTCATAAATTATGATAAAGAAGCATATGATGCATAGAAAAATGATTACGATAGATATGAGATATGATATGTGTGAATATGATAGAGGGATGTAAATAGGAATATATGGAAGGAAATGATTAGGCCATGCTAATGAAGAAGTGAAAGTGAGTGTAGGTGTGCATACAACTCTTGTCCACATTCTGTCTCTCTGCCATTTCTGGCAGATGACAATACCCCCACGCCCCCCTACCCCGCCCCTATGTCACATGTCTCTCACTTCCACTGCTCCCTGCCTTCCATTCCAATTCCATTCAAACCCTAAGTGTCTAATTTGAATTAACAAGTGAGTTTGTGCTAATATGATTTATATTTGATAATTTTATATTAAAATTAATAAATAATTTGAATAATATTAATTAAATTACTCTTAGATATGTATACATGTGATGAAGTTACGTTTATTTTGAGAATGAATGATGAGAATATTGTATTATATATGGATGCCAACTGTGGGAAGCAGGCTTTTAAGTTTAAATTCCTGAGGAAGTAGAGGAGTCTGGTACTGGTACTGCTGGAATGGTAGTAGTGGTATAATTATTTCATCACTCCACGCGCTACATGTATAGATGTGCACGTTTTCAGTTTGTATGCAAAATAACAAGTTCCCTATACTGGCTCCATTCTGTTTGTATATAAAAATGTGGTTGGTTGGTTGGTTCATCATCCCTTCAACGAGAAATGAGAGGAGGAGAAAGCGTTATTATTGATTGATTCAGTATTCACCTCTCTGACCTGCACTACATACATTCCCTGGCCTCTGAGAAAAGAAGGAATAAAGTGATGGCACATGAAAGCGACCCTTCAATGTGTTGCTGTGTTATTAGAGCCAGCGTGCATGAGAGAGACACTATCCCATATCTCAATCTGATCATTATAATCCATATCATGCCCTCATCGCTCAAATCTCTCATTTATATTTATCATCACTCTTATTAACACCCAAATCTTTCTCCATTTCCACCTTCTTAATCTTACAGGACTCAGAACCACTGCAGATTTTTATTATAATAATAATAATAATAATAATAGTAATGTTGATGATGATGATGCAACGTTCAGTTCGCCACCATGCCGCGCCGTCATCCAGCCGGTCGCGTCTGCTGCCTCACCGCCGCCGTTTTCGCATGCGCCGCCGTCCCGTAGAGCCGCGCCTTGCTGCCGATCTGTCACCGCGCTGCAGCGTCGCCATGGATGAAGCTTCTGCCACCTCCATGAACTGCACGACTGTGAGGGAGGGAGATCGGCGGAGGTAAGGTTCTGTTCCCGCGACCGAGCCTCCCTGCTTCAGATCCATCGCTACCCAGCCGCCACCGTCACTTGCTCCTTTGCCGTTGAAGGTGGTCAGTCGCCGATCGGATCTGGGGGAGAATGAACGCGACAGCCAGAGAGAAAAGCAACGCTGCTGCCATCGCTGCTGTCACTGTGGTGGTCGCCATCGCTAGGGTAGCCCTTGCCCCCACCGGAGCTCGTCGTTGCTGATGATGGTGAGCCAAGCTACCGCGTCAGAAAGGGGTTTCGACCGCCGCAGGTGTCGTTGCCGGAGAAGGGAGCCGTATCTCTGTGATTCTGACCGCCAGGGATGGTTCTGTGACTTCCGGGATCACCGCCGGAGCTCCGGGCTGAGCTTCTGCCACTTGAGACCTTGCTACCGTCGCCAGAAAAGTTTGCCGGTAAGGATTTTAATTGAGGTTCCTGCCTTTTTGGATCTCGAGAAGGTTTTAATGCTGCGTGGTTTTTATAGTTGATTCACCGGAGCTTCTGGTCGCCGCCGGAGCTGTTGCCGGACCTGTTCGAAATCGCAACTGCCTCATTGTGTTATTTCGGTAAGAAATTATGTTTCGAACAATCTCGCGTTAGTATTCTGTTGTGTTTGGTAACGTGGAATCGAGTCCTGATTATTGTATGTTGCGATTAGTGTTGCTATGGTTATTGTGAACGTGACTGGGAGCTAAGGTCTTGGTTGCCGTCAGTTCGGGTTGAGGCGGAAAGGACTCTGTGAGACGTTTGGGTTATGGAATTGCGTTTTGAGGTAGGGGAGCTTTCCAAAAACTATATTTTATATATTGGAATTATTACATATGGATACTGATGTGAGTGAATGTGTATTTGGTGATTGTATCGGCCTTATGTATGGCTTGATTTGCCTTGGTTGGTTATGAACGTCTGTTGGTTGAATTGTTGTGTGGTTTTGTGAAACGAAATGCTTTTCAAGTTGATTCTTTTAAAGCTTTGAGATCGAGTTTAACCCGTTGAGAATTGATTTGAGTTAATTTTATTGAGAATGTGAAAAATAGAATCCACTCTTGAATTCAGCCTGGCTTGCTTTAAATGATCTGGTTTTTGATAAATGATTGTTACTGAACCGTTTCCTTAAAGCTTTAGAAATGAGTTTATTCGGCTGATAACGATTTGATTTTTGAAACGGTTTCCTTGAAATATGGAATTGAGATGACTGTTGGATTTGGCTTGCCTTGAATTGATTTTGGATTTTTGGTCTGTTGAAAAGGATTTTGAAACGGTTTAGTTGGGACCCAAACCGGGTGGCAAAGTCCAAATTTTAGGGGAGGTGCTGCCGAAATTTCTATAAAATCTGAGTCTTTATTGAAATGTTGTCTGGAAAATGATGAGTTAAAGACTTGTGAAAAGGATGATTCATGATGAGTTAAAGTCTTTATTGAAATCCGGTTTTATTTGAATTATCGAGAAAAGGATGATTCATGTTTTCGAAATGAATCAGTAAAGAGGAAATTGTGATTTAGTCTTGCTTCTTAAGAAAGGCATTGTATCTCTTTCAGGAGAAAGTTATTTATATGAAACTTGTGCTTTAAAGCTGTTTGAATGTGAAAAAGGTTTATGCCTTTGAATTTGACTTGGGGGTTTCAATTAAAGAAGTTTCAATGACTTTGAAAGAACCTGAATGTCTATTGACAAGTTTCATTTTGAAATGTTTTGAGAAAAGTTTTAAGTACTCTTTGAATTCTGAATTTTTGCAAGACTAAAACAATTTTGAACAGTTGAAACGCTTTAGAATTTATCATGGGGGTTAAAGCTAGTTTTGCCTAAGTAAAGGAAACGGCTTTGAAAGAAGTAAAAGATTACGTGACTCGATTTGGCTTAGACCCTATTTTATTACTCAAATCGAAAAGCCAAGGTTTTAATGATTTTAAATGAATTGGCGAAATGAGTTATGCTATCCTCCCCTAAAGACTTGGGACTCTGCCAAGGAACTTTTGTTATAAAATCCCATTGTTGAATGGATGATTTTGAATGTTTCAAAATAAATCTTTAACTTGCCATGGTTATGGAAGCTTTGGAAAGAGGATGCCGAGAATGGCATTGTTTTCAAAGGGGAATTTACCTTGAGTAAAAGTGGCTTATGAGCCGAGATGATTTGAGAAATGAGGTCTTTAAAGCAAAGGCTGAAAAGAGTTGAAACTTGATTTCAAGGTGAAATAATTTGGAAAAAAGTGATTTATGGCTTAAATGCCGATTTTATGAATTGATGATATTGAATGTGGAAGTGCTATTTTGTTATGGGCCGGAATGGCTGTGTATGATTATGAGTATTGGCTGGTTTTGGATTGAACCGTGAGTCGGAATGGCTGTGTATGATTATCAATATTGGCTGGTTCTGGGTTGGACCATGAGCTGGATGGCTGAGATGGATGTTGATCCATGGCTGAGAATGAATGCATATATGCTGAGATATTGATAATTGTGATTTTGCACTTCCACTATTGGAGATTAGGGTTTTCCTGGGAGGAAGCAGTGGCTAGCCACCACGTGCTCCAGGTTGAGACTCGAAGCTCTTTTGACCCTATGTCGTAAGGGTGGCCGGGCACTGTGAAAGCCCCGGATGAGCTCGCCCCCGTAAATATTCACCAGTGAAGGTGATGGATATGGATCATGGTTATGATCAAGTTTATAATGAGTATAACTCGAGTTGGGGATGCGCGACAGAGGGACAGTCCAATGGTTAGCTACCAGGACTTGTCGGGTTGGCTCTATAACCGACAGATGATATCATCAGCCACTAGGGACAGGCATGCATCATATGCATCTATATGACATTGTTTGGGTGTGCATATTATACTTGATTTGCATATGTGATTAATTGCTAATTGTTCTACTTGCAATAACTGTTTGTTTGTGCTTGCATCTTCCTATTTGTGTTTGCTACTGGGACTCTGTTGGACTGTGGTGATTGGTTGATGGTTGGATTGTTTGGGCCTAGGGCCGTGGTTGGAATGAGATGAACCGATTGTTGATTTCGGTTTTGTGTTTCTGGTTTAGAATAAAATATGAAAGGCTATTTTATTTCAGCATAGATAAACTGTTTTGAAAGGCTTTTGAGTTTTTGAGAATTGAATGGTTCCTCTTTCAGAAAGATTTTCGACTTCAATTTTATTGTAAACCGTTGTTTTTGAAAAGAGGCATAAGACGGTTATTAATCACTGGTACAGTTTATCTTCACGTATCCTATTACAGTAATTCCCAAAAACCCTCTACTGAGAACCCTTTCGAGGATGATGTTCTCATCCCCCTACATTTTTCCCCTTTCAGGATATGGGCGCAGAAGTCACGAAGAGTATACTTAGTTGTTGTTGAGATGCTCTGTATTGCTTTAGGTTATTATTTGTACCCTCGCCGTATGGTATTTATGGATGTACGTTATCGAACGAAAGTATTTTTGGGAGCGGTATTACGGTTTAAAGTTTTAAACAGGCTCATATTTTAGTATTAAATAGTATAAGTGTCGTCGTAATGTCCGAGCTATCAGAGTCGCGCAGCCGGAAGCGTGAGCTTTGGTAGTTAGGATGTTACAATTATCATTTCCTCCAGATGCTAACTTACGGTTATCATCATAAGACCACTTCAGTCCACAAACCTTTGAAATCCCTAAAAAAGGGAAAGAACAAAAAAAAAGTCTCCTAGAATCAAATAATAAATCATTACCAAAGTCATATATAAGTTCTAAAAACAAAAATCAAACCTATACAACAATTGAAGTCTCTTGCAAGACAAGACATGGAGAATATGTAAGAAAGATGTGAGGGATAGGAATTGTGCCTGTACCTGGAAAACAAGAGACTTATTCAAATCAACTATATACAAAGAAAAGGTTAGAAAGAGAATTTGTCAATTAGGTTTGAAAAAAAAGTTGTTAGGTCATAAATTACAAGTTCCAAATTTTGCATATAAAAAACAAGGTGGAAATGCAACAAAACAATTAAAAATCAATGAACTTGAAATAAGATTATTAAAAGATGATGGAAACACCAGCAACTCCCAAAATAGACTCGAAATTCATGGCAGAAGAAGCATGGACAGTAGTTGTTTGAATATGTACCTCAGAAGAAGAAGATGATGCTTGAGAAGTTGTTGCTTCTGATTTTTTCTTGCTCTTTCTCTTTGATGGTGTTGAA
Source organism: Arachis ipaensis (assembly GCF_000816755.2). Classification (NCBI taxonomy): domain Eukaryota; kingdom Viridiplantae; phylum Streptophyta; class Magnoliopsida; order Fabales; family Fabaceae; genus Arachis; species Arachis ipaensis. Next base: position 115,832,623 of record NC_029787.2, read on the forward strand.
ATGCTTGATCCAATGTTCTTGGACTTAACTTCCATCTCTTCTTTAGGTTCAACACCCTCAGCACCCTATAACATAATAGCAAACATTACATTTTCGAAATTTTTATAGCACATTTGAATAACAAATACATTCATTTTTTGTATATTTATACAGACATTCAATTATATATTCTTCTGCCAATATGAGACACATAAAACTATTCATTCTAATCATACTATAAACATTAATCTCTTGTACTTAAATGCTATGTTACAATAGCATTACTTTGACTAGTTACAATAGTTAACACACAAGAGCTCAAAATGGCTAATCTTTCTGAAACATCAACTCAGAAAATCATACTTTGGCCTTATGATGAGTTTGAATTATGATATTATTCGTTTTATGCGACTTGCGAAGTTGAAATGGATACAAATCTTGTTATTTCAGTTTTTTGTCTTCTTTTAAAATTAGTTGGAAATAAAGGTAAGATTAGGAGGATAATTACTTTAACTGGTAATTTATCAACACCCACTTGCAATTTCTGTTCTAAATCTGTCATTTGGTTCTGTAGAAGAAAGACTTTCTTTTCTTACTTTCAAGTTCTTCATGAGAACTCTTCAGGGTTGCCTCTAATTCCAACCTTTGAGATTTTACTCCTTTCTGCTTGGAATTTCAATAATACAAGAAAAATACTCAATAGTTTGAAATATTTTAAAGGAATAACTCAAAGAAAAGGATATTTTTAATGATTAAATGTCATCAAATAGATTGATGCTTAAATAAATAATATAAAATTTAGCTTGGATTGCGAAAAGTATATCGCAAGTAAAAAAAATGCATGGTCATACTCACCTGGTTAGCAGTGAAATACAAATTTGCAATGGTGGAGCAATACTCGAAGCTTAGATCTATAGAATTTAAAGTGAATCTCAGAGGAACAAACCTAATAGAAGACAATGCAATGCAGTTGCGATTGAAGTGAAGTGAGAGGCGTAAGGAGTCTCCTTTGAGCGAAGAAGAGCCACGCCATGAAGAAACTCACGTTTCACTTCAGTGTAGCTTCTACCTCCAAATTCAACTTATTATTGAGCTATTTTGTATTTTGTGTTAATTTAACAAAAATAAGTAATATCCTAATAGATAAAACCAAATCAAAATAAAAATATAGAGACATTCTCTAGAATTATAGTGAGAAATCAAAATCAGAGATACGAAGTTGAACTACCTTGACTGAAGGAGAAAATCAGCTTAACTGGAAGATTGTTATTGTTGTTGTTACCGGAGAAAAATTTACCACAGGAGGCAACGCTGAGAAAAGAACGACGCGATGTGAGCAATAACAGATCTGGATGGGGATTCAACGATCTGCGACAATGGCGGAACGAATAGAGAAAGTATGCGGCGAGGGGAAGACAGTAATAAAGACTCAAAGAGGAGAGATGGCACCGGCGAGAATGGCTCCGACGAGAACGGCACCGACTAGGACTCAACGGAAAGTGACTTCTCTCTCCACTCCGCCGGAGAGTGAGGGAGGCGGCGAGAGAGACTCTATATGGGGAGAGAGCTTAGGGTTAAGGTTGAAAAGTGATGGATTTTTTTAATTTATTTTGAAATCCAGTTTGTTCCTATTATTTAAAACAGTGACCGATTTAGCAACTAATTAATTTGTAATTTTTATTTTTTAGTTAGCCGCAAATTCGGTCGCTATTTAGGGATCAATTTCTCTAATGCTAAGTTTTTATAGTTGGTCGCAAAAATCTGTCGCTATATTAACCCTTAGCAATCGATTTAGTGCCCGCTACCTTAGCGACCAACTATTTTATCAACATATTTTTAAGTCGGTTGCTATCTCGGTCGCTAAATTATAAAATAGCAATTAATTTAGCGACCAATTGCTTTAAAACCAGTATTTTATAGTTGGTCACTAAATCAGTCGCTATCTTAACATTTAGCAATTGATTTAGTGACCAACTTCTTAGCGACCAACCACTATTAAGCTTGTTTTTATATTAGTTGCAAAATCGGTCGCTATTTTTAATTTAGCGACCGATTTTGCGACTAATATAAAAACAAGCTTAATAGTGGTTGGTCGCTAACATACCCTAAAATCTTGTTTTTTGTTTTGGTTGCTAATTCGACCGCTAAGTTAAAAAATAGCGACCAATTTTAGCAACCAACTAGATTGGCTTTGTCATTAATAGCTAAATCGGTCACTAATTTTTATTTTACCGACCAATTTAACAACCAAGAGTGGGTGGTCACCAAATCGGTCGCTAATTGAAATTTAGCGACCAATTTAGCAACTGATTTTTTTTTAAATCCTAGAAAAGTTTGATTGGTCGCTATTATGAAAATTTCCTGTAGTGTTAGGATTAATTTAAACTCATATAATGGGCCATAGACTGCTCGTTAGCAAATCTCTCATTGTTTTTCCTCAAAGTATGGGTATACTTGAAGGTCTCTGCCTGTGTCGTCTCATGATCCAACGACTTAGACTACAAATTAATATATATATCAACCAAGTAATAAAATAAACGAACAAATTAATAAACAATGAGAGACAAATATATATGAACCAAAATACAAGAAATATTAATTCTAGCTTCGAAAACATAATTTTAATTTTTTCGATTTCACTAAAAATCTTATAAAAATTTCAACAGAGTCTCCCCTAAAATTCGGATTTAGCCACCCTTAAAGGGTTCCATCCAAACTAAATATCCATCAATCCTTCTCAACTTATTAATTTTTTCAATCATTATTAAGGTAATATACAAACAACTCAATTATTATTAATACAGTCAAGCATTTTCCAAACAATTTTAGTAGCAAGAATCAGCAAACAGCTCAATAATTCAACATTTTCAACAATCTCAGAGCCTAATCTAACCTATTCTAACATATCTTAACTATAACAACTGGAGTTTTTACGTAAAACCGTTTTAATAAAATAATAATTCTTAAGTTCCCGGAGTAGATTCAAAATTTAGAAGTTTTAATTTGAAATTATAAAGGTGAAATTTAAATTTAATGAAATTTTCTGAGTTGGAAAATGTATCTTTTTCGAAAAAAATTTGTAAAAATGCAGACTAGCGCTTAAGCTGGCAGTACCGGCTCTAATCTGTCCAGTACTACGTATTTTGGAAAATAAGATTTTGTGAAATTGATTTATTGTTTTGAAAGGATAAAAATAATTTAGAATCGAAAACCGGATACTAATTTTAAAGGTTTTGGCCCAAAGTCGGCCAAATGGACCAAAAACACTTAGTGGGTTGGACCGGGCCCAAACATATAAATTCCCCAACTAAGAGGCATTTAGCCTCATTTTCAGAAAAGAAAGAGAGAGGGATGGTGAGAAGAGAGAAGAGAAGGCGTTTGGGGTTTTACTATTCACCTTAACCTTGTTTTGATCATATCTTGAGTTACGGAACTCCGATTGACGAGTCGTTTGCGGCCATGCGAAGCTCTCGATAAGCTCTTCCTTTCTATCTAAGAAAATCTGGTAAGAACTCGAAACTCATACCCCAGTTTCCTGCCCTAACTTTTTGCATTTTTGGAGTTTGGTTTTTGAGTAAGTTTTGTGGTTTTGGTTGTTTAGGCGATCTCTAGTAGCGGATAATTGTTGAATTTTATCTGTAATCTCATTGGGTAAGGTAAGTTTCTTCAAACTCTTATGGTTTGATGTTTTGGTTAGCCATGGTGTTGATTCTTGCTATGTTATGTATATAGTTTGATAGTTGGTGAGTTTTGGAAGTGGTGTTGGTGCTTGAGGTTTGTTGATCTTATTGGAATCAAGCTTTGGGTGTTTGCGCATATTGGGAATCGGCCAAGGTATGGTTTCGGTTTCCTTTATGTAATATGTAATGTTTCTGAAAATTTAAGCTAGTTGACCTTAAAATAGGATGGAATTGAATGTATATGTTAATTGAATGTGAATTATAATTTAGTGATTGATATGATAGTGTATGGAGTGGATATGGTTGAGGAGTGATATTATATGTTGATGGTTGTTAATGTTGAGAAATTTGATGACGAATGTTGAGATTTGTTATGGTTGTTGAGAGTTGTTAGTATTGTTGATGATTAATTAATGATGATAAATGGGAACATTATTGGTGAATGAGAAGAATTATGAGTCTTTATGATGATTTTGGATGTGTTGAATAATGATTATGATGTGTGATGATATAAGTTGATGATTATTTTGGAGTTTTAAATCTTGTGGTTGGTGTTGATATTGATTGGTGGCAGAGGAATTTGGATGTGATATTAGGCTGAATTTAGAGTTGGAATGAGGTGAGTATTAAATGGTTTAATAGTTAAGAAAGTTGTGTGATTGATAAAATGGTTGAAGGAGTGGTTGGTATGGATGTTGGGTTGTTTTGATATCGTTAAAAATGGGTTTGAGTTGGTCTTGAATTGAGAATTATGGTAAAATTGAGTTTTAGTGTTTTTGGTAAAAATTGATTTTCGGTGAACTTTGACGAATCATAACTTGAGCCTCGGTTTTCAAAATTTGTTGGAATTTATTTTAAATTAAATTTCATTGAAAAACCTTTAAGTGGATATCAAGTTTGTAGGAAATGGATTTCTGTAGTGGAAGTTATGATCATTCAAAGTTTGGTGTTGAAATCTGAATTCTGTAAATGCTGCAGAATTTGTGATTTCTGGTTTGTGTGCGCAGACACACAGGCAGGGAAAGGCTTTCTGTTTGAAGGGTTAGCACAGCTTGTGCGCCCGCATAGCCAATAAGAATTTGCAACCTGTGCGTACGCACAGTTCTGTGCGCACGCACACGTTGGGAAGGTCAATCTTTTGAGGGCGCTAGCACAGGTTGTGTGAGCGCACAGACATTGTGAATTTTGGTACCTGTGCATATGCACACCTCTATGCGTACGCACACATTTTAAAACTTCTCTAAGGCGTGCGCGCTCACTCCCCTGTGCGTACACACACGCCCTGTTTCTCAAATTTAAATTTTGTTTTCAACTATTTCACCTTCCCAACAAGATTGTAAGCTTCTATGACATCATTTTAAGATTTTTGGACATAATTTTGGGTATGAGAACTTGGGAAAGAACTCTAGAGATTTAGTTGATGTCATTTTGAAAAGTTAGCAAATGGAAGTTTAGGTTTCTGGTGTACTAAGGATGGGTTTAGTGGAGTGAGAAAGAAGGATGGTACTGGAATTGAGGAACTGATGAACTAATGAGTTCAAAATGAAAATTATGAATTAATGATGGTTGTGATGAGTCGAAGACTCAGAGAAAAATGAAGATCTTGATGAATATTGAGAGTGTGCGGGGCCTATATCCCCGGTGTGGCAGATTGATCTGCTACATGACTAGTTGATGTTGAGAGTGTGCGGGGCCTATATCCCCGGCGTAGCAGATTATTCTGCTGCATGACTAGTTGTTGTTGAGAGTGTGCGGAGCCTATATCTTCGACGTGACAGATTGTTCTGCTGCATGACTAGTTGTTGTTAATAGTGTGCGGAGCCTATATCTCCGGCGTAGCAGATTTTTCTGCTGCATGAGTAGTGGTGGTTGTTTCCTTCTCTGCTGCAGGAAGTGTGCGGGGACTATATCCCTAGCGTAGTAGACTCCCTACTACATGAGTGTGCAGGGCACTATATCTCTGACGTAGCAGATTCGCTGCTGCATGAGTGTGCATGCAGGGGACTATATCTCTGGCATGGCAGAAAAGGCTACATCCGGGAGGATGTGTTGGGTTGGCATTTACGGACCGACAAGTGATATCACGAGCCAATAGGAAAGTTCATCATATGCATCTTTTATGTGCTTGTTTGCTTTGATTACTTGATATATGATTATTACCTGTGTATTACTTGTTTGCATTAATTGTGATTGTCTAGTGCTGAAGAGGTTAGGTAGGCGATAGCGATGGGATCGCACGGAGGTTAGGTTGGCGAAGGCCGTGGGATACAGCTGTGTGATTAGTATTAGTTAGAATTCCCCCATAAGTTTAGATAACCTGGTTATGGTTTAAGTTATTTATTTATTTATTTTATTCTAAGCTTGAATATCCGTAGTCGATGTGAAGTTCTAGGATTGCCTTCGGCGTTCCGGAGCCTTACATCTTACATATTGGGCACTGTTACCATACTGAGAACCTCCGGTTCTCATACCATATGTTGTTGTTATTTTTCAGACGCAGGTTACACATCCACTTCAATGAGATTGCGGATATGGTGACAGAGCAGAGTATGGTTCCTCCTTGGTTCATTTCTATTTTACTTTGTTATAGTTACTTTCACATCTCTTTGTATATTAATCTTTATGGCCTTAAAGGGTTACTTGAGAGATAAGTTGTATAAGTTGTTTTAACTCCAAAACTCTGTATTTTTCTATTTGTAACTAGTCGGCTTAAACTCCGCAAGCTGCGGCTAGTCCTCTATGATTATTATACTCTTATATCTATATATGTTCCATTCTTTTGCATCTATACCTTGTATCTTATGTGTTAGCTTCGGGTGAACGTTTCGTGCTTTTGTAATTCTGTCTTTGAGCTTAATCCTTTATCGGGCTTCTAGAATATATTATTTTCTTCTATATAAATATGTATAAGCCTTAGAATTGTCATAACCTTTGATTAACCTTTGCTTTACGACTAGAGGTAAGGTTTAGGGTAATTAGGGTGTTACATTAACCGCCTAAATTTACTAAAATAGAAAATTAAACTAACTAAACTCTACTAACTAATTAATTAACTTGATAATCAAAAAGGAAATTAAACCAATGAAGCATTTCTATATCAGCTCAGCTCAGTTCAGTTCATACAGGACTATATAAGTATATCTCAACAGAATAAGGTAATAACAAAGATCATATTCAAAACAAGAATGCTTATAAATCAATTACATTCTTATAAAATAGATGAAAAAATTAAAAAACTAATTCAAGTAACTACTAAAATATTAAGCAATGCCAAAATTCTTACCACTCTGATCTGCATATTGATGAAGGTCGCCGACCCACCTACATACCTCGACAACCTGGGCGAAACTCTGTTAGTGACATTTGTCAGATAATGACGCTTGAACCCGTCATTATCTCTAAAATAGGCCTCTAGTTCACGCTTGATGTTTGGATGGATCCACGATGTTAGGTGGTCTTTTCCCTTACGAACGTCGCTCATCATCTGCTGAAGTCGTTTGGCTGCCCAGTAGTCATAGATCTTCTTAATCATGACATTATATGTTCTGCACCCCATATGCATTTCAATTGCATAAAGTGATTCACCAAGATTAGTTAGTCGGAATAAAATACAGTTCAAATACAGTTAATTAATTCAAACCAAATTAGGTTCTTATCGCCCACTTCTGAAACCAACGGTAGTTGGTCTCAACCGGCATCTGTGTGCAGGTTGACCACGGATGGTCATACGTGGACTTAATGACCTCAGTTATCTCCTGTATGCAAGCATTGAGATTTGGTGCAAACCTGTCAGAAAAAAAACCTCACATTATCAAACATATAAGATAAACAAACTTAAGATAAACGAAATTAATATTAAAAAATTGAACTCACGACTGCATGACATTGGGCCAAACGCTTAGTCGAATGACGAGTGGTGGTGGAGGGGCACCCTGCTCGGGGGCATTAGACGAATCACTCACCGCTGGCTTTGTCGATATCGTCGTTGCATCTGCAGGGGGCGTAGCAGAAGGAGGCACCCAGTTCGAGTTTGGGACCATGGTGAATTGCTGGTCCAATAGACCCGCCTGTGACGTCACATGGGTCGACGGGGTATCCGGGGTAGAGGGCGACCTACCTGGACGACAGAGGAGAGACATAACTCAGGCGATAGAGAAAGCGGCAGTGGCAACTCTTTCAATGGTGGCAAAGGCAGAGGAAGCAATTTCGTTTGAGACAAAAAAACATGATACAGGCGATTTCACGCACACTTTGGAGGAGAACGGAGGTGGGCAGCGTTGGCGGAAGGTGGCCAGAGGGGCTGCCGGAGGTAGTTGCAAGGGAGAGAGAAGAGAGAAGAGAATGGGGGAGAGAGAAGAGTGTTCCTGAATGTGAGGGGAGAGGGTTGCGCATTTTGAATTTAGATCAAATTTACCGTTGGATTTACTAGTGGATAAATCTGATGGTAATACATTGCGTATGACCAAAACGCAGCGTTCAATTAATTATGAGCTTTACCAGCGGAAAATCTAATCCGACAATAACTTTTTTACGCGACAAATGTATTGCCATATCTGCTGATAAATTCAGCAGTAAATCCGTCGCTAACGTTTGACACTAATTTCGAGTATTATACTTACAGTGAAGCCTAACTTAATTTGTACGAGTTTAATCTTTTCGTTATCTTAAAATCAAGTAGGTCTTAATCCCCAAAATTAACTTAGGAATTGATTGTTGTCAAGCACAATTATAACTAAAGTATTGCGACTATATTCTCACAAAATAATATGTGACTTCAGATGATTATTTTATCTATTTTAAATTATTTACTTTTATTTTTTATAAATAAATA
>NC_029787.2:115841127-115852949 GCF_000816755.2 Arachis ipaensis
TTGTCTAAATAACATTAGATATAATAATAATAATAATAATAATAATAATAATAATAATAATAATAATTCCTTCCTTTTGAGTTTTTGTATAAATTCGAATAGAATAGGTTAGTTTGGTATATAATAGGTGGTTACACCATCTACGCCTAGCATAAAAGGGTATAATAGTAGAGTGAAGGGGTTTTCTAATATAACTTGTTGATATATTCTTTTTGCTAAGAAAAAGGTAGTTGAAAAGTGTAAACCCCGTTAAATTAGTAAGTAAGATAAATTAGTTTTTAATAAAGAAAATTAGAAATGTGAATATTATATTAAATTAGGATAGAACTCATCGAAACGAGAATTTTGACACTAATTTAAAAAAAAACGGTCCAAGAATAGACCGAACGGGCCGAACTGATTGAACCGAAGCCAAACCGGGCCCGCGATCCCAACCGGCCCAGCAATTAAAGAGAGCCACAGGCTCTTCTTTCTCCCCACTTTCACAACGAAGCAGGGAGCTTTTCAGGGGAGGAAAGGAGAGAAACCCAAACGTTGATGGTAAATCCAATTTGTCGTAACTTCTCCGTCTGAGCTCTGATCGCTGTACCGTTTGCGGCCACGCGTCCACCGTGTTGAGCTCTACATTTCTACCAGAATAATTTCATAGGTAAGTCATTAAATACTCCCAGCCACTCCTTTCCCCCAATTTTTGAAAGTATGGTACGGATATTGAATTTCTTTACTTTTTGATGTTTTAGGATCCAATTAGCTTGAGAAAAACATTCACTCTTGCTTATGTGAAGCTTGGGTAAGGTGAAGAAACCATAATTTCATTTTAATTTCATTGAATTTGAACTTTGAGTATTAAATTGGGTATATATGTGTTATAAATGTGTTTTAGGTTGTGAATAAATAATTGGAGTTTGAAATTGTGAATACTGGAACTTGGAGGAAGCTGAGCCTAGTGTTTATTGAATTTTGAGTGGCTGTGTCTGTGTTGGGTAAATTGCTTTGGTCGCTACGTAAAAATCGGCCAAGGTATGATTTAGGTTTCTTGCATTTAATATGTAAGGTTCTGTAAAAACTTAGGCTAGATGACCATAGGATAAGCTGAAACGTATGGAAATGTACAATGCTTAGTGTTCTTGATATTTATGATGTGATTTGGTTATGTGATGGAGGTTGTTATTATATTGAGGTAACAATGAAGCATGAGTAAGTTGGTGGTTATGAGATTGCAAATATATCGAATAAAGCCATGATGAATTTGTTAGAATGTACAATGTTGATGAATGGTGATTGAAAGCATGGTGTAGAATTGTGTTGAGTCTTGTTACTGGTATATAATGTTGGAATGGTAAGTTTAGTAAGGAAGGGAATGGAAATTTTGGATGTAAATAAGGTTTAAAGGGGTTTTGCAAAAAGTTGGTTTTCGACCGAACTTCGGTGAGGCATAACCTGACTTCCGGATCCTCAATTTCCTTCCAATTTATTTTAAAATGAAAATTGGGTTTATAAAGTTTATGTCATTCGAAGAACGGGTGAAAAGTATTTCAAATTGAAGAAGTTATGAGTGTTGGAAGATTGGAGTTTAAAACTGGTTTTTGGTTGCAATTCTACAGCTTTGCTACTTATTCTGTTTTTTTAAAGAACGCACGCCCACGCGTACGCGTGGTCCACGCGTACGCATGGCATGGGATTTTGGCGATGCGTACACGACTGATGCCATGCGCACGCATAAGGGGTAGTAAGTATGTCCACGCATATGCATGACAAGGGACGCGCGCGCGAGCTGCACTTTTATATTCCCACGCGTACGCGTGGCCCCTATTTCAGCAAATATGGTTTTCAACATTTTTAAACTGTAGTTCAAACCTCTAAAGTTGAAAAGTGATGAATTGATTATGAAATATTACGGATGATCATGTATGATGTTTGACTTGATAATCAAATGAATGATCATGTATGAAACTTGGCATGAATGATTAAATGATCTGAGATACGAGATTTCCTAGATAAAGTGTCGTGGCTTGCCACCACGTGTACCAGGTTGAAAACTCGATACTTTGTTGACCCTACGACGTAAGGGTGACTGGACACTTATAAATTACCGGGAATGTTAACCCCATTGAGCAATATTGATTATTTGAGAAAAAGCTATGCATAGACTCTTGGGGATGCACGTCGAGGGACAGTCTAAGGTTTTTGGTCTTGTCGAGTTGGCTGGATAACCAACAGATGAGCCTCATCAGCCATAGGACAGGCATGCATCATATGCATATTACTTGAATTACTTGCTTGTGCATTAACTGGGTGTGCCTAAGTATACTTGCCATGCTAAATGTATATTTGTTACCTACAGTATTTGAAACCTTCTTGTGCTTGCCTTTATTTCTTTATCTATCTGTGAAATGCTGACGGAGATGGAGGTATGGAGGAATGGCAGTATGGGACTTAGAATTAAGGATAAGTTAAGTTAGGCTTAGATACTCTTATAAAACCACCTTTTATGGCTTCTATTTAATACTTTAAGCTCTATAATATGAATTTCGGCGTTCTAGGATTGCCTCTAGCATTCCCAGGACCTTATATATTATGTGTGTGGCACCTTTACCATACTGAGAACCTCCAGTTCTCATTCCATACTATGTTGTTGTTTTTCAGATGCAGGTCGAGAGGCATCTCGTTAGTTGTCTGGACCCCTGAGGCGAAGTGGTTACTGGGTTATTTTGTTGTACAGTGATGTATATATATGTACTTAGCTTTCTCTTCGCATAACTTATTCTTTTGATCCTCTTAGTGGTTTATGGAGAGGCAGGATTTTGTTTATATACATTTGGGTTTTGGATATGTATATATATATAGGGTTAAGTATTGAAATCGTCCCTAAGGTCTAGAGTGAAAATCAAAATCGTCCCTGACCTTTTTTTGTTATTAAAATCATCCTCAACGTTACAAAACGTTATAAAATCGTCTTTTTCCACTTCAATTTTATTTTTTTACCATATTACCCTTCATTATTAATAAAAATAATAATAAAAATATTAAAAAACTACCTCCCGTAACTCCCTCACCCCCTCACCCCCTCACACCTACGCATCATGTTCTGCATTATCTTCGTCATCCTTATCACCTTTTGTCCGCATCATCTGCATCATCTTCATCATCCTTAGGCAACTCTCTTCCTCTCCCTCTTCTTTTTCTCATGGCCATCACCACTGCCTCCATAACTATCACACTTTCCTTCTCTCTAAATCACTATCACCCACCCACAAACTAAATTCAGCAACAGCAACAACAAAGTAACCAATAAATTAACCAACAAATTCAGCAACATTAACACACATTTAGCAACAGCAACAACAAAATGAACAACATCAACAACAATTCAGATTCAGATCCAAATTCAACAGCAATCAACAAAAATTTTAAATTTAACAACAATTCAGCAATCATCAACTGCAAGTTTAGATCCAAATTCAACAGCAACAGAAATTAAAAAAATTAAAAAAATTGATATTTATCACTTTATGTTCTTCAGAAAAAGAAAGGGAAGAATCAGAGAAACATCGATCCCCATGGAAAGTGGTGAGCTCCAGGAAGCAAAACAGAGAATCAGAAAAGCAGAACAGGAAGAAGAATAAATCTGAATCTAGAAGGAGGAGCGATACGGCAAGAAGGCAGAACGGAGGCACAACACTGCAGGAGGCAGAACGGAGGCGTGGCGCTGTGAGAGGAAGAACGCATGCCTGCACTGCGAGAGAAAGAGTGCGACGGAGAAGGAGTCGGCGCCGAAGAAGAGTCAGAGGACATGGTTGTCATTGAGGGGTAAGGAGAGGCCGAGATCACTGAGAAAGTGGTCGTCGTGGGAGATGAGGAAGGTGAGGCCAACGTTAATGGAGGAAGGGTTGAGGTTGGTGATGGAAAGGGAGAAGAAGGTGGAGAAGGAGGTGGGGGCGGAGATGGTACAGTGGCGGAAAGAGAGAGAGAGAGAGAGGAAGAATTGGGGTTGTGGTTGGGAGGGAGGGTTCTGAAGAGGGGTAGGAAGAAGGAGATGAAAGGGAAGAGAGGGAGAGATACGGAGACAGGATGGGGGTTTGGGGGGGGGTTTGGGGTTTTTTTTTTTAATTTTTATTTTTATTAATTTTAAGGGTAATTTGGTCAAGAAAATGAAATTAAAGTAAAAAATGACGATTTAATAACGTTTTGTAACATTAGGGATGATTTTAATAACAAAAAAAGGTCGGGGACGATTTTGATTTTCACCTCAGACTTTAGGGACGATTTCAGTACTTAACCCATATATATATGTGTGTCTGTGTGTAAATATTCTCCGGCCAGTCTTGACTTCGCAGGCTGAGTTAGGAGCTTGTTATCTTGTATGTTTGGCACTCTATTCCTACTTTTATAATCTTATGTTTGATGGTTAAAGCTCTCTTAGCACGCAAGTTAACTCGTTTCTTGAGCGTTTCGCTTTTATTTCGCGATTTTTATTTCCCCTATCCTTCAAGGCTCCTAGTATATCACATTCTTTCTGCTATTACATGTACAAATTTTATTTTAGAGGTCGTAATACCGCACCACCTCTGTTTTATGACTTAAGCATAAAGCTCAGTATGGTAGAGTGTTACAAAAAGCATACATTTCCCTTACAAATTTTTGCTTTAGAAGTCTTATAGTTTATAGTCATTTTTTCATTTTCTACTTTAACAATAGTTTTAGTTATTTTTTCATAGTATTTGATTTGTATTAATCCTTCTTGGATACAATTTACATCCGCCCCTGAGTCTATCATAGCCATAAACTCAAATTTCTCTTTTTTGAGCGATTATTATGAGTATAGGGGTATACTATTTTTGGTTAATTAATTGGATTTATAATTTCTTCTTCTTCTATTGATTCTAATTTTTCTTTTCCTTTTTTATAATTTTACTATGTTTTCGTCTTCTAATTTTAGTATTCTATAATCAAGAGACATATTTTGTTGTTTCAATTCAGAAATTTCGAATTTTAACACTTTTATCTCTTCTTGTAAATGTTTTAAAGAAGTTTCTTCTTTAGGTGTTCTAAACCTATTATATATTTTCTTAATTTCTACGAGCCTTATTTTTTCTTTAAATTTTTCTTCTTTCCTGATCAGATCATTTAATTGAAATAAGAATTCATCTTTTAAGGGAGAATCTCCTAATTTATCTATTATAAAAATTAAAGTGTTTGTTTGTTCTCTGGTTAAGGTATTGATTGACTTTTGAGTTCTCGTAATTACATTTAAAGATTTTATACAACTATCACAATTACATATTCTTGGTCCTAGACACGAATCTTCCTCTATTTCAGAAGACTCTCAAGAAGATAGTATATCTAATTGTTGTATAAAATTTTCTGAATCATCAGAAGAATATTCTTTTTCCGTTTCACTTTCTGATTCATTGTCAATTAGTATAGCCGCTAAAGCTTTTCTTACTTCTTCATTACTAATTTTGTTTATTTTTTCCTTCTGTTTTGCAGTTATTGGCATAATGACCTGGTTTTTTACACTTCCAACAAACTATTTGTTTCTTGTTGCTTTTCTTTTGATTATTCCACTTTTGTTTTTTCCTGTAATTTTTTTTTGGCTTATTTTCTGTTGTATAAGGTTCTTTCGATTGATACATATACATATTCCCAAAAGTTTTTGTATTTCTTCTCTTAATGACTCTATTTTGATTGTTAGGTGCTTTTTCAGTTGTAATACCATATTGTTGACAAAAGTTTTCTAATTCTCGTTTATTGCTCATATTTTTTTTTGCATTTTCTCTTGTAATCTAGTGTCAGTGCATATTTCTACTCCAGTTTATACTACTATATTATGTATTTGGCCAAAAATTAGGCCTTCATATGGTATTTGAGTACCGAATAAAGATTGTAATTTTTGTAAAACCTTTTCTGAAAAGAGTTTAGGTAGGGTAGCTATGGATCTTTCTTTCCAAAAAGGGGCTGCTGCATCATCTCTCATCATAACTTTAGAAATAAAAACATCTTTATACCATCAATAGTTAGACATTGTAGGGCATCATAAGTTCATTAGTTGGGTTCCTATTTCTATCTTTAAAAATATTTGGGTTTCCTAGAAAATTTTTTATAATTGTAAAAATTAAGGTTGCTGTGGCGTCTTGTGATTGGTCTTCTGGTTTTATACTACTTAGGATTAATTCTCTTTCTGGTATAGTTAAAAAGTTATCCCACCATCTTTTTAATTGTCCTGTGAACCCTTGTATGATCATGACTGCTGCTTCTCTATCAGTAGCTCGTTTTGTCTTATAAGCAGTTGCTGCCATAGTTATACTACACAATAGATTTAAAATGGCTTGTTCACTTAAACCATCTAAATTCTATTCTACTAATTCGGATCTGGTAAAACTATTTTGTACTAGCTGTGTTCTTTCTTCAAGGCTTACGTCAGCCGGGGTTGGTCTCGGATAATAATTTCTTAGTTTTGGATAATACTGATTCTTATGTGTCATTTTGTTAATTTCTATTGTATTAACAGCTATTTTTTTTAGACTTATGGACTTAAGTTTTTCTTTTAACTCATCAATGTCTGCTTCCACATTTGTTCTAAGTTTGATTACATAAGGATTTTGAAACTTATATATAGGTTTTTCTATGAGCTTAAGTTGTTCATGTTTATGTTCAATTCTTTCTAACTGGTTTTTCATAATATCTAGGACTGTGTTGGTGTAGTTAAGTTGTTGATGTACCTTTTTAATGTCTCTTTTATCTACACTTCCTTCTATTCCACTATTTTTATACGGGGTGGTTTCTAGTTTTAAATTGTGTGCTACCTGTAGTTTTATGGTTTCTTTTGGTGGATATTGGGAATCTACGGTTTACCCTATACTCGTTTTTTAAGTAGTGGTTGTCTTAGTTAAAGGACAAAATTCTTTTTTAAAATTATGAAAGTAATTTTTTAACCAGTAGAAAAAGTATAAATTGATTTTATTTTTTATTAAGTAATCATAATTTTTTTTATTTCTATAGTTTTTTTTTTTCAGAATATGTAGCACAATACCATTTTCTTAATCCTGTATCATATTCTGCATAAAAATCTTTACTAATCTAATTTTTATCAATCTCAAAAAGTTCTTCTTTCATTATAACTCCTAGGATTTGAGAGGTAGTTGGCGAATAATTATTTTCTGTTCCATATAAAAGAGTTGCTATATGTGGTCTATTATTATTTATTCCTATAACTCCATCGTTTATGACGGAATTATCTATAGAATGTCTTGGTGAAATTTCTTCTTTATTCTGATAATTTGGTATTGTAACTGAATGAGACCTATTCATTCTTAGTCTAATATTTGGACCTTTTTTTAATAATATTCCTAATTTCTGTATTTTCTATTTTTTCTTCTTCTACTATGGCTGGGTTTGGTAAACCTTTTTGAAGAAGTGCTTGTGCTTTTTAAAAGCACAAATACCTCATTTTGCATTTGGTAAATTAAAAAGTCCAAGTGCTTGTACTTGCAACTTTTCAAAGTTAGCTTGTTTATCAAAATTAAAAAAATCTAATATAATAAATATTCAAAATTACCATTAATAATTACTAACACCAGATTTCATTTATTTTCCCACACATATTTTTCGCCATTATATTGCCATTGAAATACTCATATATTTCTAATTTCTCAACCTAACCTTCACAAATTCTAACACAATCTTCATATATTTTTTATTTTTCAACCTAATCTTCACAATTTCAACACAAATACATCTCTATCACGTATTAGGTATGAACTTCTATCTATTTATATTATTTTTTGTGCGTTATTTTTGTATTTTTTAGTAGATATTTGTTTTTCTCTGTTCTTTAAAACGTGAAGAAGGAGACCTGATTTATGGAAACCAATCATAAAATTTTCGTACACCAACTTTATGAACATTAGTCAAAATTATAATAACAACATATATATACATATGTAAATATAGATATATAATTTTTCTTGAGATATGTGTCCCATTTTCTGTGATTTGTAAAAGTGAGTCAATATATATAGATGGTTAATTGACGTATCAGTACTAACATTGGATTACATATAAGTTTTATTATTGACTAACGATAACTCTATTTATATTAATATAGAGAGTAAATCAAATAAATATTTAAATTATTGGTCTCTAAAATTTGAAAAAAAAATTTTTATTCGTTATAAATATGTTTATTATAATTTTTTTAATTTTTAAAAGCTGTTTTATCAAATACAATTGTAGTGCTTGTGCTTATTAAAAGCTATTTTTAACGTGATTTTACCAAATGCAAGTGCTGCCGCTTTCAAAAAGCTGTCTTTTAAAATATAGTTTTCATAAGCTACTCTCGAAAAGTAAAAGTTTTACCAAATCAATTCTATATCTTCTAAAATCCATTCTTGAGGGATATTCTCCATTAGTTCTTCATGTTGAAATTTTTTAGGTGTTTGAACAAAAGATCTTCGTAAATTAGCATGAATAATAATAGTTTTGTCTTTTGATGATTTTCTTTTAACCCTAAAGTTATAATTTATCCTTGTAATTTTATAATATATTCTATAAATTACTTCAAAAGGATAATATTTTTCATCAATGATGTCTTTAGGTGTTTTAATATATAATTTGAGAGCTTTAAAGGTGTATTCATTTTGAAGGCTTATGAAACAATTTGGATAACAATTAAAAAATATTGGGCCATCATGACAATTACTTTTTAATATAGCTATTAGTGAGTCTCTAAATTTTTTAAACTTTGTGTCTCGTAATACCATTAAGATAGGTATGTTAATTCCTAGTCTAAAGTTAGGTTTGGTTGCTACTTGGATAAGTCCTATATGAATAAAATTATAACCTTTTTGTTGATGCACTTGTAGTTTTTCTTCCTCTAGTATGTTTATGATGTGATTATTACTAGTTCCTAGGTAACTGTTCTCTAACATGTGTATTTCATTATCTTTTTGTTCCCAAAATACTTGTCTTTTATAAACTTTATTTTTGCTTATAAGAGATACAAACCAGTTTATGAAATTTTTCTTCTAATTTTACTACTTATAATTTTGAGGATGAACTTGAGACTTCAGTATCATTATTCTTTATTATTATTGAATTGTTCTTTTCTTTATTTAATTCAGCTAAAGATCTTAAAATTCCAGCATTATCTGTTTAAAGATTTATGCTACAGGACCACCCTAACTTGCCAATGGTTTTATTATTGCCTTCAAAGAGGACTTATCACCAGGTATGCTCACTGGGTTGACCAACGTATAGACGGCTCTCACCGCTACACTTATCTTTAATAGATTATGGAATGGAGTTCTACAAGGTCTTTAGTTGTCTAACAAAGTTCAGAATAATAATAAAGGTATAAGGATACGAATATAATAAAGAAGTAAGATATAACGAATTTTAGAAATTGTAATAAAGCCTAGTATAATAACGTAAAAATTTAATCGCAAGTAATTGATTATAAAGGATCTCCTCATCTCGGATAATATAGTTTGTTTCATATGGATAACAATAAGGACAGAATTTAATTGATCTTCTCAAGATATTATGTTTATATGGTGGTCTCATGAGAAGATACCATCACCTGATTCTGATACCAATTATTGAGATTATCATATTAATAATAAAAATATTTAAATTAATAAGAAACAGAGTACTAAAAAGTACTGTCAATAGGATAATAAAATCTAATAAAACAATAATGAACTAAATATTAATACTCACTTGATGATGGAGTAATATGAACTTGTATTATAATTCAGAGGCTTGAACCAAAATACAAATGATGAAACTTTTTAATACAAAGATTGCAATAAAAGCTTAAAAGTGTTTCAGAGTATGAGAGAATGTGTGTAAAATTGCGGATGATCCATATACACTTTATTTTTTGGTTTCTCATGACATACCTAATCTAGCATGTTAATGATTAATTTGTCCCCTTTTAACACTTATTTAGGTTAACTAGTAAGACCAACTCAGATTGATATAGTTATAATAATGTATATTTTTTTTTTTGTTTTTCATGGTATATCCCAACTTGGTAGATCAAAGACTAATTTGCTGTGGTACTGAATTTCATTGAATGATTTGTTGTTAGCTAATGGGTTGCTGCATCTGCCTGCATGCATAAGGCGAGATTTCAACCTCCGACATTTACTTAAGTGAACTAGAAAGCTAATCATTAGATCAACCCAACTTGATTAGTTATAATAATGTATATACTATTGCAAAGGACACAATTGAGAAGGGGAGAACATTTTTTGGGGTCATGACTCATGAGTACTTATAAAACACACCACATCTCGCACACACTCTAGAGTGTAAACTAAAGTGTTTCTTTTGGTCATGTAGACTATGGGTTTTCCATTACCTCAATTGAAATACCAACCAAGAGATATATAACAAAGGAACAATTAACGAGGGATCAAAACCCAGACCCACTACTAGACTTCCAATAATTCTACCTTATTAAATAGGCTTTCTGTTTACCCAAAAGGAGAAGAGGGCTTCTTTGCCACAAAGATACTTTACCCAAAAAATAAACAAATTAAAATGGTTTTTTTTAAAGGATTAAAATAATTAATCTTGTATTCTTGTTGACAACGTCTCTAAAGATATTTTTATCTAAATGACATCAGACTTGAGCAATTATAATATAATTTTTCGTATTGTATACTTCATGCAAAATAACATAGAAATGATGTGTTGTGTTCTGAATTGAGTTGTAATTATGTAATTAGTAAGTACATGAATCTATATTTTATTACTGTTATGGTTCTTCGGTTGTTTTTATATGACGGTCACGATATGATGATTTGATGACATTTATGTGGTTTACATAGTAAGACTTTCGTTTTCTCTTAATTAAAGTATTGGATTTAGATATGCTTCAGGAAAAAGAAAGTTTAGAGCTTAACAATTTTTAGTCTCTAATTTTTATTTTTATGAGATTAATTAATTTATTTATTAATATTTTTTTTATATTAATGGAATAAAACTATATATTTTTTTTAACAAAAAATAGGAGACTCGAACCCGCAATCTTTTAGATGAACTATAACTCATTGGCATAAACTAGGGGTGTGCATGGCCCGGTCCGGCCCGAAGACCCGGCCCGACCTCGAACACTTTAGGGGCTATTTTGGTGTGATTTCATCGAGTCTAGGGCCGGGTAAGGGTCTCAAAAATAGACCCGGTCATTATTTCGGGTCGGGTTCGGGCCATGGCTCGGGTCACCCGAAGTCGGCCCGGTGGCCCGGTCATCATACACAATTAATATTTTGTGTTATTAGTGATAGATGATGGCTATTCTTATGAGGAATTTAAGTATTGTAAACCTTAATATTTTGTTATTAGTTATTATAAGACTATAAGTTAATATTTTATGTTTAAAATGCATAAGAATGCATAATATTGTGTTATTTATATTGATTTAAATATTTAGTGTTATTAGACAATATTAGTATTGATTATGGTTATGCTTTAATTTTAGAGAAGAGTTGGTTCTTATTATATTTTTCTAAGTGAATTTTACCATGCCAAATAATGGTTGGAGTTTTGGAAATTTGGATATTTTCACATGCTAGCTTATAAGAAGGTATTAAGGTAATGTAATGTTAACGGCCCGGTTTTCACCAAGTTTTTATGCGGTATAATCGTGACCCGAAAGTGTATAGGTTTCATCGGGTTTAGGGCCGGATTCGGGTCTAATAAATAGGCCCGGTATATATTTCGAGTCGGGTCTGGGTCACATCAAACCCGGTTTCACTCGACCCATGCACACCCCTAGCATAAACCTACATAATTTATTCATTAAAAATTAATTA
>NC_029787.2:115852963-115867423 GCF_000816755.2 Arachis ipaensis
GATATTCACTCTATCTTTAATTAATTACAGTCAGTGAATTAAAAGAAAAGGACAATAAAAGATTAAAAGTGAGAAAATTAATTAGAAAAAGGGAGAAAAAATGAAAATGGTGAAACGAAAAAGCTGTTAAGTGAGTGGGATCGAGCAGCGAAGGAAGAAAAAGAATAGCAGAGACAGAAAGAGAGAGAGAGAGCAAGAAGCCAAGAACGCACGCACCTCTTTTCTTGTTCTCAGTTACTCTTCTCTATCATCATCGTCGTCGTCAACCCTCTCTATCGGAGCGTGCACACACGCGCACACACACGATACCTCTCACTCTGTATCCATGCATCCATCTTCTTAATCGTCGCCCCAATCCAGGTTCTCTATCCATTCTTCTTATTTTCATTTCCTTTGTGCAAATTCGAATTTCACTGCTGCTCTTCAATTCTCATGTTCAGTTCTCTCTGATTATACTTTATTTATATTTTCTTTTGGATTTTTTAAAGATTATAATCGTTTAGTTTCAATTGATTGAATCCTGACTGGTTTCGAGGTTCCGCATGTACCAGATTGCACTGCTCGATTCAACTTGCGATTTTGGTTATTTGCATGAATAAATTAAATAAAATTGAAAACAGACTTAGATAGTTAAGTCTTAACACCATCTTGCGTGTTATAGAGAATTGGAAAAAAATAACTTAATTTACGCTTATCGAAGTTTCTTGGCGTTGCAAGTCTTGTTAGATCATTATGATGGTCTTAGGAATACTGATGTTGACCGTGAAAACTGTTTGCAGTTTTATTTAAGTGTAGTTATCAGTTATCGTTACTTCTTAACTTTTGTTTTTGTTTAATTGTGATTCTTTTCCCCTTTTATTGAATCGTGTTTGGTTGAATCAGGAGCAGAATGGGTATGCCCATGGGCAGTGATGATCCTGCTATACTTAAGTTACATAAGTGGGAACCTTCCGATATTCCACTTGCGCTTTCGGAATTTCGTGAGGCTTTTCTTTCTCCCACAAGAGAGATACTGCTTTTGCATTCTTATGAAAAAGAAGCTCTTTTGCTTCCGCTGATAAAAGGTGATTGCTATTTTCGTTTTTGTTGATTTAAGTTCTGTAGTGGTCACACAGATGTTTCTGATTTGTGTTGTTAAGCTGTTGCGGTATATGCATTTGCTTTCCTTTTTATGCAGGAGAATTACATTCTAGTGCTCCGGAAAGTGGCCATGACAATGATAATCACAGTCCAGGTTCATCGACTCTTTCCTCCCAGGCATTCACTAGGCCTAGTATATCAGATTTGGTGAATGATTTACCTTGCACTTCAGGATCAGAAATCAACATTGATACTGATCCTGCTCAATTTAAGTGTCCAAGGTCCAAAAGTTACCCATTTATTAGTGATGTGAGCTCGTTGGCATGGGCACGTTGTGGAGACAGCTATGATCAGCACAGTGATGCTTCATTTAGAGAATTTCTATTTGTGTCCGGAAGACGTGGGGTGTCCATCCATGCTTTTCCCAAACTGAACAAAACCAGAGGAATTGCTCAAGCTGCAGTAGAGGGGAACTTTAGCCAAGGCAGGTGGGTGGAATGGGGGCCTGTTGCTACATTAGCTCAAAACATAGAAGTAGGAGAGTCTTCCAGACTGAGTGATGAAGGTCAGACTATAAATGGTATTGTTGGAGATAGTGGAGTTGAACTACCGAGAGGTCCTGCTGCTAAGAGATACTTGGAGTCGTTTTTCACTAAAGTTGATACTACTGGATTAGATGGTAGTATCTGGAGCAAGTTCCCTAAGAATACAGAATTTCCTTGCTCTGCAGAAGTGGTTTCATTTAACATATTTGATGGAGGTGATGTGTCTAACCAGTCAAGCTTGAGCTTGTGTGGAGATGATTCTAATTCTGATTGTTTTTCTAGTGTATTTGGTATTGAGGTTAATGGTTTCTATGAATGCCCAAGAGTGTTCTCAAGTGCTTCATATTGCTTGGTTGGGCTCTTTTTTACGTTACCGCATGATTTGTCTGGAAACATTAATGATGCAATTCAAGGAGGCAGGATAAGAAATTTACTTCTTGTAGCTAGGTTAGACTATTGGGGTATTCAGTGGGTTTCAATAGTGAAGCTAGATGAAAGAATAAACATAAGTCTGGCAAATAAGTGGATGGATTTTCAGTTTTCTGATGATCTCCTTGTTTGTCTTAGTTCTTCTGGCTTGATTGCTCTCTATGGTGCATTGTCTGGTGAACTTGTGACACAATTAAATGTTTCACATGCTTGTGGACTTAACCCTCATTTTGATATGAAAGGGTCAGAAAAGTTTTCCTTGAGTGATGGTACAGATATTAAGCAAGAGTGTGACATTAAGGCTAAGTTGTCTGATCAGCATAGTGGTTCTTTTAGGAGGTCATTCAAAAGGTTCGTTGTTGCTTCACATACCTCCCTTTTAGCTGTGGTTGATGAATGCGGTGTGATCTATGTGATTTCCTTGGGTGATTATGTGCCTGACAAGAACTATTCATATGAGAAGTTGCTTCCATATGGTCAGCAATTTGGGCTTGGAATGTTGGTTGGTTGGGGAGTTGGTGGGTATGATATAAATCGCAAAGTGGTATACTCTAATTCTTCTGGCAATGCTCGTTCTAGTGATTTGAACATGAAAAGTGAAGTGGTTTCTTTCCCAGACAAAGCTGTGGCGGCCAATGTGCTTCAGCAAATTCATGACTGCACATTTAAAGAAAAGACAGACTTGTTTGGCTCCTATTCAAGTGGATTTTCTGCTGCTGCTAAAAATGATAACAAGTTTCATGGTTCTGATTTGAATTCACTTGTTATGAGAACAATATTCCTTCCTGGTTTTAGAGTCTCTGGGGATGATTCCATTTGTTTTTCTCCTCTGGGATTTACGATTCTCTCTAGAAATAATTATGCACAAAATCAAAGAGGTTCTCTGCTTGTCCATTTTAATCTGCAAGTGAAGTTAGATGTTCATGATGACAACTTCATAGGTAGTAAATATGATGTGTGCCACTTTAATGGAAAAGAAGAAGCTATTATTGGAGAAGCACTTGGATGCATTTTCCAAGGTTCTTTATATATAGTGAAGGAAGCTGGTCTATCAGTGTATCTTCCCTCCATTTCAATTTCAACAAATTTTCTTCCTACTGAGCACATTGGTTATTGCCCATCAAGTAAGGGTTTAGGGATTTCAGACATAATAAAGGACAATGTGGAAACAAAAGAAACAATGAATAGGTTTTCTCCTTGGAAAGTTGAAATTTTGGACAGAGTTCTTCTGTATGAAGGCACTGAAGAGGCACATCGATTGTGTTCAGAAAATGGTGAGTGTTACGAAAACCAAAAAGAAAAGGATAATTCATTTTAGCCTCCCATGATGCTTTGCATGTAAAAGAGAGAGAGAGAGAGTAAGGGGGGATGTATCTGTGTGTTCTTTTACTGTTGAAACCATATGGTTTTCTGTTAAATTAGAATAACCCTGATTAGAGTAAAATAAACTTTGGATGGGATATTTATTTCTTTTATTTTTCGAAGTTTGGATAAGGTTTGTATAATAGGGTGGTGGTTAGAATTTCTTAAACATAGTTTTAGCTTCATTATTATTTATTTCCTTCTTTTTCAGGATGGGATGTCAAAGTTTCTCGCATTCGTCAGTTACAAATAGCACTGGACTACTTGAAATTTGATGAAATAGAAAGGTAAGTAGGCGAAAGTTTAGACATTGATCTAATAGGCATAGTATATTTTGAATTTGTAGTTTTGAGTTATGATATGTTGCATGTGTTCATGGATGCTTTGCGCAGCACTATTTCAAGGTGGGATAGTGCTTTGCAGAAATGTAGGAAATATTCTAGGGTGGACATTTATGCTATTTCAGTGCCTGCATTATAATTTAGTATTTTATCTGTGGTGGCAATTCACATGGACAGATGATGGGTCAAAAGGTTGGTCAGGTGCGGGGCGGCACAGTGGATTAGATGTCATTTTGTTTTTCAGGTGGTTTGACGTTGACCAAAGGCATGAAGGTTGTGTTACTTGGGAATGTAGTGTGCATAAACTTGGTCTGGGAAGCTAAATGGCTATGGAGCTTTCCTCTAGAGAGGACTTAATTATAGCACTGGGTTTTTTCAGACTTTAGAATTAGTATGGATGGATAACCAAATGGGTGGGGTACAATGGTGTGACCACTGCTGTTTGAAAATATGATTTGTTTTTTTGTTTTAGGTACAATATAATATGTATTTTTAACTCGTACATAAACACGGAATATAAAGTCCTCTCTCGGTAAGGAGCTAGCTTACTTATAATAAATATCTACATGTTCTTGAAGCATTTTTCGAATCTTTCAACATCTTGATTCTCACCTTTTGTTACACTAAGAGGGTTTGGACTATAGACGAGGCTATCTGGAAATTTAGAAGTCGAAGGATGGTCAGGTCTGCTGCCTGGACAGAAGTACTGAGTAGGATGAATTATAAGTAATATGCTGGATATTTGTAGGCTTCTTGGTGCAGCTATTTCTTGTAATTGTGCTATATGCAGCTTGGGTTCAGAAATATAATGCTTTTTGGTGCAAAATACAATTTTCATTGACAAGCAAGGTTTGTAGGATAAGATTAGCTGTTTGACTTCTTTTGGTGTAAAGCACATGATCTTTACAAAGGAATTTTCTCCTCCAATATGTTGAGAGATTTAAAAGCTTTGCTTCATTGGTATACTCTTGTTTGGTCTCGTTTAGTCTCGTTTCTTATCGTTATGTATACTTCTTTTCATGTTGATAAAATTCCTCTTTATTATAAAAGAAAACTTTGTTGTTGGAGTACATTGGTTTACATTGAATTATATTGTCGTGCATTAAACTGTTTCAGTAATAGTGAAGTTCGAGTTGAGATGGATTACATCGCTGTGCTTATGTAATATTAGCGTTTTTTAACAGCAAAAATTATCTAATGAAATTCACTTTCCAGTTTTATTGATGAACAGATCTTTGGAAATGCTTGTGGATGTGAATCTAGCAGAAGAGGGGATTTTGAGGTTGCTCTTTGCTGCAGTTTTTCTCATTGTTAACAAAAATGGAAATGATAGCGAAACTTCTGCTGCTTCAAGGTAAATTTATTTGCATGTTGCAACTCTTAGCTTTGTTATGAATCATTCATAATTTATTATATAAACCTATTTGCTAATTGTAAGACATGATGTCATCTGTGTTAAATATATAGAGTAGAGGTCTATTCTGGCATTCTAATTATATATGTGACATCACATTGGTCTTTTAGCTTTTGTTTAGTTTCCTTCAGATGGCTATCTTTACGGATTTTTTGTATAAAAAAGTTGTAAGAGTGTTTCAGAATTTTGGAACTACTTGAATTTCCTTATGGCTAGTTTGTTTAGGACAGCTACATTGGATGAGAAAACTGAAATTAGGTGAGTTTTGAAGGTCCCTTTAGGAATTAACCAAGTTCTTTTTCTTATTCATATTCTTTCAGATTTGTTGTGCTTTCTCCTTTAGTACAGTACATTTGAAAGGAGAAAATAAATTGTTAGAAAAATTAGTGGATATTACTCAACCTTTTTGAGTTATAGGTTTTTTCATCTGATTTATGATATCTCGTTTCTTGTGGTGAACATTTAGGCTTCTTGCACTGGCTACTTCCTTTGCAACCAGGATGCTTCGTAAATATGGAATGATACAACATAAAAGAGATATGATCATTGCAGAGGGCTTTAACAAAACAGAATTACTCTCTCTTCCCCCTATTGAACCAGTTAAACTGCAAGCAGAAGTGGATTTTGCTCGAAAACTTCGTGAGATGGCTCATTTCTTGGAGATCATACGCAACCTGCAATGTAGGCTTAGATCGAAATTCCAAAGGGCCAGTCAAGGATTGGTATGGTTTTGAATGATTCTGTTTCTTGGATTACTATTTAAATTGATTGCATTGTTTCTCCTGAAAATTAGTACTATCTTGTTGCTAATTACAGGCTACTATCGGAGAAGAGTCATCTTTAATTTGTACTGATATGTTGCAGGAAGAATCCCAACTTTCAGTTCATGCTTCAGATTTAGTGTCATTGGACATGTTGAACCAAAATGAGCTTTCCTTACCTCTACCTGCTCCTGGTAGTGACAACAACGAAAACCTTGCACTAGTGCCTGTTGATTCAAAATCTCCTTTGGTCTCGGAAGAGTTTGGTGAAGTATCCCCTTTAGGAGGAAATTCTGAAAAGAAAGTTTTGCCTGTGGAAAATCCGAAAGAGATGATGGCACGCTGGAATGTAGATAATCTGGACCTTAAAAATGTGGTTAAAGATGCTCTGCTCTCTGGTCGTCTGCCTTTGGCAGTACTTAAACTGCATCTTCATCAATCGGAAAATTTTGTTGCTGGCAAAGAGCCTCATGATACTTTCACTGAAGTCCGTGATATTGGCAGAGCTGTTGCTTATGACTTATTTTTGAAGGTAGTTATTTTACTCTCGTTAGCTTTCATAAAAAAATAATGTGACTAATACTATGATTACACAGGGTGAAACTGAGCTTGCTGTTTCAACACTTCAAAGACTTGGAGAGAACATCGAATCCTGTCTCAAGCAACTTTTGTTTGGCACTGTAAGGAGATCTTTGCGGGCCCAGATTGCTGAGGAATTGAAAAGATATGGTTATCTAGGACCATATGAGTGGAAGATATTGGAAGATATGTCATTGATTGAGGTATGTGGAATTTATGCCTTATTTTGTGCTCAAGTGTAGTTAACTAATCGATAGAGGAATTTGCATTATCTAAGACTTGCAATCTTATTCGTTCCTTCCCGTGCATGTGTGTGAGAAGAGTCTTTATCCTAGCAGCAGTTTCTGGAAAACATATCATGGGCGGCTAAGAGAGAATGGTACTTCATCAGAGTCTGTTTTGCCGATGGAAAATAGACTACAGCTCTTGCATAACCATTCATTTGATAGCCTTGTCATTGAATGTGGGGAGATTGATGGAATTGTCTTGGACTCATGGATGAATATCAATGGAAGTACATCTTCTGTAGAAGTTGATGAAGATGAGGCTCATGTTGGATATTGGGCTGCTGCTGCTATCTGGTTTGATACCTGGGAGCAAAGAACCATTGATCGTGTAAGTTGATTCTGTGCGTTCATGTCTGTATTGATGATATATATTTTTACACTGAATTTTGATGACACCAAAGATGATGGTCACATGTTCCCCCTTGAATACACTTTTTTGTTGGGTTCTAAACCAATTTTCTTGTCAATTTACATTTACTTATTGAAAGAAAGACTGGGGTGAATGTCTCATACAAGTTCTTAGAAATTGGACTCTTATGCCTAGTTGGAAGTTTGCTATGATATACTGCATCACATAGAACTTCTCATTTGTCCATTTGTCTCTTCAAGTTTGAGTACTCAACTCCAACCTGTACATTGTAAGATTTCCTTTCGAATTCTTGAAAGTTGCTTTGGTTTGAACTTCTCATAAAAAATATTTCTTGATCCATTCACTAGCTTTGCCCTAGGTATTTTGGGTTATTAACCTAATGTTGGGGATATTGGCTTTGGTTTGTAGCTTAGCTAATGAGTGTTGAAGGGGATTGCTGTTACTGATTTACAGAGGGACTAGGCTGCTATTGCTCACTGCTTGCTGCTAGTCTTTCTTAATATTTTGTTTTTTCGTTAGAAGTGAAATAAATCTGTATACCTTCTAAACACGAAAACTCTTCCTTTTCAGTTACTCTTGCATTATTTATTCATCTTTGTGTTTACAGATGATATTGAATCAATCATCTCCTTCGGGAATATCTTTACTGTGGGAATCACAACTTGAATATCATGGGGGTCGCAATAATTGGAAAGAAGTATCTGAACTGTTGGACATGATACCGGCATATGCCATATCTGCTGGAAGCCTTCAACTCAATTTGGATGTTTTGCAAACTACTTCGTCTTTAGGATGCAATATGAAGGCTTCTAATTACGGAAGTTTCTTAGGCTCTCTTGAAGAATTGGATTCTGTATGCATGGAAGTGCCAGATATCCAAATATATCAGTTTTCACCTGATATTTGCTCTGGGTGGTTGAGAATGCTCATGCAGGAAAAGCTTGCAAAAAGATTTATATTTTTGAAAGAATATTGGGAAGGAACAATGGAGATGGTTGCTCTTTTGGCTCGGGCAGGTTTCGTATCTGATCAAGATAAGATTTTGTTGGACAATGATCTTATTGAGACCTTATCAGATAGAGATGGAACTGTACATGCTATGCATAAAATATTTGTGCATCACTGTGCACAATATAATTTGCCAAGTCTTTTGGACCTTTACCTTGATTGTCATAGTTTGGTCCTTGATCGTGATTCCCTTCTTGCATTACAGGAAACTGCAGTAAGTTTCGTAGTTTCCATTGAGTGTTATTGTAATTTGGTTTGATCAATTCTAATTGTTTGTTCTCTCATTCTTTCTTCAAATTACTACGCTAGTATGAGCTAGGTTCTGTTGTTTTACACTATAGTGAACTCATTCAGATGTGGTGTAAAATGTTTACAAGGAATATGGAGGATAAGGCATGCTTAGTAACAGAAAAGTAAAATAAAACCCAAGACAATAAGTCTCTATCTCAATTAATATCCTTACATTTAAGAGGCTTTATTATGGAGATTTCTGTGGAAGTTTTCTGCAATATCCCTTATTCACTATTATTTTCTTCATTAAGTTAAGCATCTTTAAAACTTCTAGAAGTATGTAATTCTGTTCCATGTTTACTCTTTTCTTCCTATTCATGAGAGGTAATCTCTAGTGTGTGCAATACCAAGAGATCTCTTGCTAGCACTACCTCTCAAATCCTTATACTTTTCTTCATTTGCCGAGCTGTTATTTGCATAGAGATTTGCATTTCAAGCCTTTTGTAGCGTCTGTTATTCTTTTTATCAATATGCCTTTCATGTAATTATGCTTCTTGTTTCCCCCTTGTGGCTACGATGCATACATTGTTCTTATACTTAAAGGTTTGTCCTTTGTGGTGAAGTGTCTTATAACGTTCTTTTATCTATTGCTTGTTGATGCTTAATACATTGCATCTAAAAACAGGTTGATTGTCAATGGGCAAAATGGCTGCTCTTATCAAGAGTTAAGGGGTGTGAGTACGAGGCTTCACTTGCTAATGCTCGCTCAATTATGTCACAAAATTTGGTTCCTGGAAGTGGCCTCAGTGTTATGGATTTAGATGAAATAATTCGAACTGTTGATGACATTGCTGAAGGAGGGGGAGAAATGGCAGCTCTAGCAACCCTGATGCATGCTGCTTTGCCAATTCAAAGCTGTTTGAATAGTGGTGGTGTAAATATGCATATCAATTCCTCTGCCCAGTGCACATTGGAGAATCTTAGGCCAACTTTGCTACGGTTCCCAACATTGTGGCGCACGCTTGTAGGAGCATGTCTTGGACAAGATACAATGAGCTTGTTGGTTCCTAAAGCAAAAACTGGTTAGCCATTAACCTCATTTGTTGGGTAACTCCTGCCCCAACCCCTTATCCTCAGTTTCATTGGCACTTAAGCTAACTTTTTTCTCTTTTGCATCAATTTGCCTATCACAATTTTGTAATACAGCTTTATCAGATTATCTTAGTTGGCGTGATGACAATTTTTTCTCTACTGGACGTGATACTTCACTTCTACAAATGCTTCCATGCTGGTTTCCTAAGCCCATTCGGAGATTAATACAACTTTATGTGCAGGTAAATTTTGCTTTCCTTTTTGAATGACTGAATTCCTTTGCAATCTTCTCTACAATATTTTGTCTTAATTCAATTCATGTTATACCTGTCTGGTGTTGTTTCCTTTAAGAATACCGTTTGTTTTACATGTCCTTTCAGTGATTGGCAGACAGCTTCATTACTGATCTTCTGTTCTCTCTTAGTTTGTTTATTCATGTGTCGTATGGTGAAAGAGAAAAACAGAGAACTATATTTATTTGAGGAGTAAATTTTCACTGTCGAACCATGTATAGACAGTCAATATTAGAAGTTATTAAATTAAAGGTCGCATGATGTGGCAAAAAATCTCATGGCTCTATATTTTAAATATTAATTTTGAACATTCATGTCAAGTCTAATAGTCAAGATTTACTCCTTTGACGGTCAGTTAACTCCTCTTCATGTAGTTTGAACTTTGAATGTTCTTGTATACAAACACAGTTATGGAACCCAAGTTATCTAGGTTTGGTTATATTACAGGGTCCTATTGGATGCCAATCCTTTTCAGGGTTTCCTACTGGGGAAACTTTGCTACACAGAGACATTGATTTATTCATAAATGCTGATGTACATGCTGAGATAAGTGCAATTTCTTGGGAGGCAACTATCCAAAGACACATTGAGGAAGAACTACATGGCCCTTTACTCGAGGTATGTACATTGATTGCTTCTTTTTCTACTTTGTATATCTTCTAGTTGTTCTTTTTTCTCGAATTACCTTTCCCAATATTATGTGCTATTATCCTCCTATATTTCTTGCTACAAGAATGTTAACAGCTTCCAACAACGCTCCTCTTCACCATTATCATTCAGTAATTGGATAATGTTGTTTTGTATATCAAGAATTCTGATCAAATTTTCAGGAAAATGGCCTTGGACTTGAGCACCATTTGCACCGTGGACGTGCTTTGGCAGCTTTCAACCAGATCCTTGGCCATAGAGTTCAAAATATGAAGTCTGAAGAGGAGGCCGGTGCTTCAGCTCATGGACAAGCAAGCATTCAATTAGATGTCCAGACTATTCTTTCACCACTTGAGCAAAGTGAAGAGACTCTGCTTTCATCTGTATGTTTTTCTCCTTGCTTTCTTCTTTTGAAAAAAACAAATTGGGTTATGTACTTTACCTGAGGCAAAATTGAAATAAATCAGTGCATTGAGCATTGTTGAAAAAAAAAAAATTAATACAAAAAACTTCACTTGATAAGTAGAAATTTGATTGACATCACTCCGAAGTCATGCTTCAAATGAATCTATTTGTCTAAATCCAGTTCAATCTAAAAGCTTAAAGCAGCTATTACATGAAAAACATCCTTCTGCAAGTGTCCTTTGAGCTTTAAGCATGGGTAGGATAATCCACTTTACCTTGTGCCAACATTTGATTTGATTATGAAGAATGGGGATTGGAAAGATTTTTCACCTTAGAGTTTTCTCGTGATTTATGTTTGACAACCTGCAAAACAGTCTTAATATATTTTGCACTAGATCATATAAACTGCTTTTTATATGATTTTACCAAAAAGATGGTTCTCATAGAAATTTTAAATGATAAACTTAAAATTGTGCTGCTTGAATTGTCAGGTTTTGCCAATTGCTATTATGCATTTTGAGGATTCTATGCTTGTTGCCTCATGCACTTTTCTTCTGGAGCTATGTGGTCTGTCAGCCAGCATGTTGCGCACTGATATTGCTGTGCTAAAGCGAATTTCTTCTTTCTACACATTAAGTGAAGATAATGAAAATCTCAGGCAATTATCACCCAAGGGATCTATGTTTCATGCAAGATCCCATGAAGGTGACTTGACTGAGTCTCTTGCTCGAGCCTTAGCTGATGAATATTTGCACAAGGATTCTGCAGTAAATTCTACTGGGAATGGAGCTTCAGGTAGACAACCTTCTCGGGCTCTTATGCTTGTCTTGAACCATTTGGAAAAAGCAAGCCTTCCGCTGATTATAGATGGAAATACATATGGGTCTTGGCTGCTAACTGGAAATGGTGATGGAGCACAGTTAAGGTCTGAACGAAAGGCTGCTAGCCAGCGCTGGAGTTTGGTAACAAATTTTTGTAGGATGCATCAGCTTCCCCTAAGTACAAAGTATCTTGCTTTATTAGCTAGAGATAATGACTGGGTATGTAGCTACTTCTCTTCCCCCCACCCTGAAAATACATTTTTCCTTTTTTTTTTTAATTTTACTTGAACTGTAATGGTATGGTATGATTTATCTTTTGCTCTTGTCAGGTTGAATTTTTGTCTGAAGGTCAGATTGGGGGATATTCTTTTGATACAGTGGTCCAAGTGGTGAGTCTTGCTTCCTGCTCTAGTTCATGTCAAAAAGTTTGAATGGATAAGTTATGTTATAGTGAAGATTTCAACCTCTGTTCTTGTTTCAATGCTAGGCATCAAAGGAGTTTAGTGATCCACGTCTGAGACTTCATATGATGACAGTTTTGAGAGCAATGCAATCAAAGAAAAAGGCAACCTCACCAGAGAAAGGTGATGAAACAACCTTTCCTAATGAAAACATGTGTGTTCCAGTTGAACTCTTCCAGATATTAGCAGAATGTGAAAAACACAAAGGTCCTGGAGAAGCTCTCTTGACAAAAGCAAAAGAGTTGTCCTGGTCAATTTTGGCAATGGTGGCTTCATGTTTCCCTGATGTCTCACCATTGTCATGCCTGACAGTTTGGTTGGAAATTACTGCAGCAAGGTGACTGGAATTGTCTTTTAAGTAATTAATGTTTTCACGTTCATAATTATATTCATGTGATTTTCATCATGATGTATTTTTATAATGTTCTGCATTTCTTCTGTGAGTAGGTTGCAGTCCTGCACTATTTAGTCCTACTCTGACTAATCTGAAATTGTTTATTTTGAATACATATATGATGAAATCGATGCTCTATATGTTTTCGATCTTTAAAGAGAAAAATCATGCCTATGCTTATTGACATTGTGTCCATTTTTTGAAATACCTGATAAAGCAATAACATTTTTTAGCCAGCTCCACCTAGTGGAATATCCATGTGCAGCACATGCATACTCAAACATGTGCTGAAACTAGAAACTAATTCAATGATTCAAACTCATTATCTATATCTATGGACAGAGAAACTTCATCGATCAAGGTGCATAATATTGCTTCCCAGATTGCAGATAATGTTGGAGCAGCTGTAAATGCAACCAATTCCTTGCCTGTAGGTGATAGAGTTCTTACGTTTCATTACAATAGGCAGAGTCCCAAGCGTCGACGGTTAATAACACCCATTACAGTCGACTCATCTACTTCTGTAATATCTGAGATCTCAAGTACTTCTATGGGTCCAAAAATATTTGATTCCCAAGGTAAGTCTATCGAGAATGAAAGAGATGTAGGACAGACGGGAGGTATAATTGTTGCAAGTGAATCCAATGAAAGGCCAGCTTCTCTTTCCAAGATGGTTGCAGTGCTTTGTGAACAACAATTGTTCTTGCCTTTGCTAAGGGCATTCGAGATGTTCCTTCCATCATGTCCATTGCTGCCATTCATTCGTGCCCTTCAGGTAAGCTAGCTAATCCAAAATGCTTCTGATTCATGTAGTGATGTATAGTGGAGACTGGAGAATTCTATTCTGTCTGTGTGTGCTATCATTGGGCAAGTGCTATCAAAATTCTTGGTAATGATGATGCAGTTCTTTATACTTGTGGCTTGACCCTCTTTCTCTCATGTTGTTCCTTTTGCCATATTTAATTTAAAAAAAAATGATTAAAGAGAAAGACTATCATACAAAGAAAGAGGGCAAGAAATCCTGTCTAGAAAGCATTGGATGCTTTGACTGGCATTTTGCATCTTAATTGGATTTGTGCATTGGATTAGGCCTTTTGTATCCGGCATTAGTTTTTTTTTTTCCTTTTGGATATCTTCCGTGCAATACTGATATCCCCTCTTTGGTCAGGCATTTTCACAAATGCGCCTCTCAGAAGCTTCTGCTCATTTGGGTTCCTTTTCAGCACGAATTAAAGAGGAACCGATGTACTCACAGGCAAATGTGGGACGAGAAGGACAGATTGGAACATCATGGATTAGTTCTACAGCTTCAAAAGCTGCTGATGCAGTGCTTTCAACTTGCCCCTCTCCGTATGAGAAAAGATGCTTAATGCAACTTCTTGCCTCCACTGACATTGGTGATGGTGGACTTGCTGCGGCGCACTACCGAAGGGCTTATTGGAAAATTAATTTAGCAGAACCTATGCTTCGTAAAGATAATGTGTTGCATTTTGATAATGAAACTGCAGATGATGCTTCACTGTTGTCTGCACTAGAAAATAATAGGCAGTGGGAGCAAGCAAGGAACTGGGCCAAGCAGTTGGAGGCCAGTGGAACCCCCTGGAAATCTTCATTGCATCATGTCACTGAGTCTCAGGTAGTATTTATAATTGAAAACCTGCTTGTGACATTCTACAGTTCTTACAAACTGTGACCTCAATTTTGGGGAAGTCTTGAACCAATCTTAAAATCTTCATGTTTATGTTTACAAATTTCACTATTTAATGACTACTTGAACAGCTATTTGGGTTCATAGATAATTTGTAGGCTGAATTAACTTAACATTTGCTCTAAGTATGAGCTCCAATGGAGCTTTATTATTATTATTATTATTATTATTATTATTATTATTATTATTATTATTGTTGTTGTTGTTGTTGTTGTTGTTGTTGTTACCGTG
>NC_029787.2:115867515-115872430 GCF_000816755.2 Arachis ipaensis
ATGAATAGTGGCAATTTGTGTCATATTTTTGCAAATATGTCTCACCTCTTTTCCTCAACTTTCTTTGCCCCTTATACAAATTCTAGGCTGAATCTATGGTAGCCGAGTGGAAGGAGTTTCTTTGGGACGTGCCAGAAGAGAGGGTTGCTTTATGGAGCCACTGTCACACACTATTCATCAGATACTCCTTCCCTTCTCTTCAAGTGTGTTTGGTTTCTAGTACCTGTTGTAAAGTTCAATTAAACATATATGCTACGTTTTTTCTTAATGTTTATATCCATTTAATGATTGTAGGCTGGGTTATTTTTCCTTAAACATGCTGAAGCTGTTGAGAAAGATCTGCCTGCAAGGGAGCTTCATGAAATTTTATTGCTTTCTCTGCAATGGTTGAGTGGGATGATAAGCCTTTCCAGCCCGTATGGAACATATCAGATTTACTTTTTGAACTTCTGTTAATATCTTTACTTATCTTGTTGCTCAATTTTTCAGTGTCTGCCCATTGCATCTTCTGCGTGAAATTGAAACCAAAGTATGGCTTTTAGCGGTTGAATCTGAGAGCCAGGTAAAGAGTGAAGGAGACTTCAATTTTACCTTTTCCGTCAGGGAGAATGCTATCAAGAATGAATCCAGTATTATTGACCGAACTGCAACCATAATAGCAAAGATGGACAACCATATAAATTCAATGAGGAATAGAATTGATAACCAAATCCCTTACAAGAATCAAGTAGTGGATGCTGGCCTCTCAACTACTTTTGGTGGTGGTTCAAAGACAAAAAGAAGGGGCAAAGGATACATGCAATCAAGACGCCCACCTCTTGAAACAGCAGATAAAAGTGCTGATAGTGATGATGGATCTAGTGCCCACTGTTTCAAAAATGAGTTGCAGTTGAATGAAGAGAACCTAAAACTGGAAATGTCATTTTCTAGGTGGGACGAAAGGGTTGGAGCAGCAGAGCTGGAAAGAGCTGTACTATCTTTATTGGAATTTGGGCAAATTACTGCAGCCAAGCAACTGCAATTTAAGTTCTCTCCTGAAGAAATACCATCTGAATTTAAACTTGTAGATGCGGCCTTGAAGCTTGCTGCTATTTCAACTCCTCCCAGCAATGTATCTTTGTCAATGCTTGACGAAGAAGTGCGTTCAGTTATACAAACACATGGTCTACTGAAGGGCAAGCACCATGTGGACCCACTGCAGGTTCTTATCTAACCACCCTCCTCTACCTAAAAATACACACACATACGTGTACGCGCACACGCGTGCACTATTTTTCCTGCTGTATTTTGCCAATTAGTTTCCTTTGAAAAATTTTTAAAGATGTTGACATGATATGTGTATTGATAAAATATTGTGGACATACAATGATGCTAGGTTCTGGAGTCTTTGGTGGCCATTTTTACAGAAGGCAGTGGGCGCGGGTTATGTAAGAGAATAATAGCAGTTATAAAAGCTGCAAACACCTTGGGACTCTCATTTTTTGAGGCGTTCAACAAGCAACCAATTGAACTGCTACAGCTCCTTTCTCTTAAAGCACAGGAGTCATTTGAGGAGGCAAACATGCTGGTGCAGACTCATCCAATGCCAGCGTCAAGCATTGCTCAAATACTTGCAGAATCTTTCCTAAAGGTTTGGTTCTTTATTATCTTCAATTGTGTGCGTGTTTTTCCCCTTTTATGGGTATATTGTCAATGTTGAATATGTTAAAATCTGCTTATTGCCTGTCCCAATGAAGTAAAGAAATTAACCAGGATTTTTGAACTGGCATCATTTTTGGTTGTAGGTTTATTCATATGTCAATGTTGGGTTAAAAAACTGTTTATATATACAATTTGTGTAGATTCTAAGAGTTCATAATACAATATTTCTGTATACAATTTATATTGTTCAGGGTGTGTTGGCTGCACATCGTGGAGGGTATATGGATTCACAAAAGGAAGAAGGACCTGCTCCATTGCTGTGGAGATTTTCAGATTTCTTGAAGTGGGCAGAGCTTTGTCCCTCTGAACCAGAAATTGGGCATGCTTTAATGCGTTTGGTGATTACTGGACAGGAGATACCACATGCTTGTGAGGTATCACAATGATAGTTGTCAGTTGTACATATTTTTACCAGAAACTTGGTACCATTATCAGATGATCGTGTTTTCAACTTTCTGTCCTCTTTCTCCAATAAAATTGTAATTTCCATTAATATCTTTTCAATGCCCCCTTCTTTTACATTGCTATTGTGCTCAGCCTTATTCTTTAAGCAGATAATCATTTTGAAGCTGTAACATGAAGTAAAAATAAAGATTCATTGTTGCAAAGTCACTCCATTATTTTGAAGCTGGCTAACTCGTTCTGCCTGATGAAATTGACATTTTTCAGGTTGAGCTTCTTATTCTGTCCCACCATTTCTACAAGTCATCTGCATGCCTTGATGGAGTTGATGTCCTCGTAGCTCTTGCTGCAACTAGGGTTGATGCTTATGTATTGGAGGGTGATTTTTCATGTTTGGCTCGATTAATAACCGGGGTTGGAAACTTTTATGCTCTCAATTTCATTCTTGGCATTCTCATAGAAAACGGTCAGTTGGATCTTCTGCTCCAGAAGTATTCTGCTGCTGCAGACACCAACACAGGCACTGCTGAGGCTGTCAGAGGATTTCGAATGGCTGTTCTTACATCTTTGAAGCATTTCAACCCTAATGACCTTGATGCATTTGCTATGGTCAGTATTTCCTTCTGTTGGTAAAATGGCAACTGTTACAATGTTGTCAGTGTAGCATATAAATATATATTAATTAATGATTGTATGCTGTAAAGTGCTAACATATAAACTTATATCAAAAGTTGTATAATTGATAACCTTTTGCCTTAGAGGATATTTCCTCTAATGCCTGCCACTTGTATATCCATGATCAAGTTATAAAGCTGGAATACCCTTCTTTTTCTTTTGGTATTCGTCCTGCTTTGTAAGATATGAATACATTTTTGGTCTTGGCATATTCTATAGGTTTAATTACTCTGTTGGTCCCTATAGTTTCGCGAAATTTTCAATTAGCTCCCTATATTTTTTTTCCTTTTAATTGGGTCGTTGCACCAATTTTTTTTTTCAATTGGGTCCCTCTTGGTAGTAATTGGCTTAATTGTATAGGGACCCAATTAAAAAAAAAATTGGTACATGGACTCAAATAAAAGGAAAAAAAAAAGTGTAGAGACTCAATTAAAAAAAAATTTGGTGCAAGGACTCAATTAAAATGAAAAAAAGTATAGGGACTCGATTAAAAAAAGTGCAGCGACTTGAAAGGTGGACAAGTTGCTTTTTTGCAGTTGCTCAGATTCTTTTCTTGTTTCTCTCTTTCTCAAAGTCTGATTTAACATCTTTCAAAGCTCAAGCTAACTTTTGATTAAAAAATGTGTTAATTTATTGATTATGGTTTTGTGCTCTTTATAGGTCTACAGTCATTTTGATATGAAACATGAGACAGCTGCTCTTTTAGAGTCACGAGCACAGCAATCGTGTGAACAGTGGTTCCGCCGCTATGACATGGACCAGAATGAGGATTTATTGGATTCCATGCGCTACTTCATTGAAGCTGCTGAAGTTCACTCTTCCATTGATGCTGGCAACAAAACACGAAGCAATTGTGCACAGGCTTCCCTTCTGTCCTTGCAAATTCGAATGCCTGATTTCCAGTGGCTTAATCTATCAGAAACCAATGCTAGACGAGCTTTGGTTGAGCAATCTCGTTTTCAAGAGGCTTTAATTGTAGCTGAAGCTTATAACCTAAACCAACCAAGTGAGTGGGCTTTAGTACTCTGGAACCAGATGCTCAAACCTGAAGTGATGGAGGAATTTGTGGCAGAGTTCGTTGCAGTTCTACCTCTTCAGCCGTCAATGCTGATTGATTTAGCTAGATTCTATAGAGCTGAAGTGGCTGCCAGAGGGGACCAATCTCATTTCTCTGTCTGGCTTACAGGTGGAGGCTTGCCAGCCGAGTGGGCTAAATATTTAGGAAGATCATTCAGGTGCCTATTGAAACGAACAAGGGACTTGAAGTTGCGGATGCAATTGGCTACACTGGCAACTGGATTTGGTGATGTAATTGATGCATGCAAGGAGGAATTGGATAACGTCCCTGACAATGCGGCACCACTAGTGTTGAGGAAGGGTCATGGGGGAGCTTACCTCCCTTTAATGTAAAACTTTATACTGTTTGGACAAACCACATTGAGCAGGAAGGTGGTTCGACCATGGGCTTCTGCCGATATGAAGTCAGTTAGTGTATTGCTGAAAACATTGAAGGATGCTGAACAGAACAAACCAGAAAAAGCAAAAAAAGGCTGGACAAAATGGAAATTGGATGGTTAGTTGATTGATCAGGCTGAGGTCCTTATACATATCTTTTGGGGTTGAGAATATGATTGATGGTTGTATATTAGGCCAACTGTATCTGTAGCTCATTCTTGTAAGAACCATTCTAGTTTTGTTTTCTCCATTTTTTTAAAAAAGTTGGTTGGGGTCTTAGTGCTCAGGGGGTTTACAGGGTGGAGAGGTAGTTTATTGTCTGTTTTGAGGCCTGTAGAATAGAATGTTCCATTGGTTACCATTTCTCTTCATTTTGGCTCTAAAAGTGTATAGTTGTCATTCTTGTACATCGACATAGAATTCCAGTTAGTGGTTTATTTGGAAAGGAATATTTCGAATTTTCGATCCAACAACCCGTTGGACAAAATTTGTTGGTGAACAGAGCACTGTTTCTTTGTCTTCCCTATCACGACAAAGATATCACCTGTAGGGGGTCACTGCACCGCCTGATCAGTGGTTCGTTACTCATTAAAGTGCTGTATAATACTAGAAAAACTTAAAACCCTAGATTATAAATAGATAACTACTATAAAGATATTTTTATATGGAAAAAAATTAATTT
>NC_029787.2:115873244-115891433 GCF_000816755.2 Arachis ipaensis
GCTCTGGTCGTGAGCGCCGTTGTTGGCGCGATCGTGATTGGAG
Source organism: Arachis ipaensis (assembly GCF_000816755.2). Taxonomy (NCBI): domain Eukaryota; kingdom Viridiplantae; phylum Streptophyta; class Magnoliopsida; order Fabales; family Fabaceae; genus Arachis; species Arachis ipaensis. The sequence goes on from NC_029787.2 coordinate 115,873,288, forward strand.
CATGCCCCCTATGCGCGAGCAGGTTACACTGCTTCGAGATGGTGCTGTTTGTCGTCTCATTCTTACGCCTGCAATTAAATGCATTTATGACTGATTTGAAAGTGGGAAGGGAAAGGTCTGTTTTGCCCCTGACTTTTGTGCTTCTCCAAGGTAGTTACTCATTCGTTTTTGTTTTTCTTCCCTTTTCCTACCGTTTCCTTTCATTGCTGCCAAACTATCCTTGCCCTGTATCTTCTGCTTCCCTTCGAACTTTCTGGATTGCATTGGTCTGCTTCCTGCAATCGCCTTCCTTTCAATTTTCCTGCTACTCCTTTGCAAGCAATTTCTCTGGTAAGTACGTCCTTTTTTGCTGAACATTTTCGTTTATTCGGATTAGATATCAGATGATTTCCATTGCTTCTGCTTCTTGCGTGTTGAGTAGTGCTTAGGCTTGTGCGTGTAGCTTTTCATACTGTCATTAGCTAGGTTTTAGAGGGGGTTGCCATTTAGGTTTCTGGTAGTTTGGGCTTCATTTTGACTGCAGATAGGCCTTACTGTGGGGCTTAGCGTTAGTTCTAGCTTTCCCGACTTCCCGACTTGGTAGTCTGACTGTGTGGTTCTCCCACTGTAGGTATGGCGCAACTTCCCCTTCCGAGATCCCCCCATTGACAGATATGACTGGGTTGTTTCGGACGTGAAGAGTACGCCTTCGCAAATGACACTAGAGGAGTTAACGGACTTCCGCCTCCGTGACCAGCTATGCGGGGGTGGTGACGAGGAGGGACGCTACGAAGTATTCGTCCCTGCCGACCACGAACGCCTCTGCCAGCTCAACCTCAACACCCCCCGAATTGCCGACTGGTTGTGGGTGTACAAAGCGATGTTCACCGTCTTGGGGGTCCACCTGCCCTTCTCTCCTTTTCAAATGGCCCTTTTAAACCGATGCGACGTGACTCCATCGCAGCTGTATCCGAATAGTTGGGCTACTATTCGGTGCTTCGAAATGGTTTGCGAGTACCTCGAGTTGCCGGCCTCCGTTGAGGTGTTCTTGTGGTTGTTTGCTTTGACGAACCCTTCAAGGAGGGTAGGCACAAGAAGGGATTCATGTCTTTCCGGACTGCTCAAGGGAGACGAATCTTCGGCACTTTCGAGGATTCGTTTCATGGCTTTAAAGATAAGTTCTTCAAAGTCCGACCTGCCGAGGGAGTGCATCTTTTTTGGTTAACCTTGGAGGGTGAGCGGCAGATCCCGACCTACTGGAGCTTCGGGGCCGGATCCAATGCTTTTACAAAAATAACCTATAAGGGTCTGACTTGGCGGGACAAGAACATTGCTGACGTGTTGCTGACCATTTTTAACAAGAACAATATTAACCCTCACCTTCTAATGGGTGATTGGGAGATGGGCAGAGGATATATAGGTGAGTGGTCGTCTGGGTTTGTTGTCGTGCTGCCGCTTCTCTACNTGACTGCTGGACATACTGGACTGGAAGATTTGATGTCCCAGTTCCTCCCTAGTCATAGTGAGGATAGTTCTGCCACTCCATCTGCCGAGCAACCGTCCTCCCCTACTGCTGAAGCAGAATCAGCCTCCCCACCACCGAAATCTGCCGGGGCAATTGTTACAACTAGTCAAAGTAGCAGTGCAGTGGTGCCTCCTGAGGTGGAGCCGGCTAACGAGGGTCCAAATGTCGTGGTAGTCGACAACCCTCGTAAGCGGAAGCCGTCCCCAGTCCTGAGGGATCCCTTACTGTTATGGAGAAGAACTTTGACATTGGGGGTTTCATTGATTCGTAGCTCATGCCCGGCACTGAGGAGTTTTTCCATGACGGGAACCTGGGCGCTCAGGCCAGGTGGATCTACCGATGCATGCTAAGGGCCGCCATTATTGCTAGGAGGGCAGAACCTATCTTGACTCAGGCCGGAGCTTTGGACGGAAGGTATCGTCAGTCCCTTCGAGAGGTTGAGCAGTTGAAGTCAGAGGTTGGGATCTTAAAGCAGAAGCTTGCTGACTCAGAAGGGAAGCTAAAGACCTCCGATGAAGCAGTTGCCCGTCTTACCAAACGAGAAATGAAGTTGGAGTCCGAGCTCAACTCTGCTCGTGGCGAGACCTCTGCAGCCCAGACCAAGATTACTACCTTGGAGGCCAAGCTTGAGGAGGCAGCTAAGTCGATTAAGAGTGCCAGGGATGAGGTAGCTGGACTGAAAGGAAAGGTCGCCGGCCTGGAGAAGAAAAACAAGGATACAGTGAAGAAGGCTAGGGAGGTGATTAATGGGACCGAGGAGGCGATTAAAGCCCATGTCAAATTGCTTTCTGCCGACTTCGACACTTCTGCCATTGGAGCCTTCAAGACTATCCGGGACAGTCAGATCGTCAACATCTCGAAGAAATGATATTCCTTTATGCTATCTTGTTTTGACTTATAATAGTTTGCGTAGACTTTTGAACTTTGTAGTAAGTTTAATGAACTTGTGTAGTTTCTAATGAACTTGTTGACCATTTTGTCAGTAGCTAATGAATCCTTTCCTTACCGTTTATTGGTAATTAACAACTCGCTTACTTTAACGTGTTTGCTTATCGTTTTGTTGGTAATTAATGACTTATTTACCACCTTGGTTTGGTAATTTAGCTAATTGCTTACCGTTTGCTTTGTCGATAATAATTGGGAGTAATTACCCGTGGTTGAATGGCCCTCACGGGGTGATCAATCCCGTAAGGCCGCGAACGTAGTAGACCAGTGTGTTGGCAAGTAAGTAAAGTAAAGAGAGAGTAGTGAAGAAGGAGGAATTTGTTAAGCAGATAGCAAAAATTAACAACTTGCAATGATTTACTGGCAATATCTTTACATAAAGTAAAATGGCAATAATTTCAGGGCGAGATATTACTGAATCGGCAGGACTAGTGGTCGCTCTGGTCTCTATGGGTAGAACCTTGTTAAATTTTCCGCGTTCCACGTTCGGAGTACCTCCTTCCCATCTAGACGTTCTAACTTGTATGCTCCGTCGCCGAGCACTTCTTTCACTCTGTACGGCCTTTCCCAGTTAGCCGCCAACTTCCCTTTCCACGGGGTGGGGAGCCCTACGTCGTTACGTCGTAACACCAGGTCGTCTGGCTCAAATCTCCTTCTTAGTACCTTGGCGTTGTAGCGAAGTGCCACTCTTTGCTTCAGCGCCGTTTTCGACAAGTGTGCCATTTTCCTGGTTTCATCGACCAGGTCTTTTTCCACAGCCTCTTCTACTCCACCCAGGAGTAGCCATGGGCTCGGCTCTCCGATCTCCACGGGGATTACTGCCTCGACCCCGTAGGTAAGTCGGAAAGGTGTTTCCCCGGTAGAGGATTGAGGCGTTGTTCTATACGACCATAGGGCCGATGCCAGTTTGTCTGCCCACGCTCCCTTCCTTTGGTCGAGTCGCTTTTTCAAACCTTGGAGGATGACTTTATTTGCAGCTTCGGCTTGGTCGTTGGTCTGGGGGTGTTCTACCGACGAGAACCTTTGTTTTACTCCCAAACCGGCAAGGAACTCCTTGAATTTCTTGTCCACAAACTGTGTCCCGTTGTCTGATATCACGGACTCTGGGATTCCAAACCTGGAAATTATTTGTCTCCTTACGAATTTTCGGTAGTTAGCTTATGAGATGCTGGCCAATGGTTCTGCTTCAATCCACTTGTGTAATAATCAATAGCCACAATTAGGTATTTGACCTGTCCAGGGCCAACTGGGAAGGGACTCAGGAGGTCGATCTCCCATTGGCTGAAAGGCCGGGAAGCCGTTAGCACGCTGAGTTCGGATGCTGGCGCCTTGTGAAAATTTGCGTTTTCTTGGAACTTCTTGCATCTCTTGATGAATTCCTGGGCGTCAGCCATCATCGTGGGCAATTAATAACCGGATCTGACGAGCTTTCGAGCCAGAGCCTTCCCTCCTATGTGATGGCCGCAACAACCCTCGTGGACCTCCCTGAGGACGTAGTCCGTCTGGTCGGATCGTAAGCACTTCAATAGGGGTTGACTCAACCCTCTCTTAAACAATTGGCCTTGCACTATTGTGTATTTGGTTGCTTCCCTTCTCAATTCCTTTGATTTCCTATGGTCGCCAGGGAGTTTTCCACTTTCCAGGAATTCGGTGATGGGATCGATCCACGAAGGATCGACGTCTACACGAGTCGCGCACAGGGCGACTGTTGGTTCTTTTACCAAGCCTTGAATTAAGAAACAGTTTCCCGTTCCCGGCTTTGTGCTTGCCAATTTAGATAGGAGGTCGGCGCCCGTGTTCCTTTTCCTTGGGACATGCTGCACCACGACTGCTTCGAAGTCCTTACTCAAGTTTTAAACCTTTTTCAGGTATTTTTTCAGCAGGGGTCCTTGGCCTGATACATCTCGTTGATCTGGGAGGTGACGACCTGAGAGTCACTGTTTACTTCCACCCTTGTCACCCCCACTTCCTTTGACAATAGCAGGCCGCCGACAAGGGCCTCGTATTCCACCTGGTTATTGGAGACCGGAAACTCAAACTTGATAGATTGTTCGTACACCATCCCGACGGGCTCTCGAGAATTATCCCTCCTCCTCCAGACGTTTGGTTAGAGGCTCCGTCAACGTGGAGCTTCCACCGTGTTCATGGGGCTTCGTGAGGATCTCCCGTGACCTCCATGAGGAAGTCGGCCATGGCTTGGGCCTTGATCGCATGTCTCGGCTCGTACTGCAAGTCGTACTGGGATAGCTCAATTGCCCAGGTCATCATCCGCCCCGCCAGGTCGGGTTTTTGCAAGACTTGACGTATTGATTGGTCCGTCCTAACGACGATACGATGACTATGGAAGTACTGTCGTAACCTTCTGGATGAGGTTAGCAGCACATACGCCAACTTCTCCAACTTACTATATCTTAGCTCCGCACCCTGAAGTGTTTTGCTAATAAAATACACTGGCTGTTGGGTCCTCCCTTCTTCTCGTATCAAGACGGCCGCCAAGGCCTCATCGGTTACGGCTAGGTACAGATATAGTGCTTCAGAGTCCTTGGGTTTCCCGAAAACAGGAGGTGCCGGCATTATTCTCTTGAAATGGTGAAAAGCCTCCTCACATGCTGGGGTCCATTCTCAGGTTGAAGAATGGGAGTGCCTTTGCTGCCGATGCACCGAGAAAATGTGACAGGGCAGTAAGCCTTCCGGCTAAATTTTGTACGTCCTTGACGCAACCCGGGCTATTCATTTGCAGGATTGCTTTACATTTCTCTGGGTTGGCTTCCACTCCTCTTTGGGTTATCATGAAGCCCAAGAACTTCCCGGCTTCCATGGCGAAGGCGCACTTGAGAGGGTTAAGCCTCATGTTGTGCCGCCGAAAAGATGCGAACACGGTCTTCAGATCACTGATGAGGTCTTCGGCCTGAGTGGTCTTCACCAAGATGTCGTCTATGTACACTTCCACCGTCTTGCCGATAAGACTGCTAAATACCTTGTCCATCAACCTTTGATATGTAGCTCCTGCGTTTTTCAGTCCGAAAGGCATCACCTTATAGCAGTATGTACCCCTTGGCGTTATGAACGCCATTTTCTCCTCGTCTGGCCGGTGCATCGGAATCTGGTTGTAGCCAGAGTATGCGTCCATGAAACTCAGAAACCGATACCCCGCAGCCGCGTCTACAAGAGCATCAATATTAGGGAGGGAGAAAGAATCCTTGGGGCATGCCTTGTTGAGATCAGAATAGTCCACGCACATCCTCCACTTTTCATTGGCTTTCTTGACTAGAACTACGTTCGACAGCCAGGTCGAGTAGTCCAGTTCTCGGATGAACCCTGCTTCTACCAAGCTGGCGGTTTGTCTGGCCACCTCGTCAACCCTTTCTTGGGACATTTTCCTCCTTCTCTGTGCCACCGGTTTAGTTTCTGCCTTCACGGCCAGATGGTATGACATGAATTGGGGGTCAATTCCTGCCATGTCGGCTGGTGTCCAGGCAAACAGATCGCCGTTTGCTCAAATCATTTCCACCAGTGGTTCTTTCAAGTCATGAGGGAGGTTTCTGTTCACGAAGGTGAACTTTTCTTCCGAGTCGCTGACCCTGAACTTCTCGAGGTCTCCTTCAGGTTCTGGCCTGGGCTTGTCGTCGACCCTAGCGTCTAGATCAGCTAGGAAGACCCCAGATGCCTCTTTGAACTTCTTTCTTAGGGAGAGACTGGCGTTGTCGCATGTGACCGCCGTTTCCAAATCTCCCCTGATGGATCCAATCGACCCATCATCAGCAACAAACTTCATCATCAGTAGTTTGGTACAAATCACTGCTCCGAACTCATTGATGGTTTTCCTTCCCAAGATGAGGTTGTAGGCCGTGGAGTCCCTTAGAACAACGAACTCCGCCATTACCGACCTCTTCCCTCGACCTCCTCCTATGGAAACTGGTAGGGAGACTATTCCATCAGGCTTGATAAAGTTATCACCTAAGCCGACCACACCGTGTTGGTGGGTTCTTAGGTCGGTGTCTCGAAGGCCCAGAGCATCAAACGATGTTCGAATCGGCTCTGGTGTCTACGAGGATTCGCCTGACCAGATCAGTTCTCACCCTTGCTGTGATCACCATAGGAGGGTTCTCCGGCAAGTCGTCGAACCATTGGTCCTCTGGTCCGAATGACATTGACGAGACTCTCCTGAAGGAAGGCGCGGGACTAGACGATGACACAACCAAGACTTTGGCATCTTTCCTGCATGCCGACTTCGACCTGGGAGCGATGTCTCTCCCGACTACGACGTTCAAAATGGTGAGGCCGCGCTCATTGTCCTCCTCGTGCTCTTGCCTTGGTCTCATGGCGCGGCTCCAGTCGTCGCCAGATCGGTCACGATCCCGCCTCATGGGTTCTCTTATAAGGTGAGAGAACTCTGCCAGCTTACCTTCCCAAATCACCTGCTCCAGAGCATCCTTCAAATCGAAACAATCTTGGGTCTTGTGGCCGAAGTCCTTGTGGTAATCGCAGTAAAGGTTTTTGTTCCCTCTAGTTCTGTCCTTAAATTGTCGGGGATTCGACAGGATGCCTTTGTCGGCTATTTGCTGGTACATCTCGATGATCGGGGCTGTCAGAGGAGTGTAGTTAGTAAACTTCCCTACTCGGGAGAACGGCTTGAAGGCTTTAGCTGGCCCTCCATCCTTTGAGTGTTCCTTAGACCTTTTCCCGTTACCGGGATGACGAGCAGGGTTATAGGCGGGCTGCCGCTTGTTGGCTGCCACGACTTGGCTAACCTCTTCGTCATTGCTATACTCCCTAGCCACATTTTGGATTTCTTGCATCGTCCACACGGGCTTGGTGGTAAGGTGCTTCCTGAAATTCTCGTTCAGCAACCCGTTCGTCAAGCATAAACTGGCCACCAAGTCGGTTAGGTCGTCAATCTCCAAGCATTCATCATTGAACCTATCCAGGTACTTCCTGATTAGTTCCCCGCTTCTCTGCGTCACCCCTAGCAAGTTGATCGGGTGCTTAGCTTTAGCAATACGCGTGGTAAACTGAGCTAGGAATGCGTGGGTTATGTCCACAAAAGTTGTCACGGAGCTTTGGAGGAGAGTGTTGAACCAGTGGATTGCCGGCCCTGCTAAGCTCACGGGGAAGGCTCGACACCTCACTTCATCACCCACACCTTTCAGATTCATCCTGGCCTCAAAGGCCGTTAGATGTTCTTGGGTATCTTGGGTGCCGTCATATCACATGTTCGTTGGCTTATCGAAATGCTTCGGAAGCCGGACCTCAAGAATAGAGTGGTGGAACGGGGTTGCCCCCATGATCACAGGGCGTCGTGGCGTTCTCCTTGGTCTCTCTCTGCTATTCTCTCGGTTTTCCTTCTCAGTGTGTCTCGCCAGAGGCCGGGTGTAGATTATAGGGTCTTGCCATCTCCTTGGCACCTCTCTACTTTCCCCTTGGCTTTCTGGATCGGACCAGTAGGTCGGTGTGCCTCTAGAGCAGTCTCTTCGGGGGCTTCTCCCTCTGGTATCCCTCCTCCCTTGAGGGGATGGGGAACGATGTTGTCTCGGGGCAGGCTGGTAGTGCTCTCTGCTCGCTAGCTCCCGTTCCAGGTTCTGCACCCTGTGGCACAGCTCCTGCATTATTCGAGGGTAGTCGCTCCCTGTCCTTCCGAAGGGACGCCTTTCTCGAAAGCGGGAGGGAGGCTCTCCTCGCCAAGGGGGGATCTTGTGCGCTCACGAGAGGAAGCCAAAGAGGCTACCCCACTGGCTCGGGGAACCACTTCCTCCCTGTGTGGCTCGCCTCCATCATCTCCTTCCATAGGACCTAATAGGAAATCCATTTACGCCAGGTCCCCACAGACGGTGCCAAATGTTCGGAGACTCGGGTACCAAATGGGTCGGATGGACGAAGAGGGTGAGCGAGGGGGAGCCTGGTCTACATTGATGGTGAACGGATGTATCTCCCGGACTGTGGTATAGGAGAGTGGAATGCTAGACCTCGCGACCTCACGAGCAGTTGTGTTGGAGAAGGGGGAGCCACCTGCAAAAAGGACTCCGACGCCAAGTCAAAGACCGTACAGATGGCAATAAAGTAAAAGGGGTTATGACGTACCGTGGGGGAGGGGTAGGACCCTCCCCATATATACCCTGTCAGTAGGGTGGGTACCACAAGGACAGATCCACCTTCCAGGAAGCTTCCTTGCCCCAGTTGTCATATGGCTGGCTGTTGGGGAGTAGGTGGCCGGGTCGGTTTCCCGGTTCGGGTCCGACGGCCTTGCTAGGCCGACCGCCCGGGTCGGGGCGTTGTGCCCATTGGACCGGACCGAAACATTATTTTATGATTCATTTATCATGTTCATTAATAATAAAAAACAAAAACAATAACGAATTAGATCTTTTATTAATCGTAATAATTTTTTTGACGATCCTAATTGATTAAAATTTTATCTTTGATCCGTTACATCTGTATAGGGTTGTGAAATCATGTTTCTTAGAAAATCAATCGATTGGATTCACAAAACAATCGATTGAATTTAAGGTTTCTCATAATTCAATCGATTGGAATTGACACGCAATCGATTGAATTTTGCAAGACATGTGGGCTTTTTCTTATTCAATTGATTGTTCGTGTTACCCAATCGATTGAAGTCTTCAAAGCAATATGAGGTCTCACAATTCAATCGATTGGTTGTGTTACCCAATCGATTGACTTACGCTATTAGAATGATATATCAAAATTTAATCGATTGGTATGATAATATAATCGATTGAAATTTTTACGTGATTAATGGTATTTTCGAATTCAATGATATGGTAATACAATCGATTGAAATGTGTCGTGAATAAGGTTTTTTCTGCATTCAATCGATTGATATCCCTTGTTTTTTTAAATATAATAATTCCATCTCTACATAACCTCTCTTCTCTCTTTAAATCCAGAAAACTTCTCTCTTCATCTTTTTCAATCTCATCAACACCCACTCCAAATTACATACGTATTATTAATCCTCGTTCAAATCCCTACAAAATCCACTGAACCATGGCCAGACTAGTTGTTAATCCGACTACATACATATTATTAATCTATCTTAATAATTTTTGGAATATGATTGAAATGATTTATGGCGGATATTGGTTCGGTGGATTTTGTAGGAATTTGAACGAGGATTAATAATATGTAGTTTGGAGTGGATGTTGATGAGATTGGGGAAGATGAAGAGAGAAGTTTTCTAGATTTAGAGAGAAGAGAGGTTATGCAGAAATGGAGTTGTTATATTTATAAAAAAAAAGGAGGGATCGATTGAATGCAGAAAAAACCTTATTCACGACATATTTCAATCGATTGTATTATCAGATCAATCGATTGAATTCGAAAATACCACTAATCATGTAAAAACTTCAATTGATTATATTATCATACTAATCGATTAAATTTTGATATATCATTCTAATAGCGTAAGTCAATCGATTGGGTAACACAACCAATCGATTGAATTGTGAGACCTCATATTGTTTGAAAACTTCAATCGATTGGGTAACACAAATAATCGATTGAATAAGAAAAAGCCCACATGTCTTGCAAACTTCAATCGATTGAATAAAAAAAGCCCACATGTCTTGCAAAATTTAATTTATGAATCCAATCGACTGATTTTCTAAAAAACATGATTTCAACCTTATACAGATGTAACAAATCAAAGATAAAATTTTATAAGATTAGGATAGCCAAAAAGATTATTACAATTAATGGAAGATCTAATTCGTTATTGTTTTTGTTTTTTATTATTAATGAACATGATAAATGAATGATAAAATAATAATTTATAAAATAAAAAATAGATTTTATAATTAAATAATATATAAAGGATTAATTTGTAACTAAAATTAGATAAGAAGTATTTAATAGTTATTAAAAAATTTAAAAAATATATTTTGTTGTGGGACCATTTAATGGTCCAAACGTTATGTGACTATCGAATTCTTTATCCTGTATCCAAGAATTGATTATATGACTATAAAACACTTTACATAGTCGGTGTATCAAAATTAAACAGGGACAACTTAATATCAGTTAAACTCCTTAACTAAAGTACTTAATATCATTTATGTCAACGCCTTTATTTGTAAACAGTGACAATTGCGACCGGCATCCAGCAGGGTAGCAACTAGCACCAAACAAATGGCGACCCACACCGTGTTGCCACCTTAACGTTCTCCCAAGTTTTGAAACCATCATCTCCCTCCTTTCCCTGCCCCAAAGCCCTATTCCTTCCAAATCATTGTCTACCCATTCCTTCCAGAGACATCTACCTCTTCGGTGACTAGCATTGATGGCACGTGACTAAGGTTTACGGTTTGGTTGGTACTAGTGGCTGGTTTGAGTATGATCCAAGAACTGGGGTATAGGAAAAAGATGAGAATGAATTGGGGCTGGTAATGATGCAGTATTTGCTGGGTGGGCTTTTGTATTCTCTGAATGATGGGAAAGCCGGAAAGGTGACAAAGGGAGGCAAGTGTGAGTGGAAGCAAGTTAAAGGATTGGACAAGATTTCGTTTTGGGAAATGGCGGTCACCCCCATAGCTTGTAGTTACAGCGATGCGAAGTTGTTTCTAGTTCTGAGAAAACACGCCTGAGAATGAGAGAGATGCGATCACGTTCCCAAGAACAACGAAGTTGGTGAATTTTAGGGTACGCTTTGTTGGTCACACACCAGAGCCTCACCTTCCCACAGGATATTTTTCACTTTTCAGTTAAATTGTGTAGTTTACTCCTTCCTCCTGCTTAAGATTGAAAAACACCCAAATCTTTTTTGAACGATATCATACTGCAGTATTGTACCTCGTTGGCTAGTTTTCTTAATTTTGATACTCCCGTAAACAAGTTACTTGTTACACAAGACTTTGTTATAAGTTTCTTTCAGTGGAGGCCTTACACTAACTATCCAAACGAAACTGTAATCTTATTCCTATGGCTTAAAATTGAGAGGGAATATAACAAAAATTATATCAAATTACACATGAAAAATGGCACCGAGAAAAGTGGAGCTGCGACAATCTCTTATTCAACCTTTTCTGGCTGAGACTCTGAAGGTGTAGGACGCCTCTCAGCCAGAAAACGTTTTGTACCCTCAAGAACACCAAAGAATATCGAACCACCGATCCCTATCCACAGTACTCGAGGCCCAACACCCTGTAGTGAATCAGGTTAAAATTAATAAGAAAAAAAAACAACTTGAAAGCACATTACAAAGCATTGAAAATTGAAGATTTTTCCATTGCAATATGGCAATAGCTTTCTGAACCTGCTCTGAGCAGTTAAGGTACAGTTCATAATTTGGTGAGAATTTGGACCATGCTAAAAGTTACCACTCAAGCTGGTGTGTCCAAGAAAGCAAAAATCCATACCTTCAAAAGTGCACTAGGTCCTTCTTCCTTGATAATTGTTTGAACACAATCTACGATTCCATTATATTGGTTTGTAGATCCCTTTAGGAGGAAAATGAGAACTTTGTTAATGGATTGATAATTGAAACTGGATATTCTTACTGATTTGCATGCGGATTACAGTACATAACATGGAATCTTCTGCATATGGCGTTATACGAGTCTCATGTGAAAACGAGATTGAAAAGGAAGAATACAGCAAAAGAAAAGTAGTAGGAAATAGGATTATTTAACCTGAACCATTAATCTTGTCTTGATGACATCAAGGGGAGTTGTTATAGCTCCAGTTAGTGCACCTAATACAGCAAAAGAAAAGTAGTAGGAAATAGGATTATTTAACCTGAACCATTAATCTTGTCTTGATGACATCAAGGGGAGTTGTTATAGCTCCAGTTAGTGCACCTAGAAAAACAAGATTGTTAATCACATTTTAACACTGGCATAATGCTTTAAGTGCTACTGTGCTAGCAGCAATCACACACCTTAAGAGGTTAATTAAGAGAGTGGGGATCTATGTTGTGCTACAAGCCTACAACTTAGTATGTGTACACGTGTGTGTGTGTATATATATATATATAGGAGTAGTCTTCTGATGTCATATAAATATTTAATTACCTGCAAATGCACCAATAATTGCATTTTCTGGATCATTCAAATTTCTTCGGGCCTAAAAATGGAGTGGCAGTCACATCCTCCATCAAGAAATACAGTGCAACAAAACATATAACTATAGAGCTTGAGAAATTTACCGCAGCCATATAACCCATCCTAATCTGCTCATAGATGCAAAACTGAATAGCATCAAAGGGCAAATCCCGCAATAAAAAAGATCCATACCCCTGGGTTTCAAAGATCAATGTCAAAGAAAGATTTTAGCATACAATCACACATGGAAAATAGGATTGTCAAATGTTTCTCAAAAGGAAGACATAGTGAGGAGTTTCATACAGCATAAAGTCCTTTAAAACCTTCCTTAGCAGCAATGAAGCGGACAGCACCAGCAGCTGAAGTAAACTGTCCAGTTTGCATTCGTTGCTTAACAACCTGAGAAGCATTAAAGAAGATGAAATCGTTCAGATAAAAAGTCTTACAAGTTGTCCAGCAAAACAGTTTTCAACCATGAAATATCATTCTTACAAATTAGAACTAATTTACCTCTGTTGGAACGCGAATCAGTGAAGCAGCAATGCCCCCTATGGCACCTGCAGTCTAATAAAATTTAAAATCCATGTGAGAGTTTTGTTTTACCTTGACAAAAGAAACATATCACAAAGAACTTATCATCAAGAAATGCATGTTCCAGCAATATTGCCCCTAATGGAACCTGCAGTCTAATGAAATTTACGAGTATCTTGAAAGATTTTTTACCCCCTATCCAAGGACTTTACATCAAGAAAAGTATGTCCCCACAACAAAAAAATGATACCATAGCATCAACTGTTGTACATAAGTCAATCACAACTGGCCAAATTTCAAACTTGAAGTTAATGTACTTGGTACTTGGCTTGTTTTAAAGCTAGCTTAACATATTTATTGAAACATTTTGAGCATGATACTTAAAAAATTGGTAACGTGTTTAAACAACGTAAATCTTCATATGCCTATATTTTCAGATCAAGGTTTATGTAGGTAATATCTTACCAGATGAGCAAAAGCACTCAGGTTTTCAGGAAACATCCTCAACAGTTTCTGCTTCATAGGCTCATAAACTCCAACAAATAAAGCTGATGCCCTAAAACATTTAAAAGCAACACCAAGGTGTTAAAGAAAAAATTTATGAATTCATACCTTGATAAGTAGACAACAAAAAATCTTGAAAGCTAAGTGAAAAATTGAATGATATCACAGTTTACTGGCAATGCTTATTTGAATCCATGTCTCTACTAAAAGGACTCTTATATGCAACTGAGTCATAAAAAGAATTGTAGAGAAAGACATAACTGAAAATGAGCTTCTGCAGTTAGAATTTAGAATTTACAAACTTCCCTTGTTTTTGTAGCTTATATAGAAAGCACCTTCATGAAAAATGCCAGTGTATTAAGCTAGGCCACTAAGCACTAATTGGTTGAATCATCATCAATGGAAATGAACATAAGCACCCAATGACTATCCAAGTGTTTTCAAAGATGATTAGAATTCTAAGATTGTCTAGTCAACATAGAAAACCTATAATGTTATACAAAATAAATATAAATTTAATACAAATTTTTATCTAATTTGTATTCAAATATTTATAATATTTCAAAAAATAAACAAATTCATCGTATTATGAAACTAAAAAAAAACTACTATAAACAAGCAAGTCAATATAATTCAAAATATAAACAAAGTGTATTGATACATCAACTATAATAATAAGTAACAAACATACATCAACAAAGTCTATTGAATAAATTAAAAGTTGTTAATGAGTATCCAAAGGGCTCTAAATGATTTTCCTCATACTAGTAAATTAAAAGACCTATATTGCAAGCAACTCCTATTCAATTTCCTAACTTATTTGAACAATTTTTGCTGCTCTAATAATTAATAGATGAAGTTGGTGAAGGAGGCCCTGTATTAATTCCATTTATCTCATCTGCAAAATTCACTTCACTTGCTCTTTCTGCTGCTTCTTCTTCTTCATCATCCCAGCTTTCCTCACACGGTCACAAATATTCTCTAAGACCAGATCATTCATGTGCTGAAATAGTAGTACCTGAAAAAATTAAAATAATTAGATGTTGACCAATAAAGGATCGAGAATGTAACACCATGATGCAAATAATGCACAAAATCCAGAATATATGTTGCATAGTCAATAGTGATCATTCTTAACACTTTGCTGCTAAAAAAAAATAAAGCACCCTTAACCGCAATAAGTAAAAATAAGATGAGTCTAATGTTCTTAATAGCAGGTCTCTCTACGGTGTGAGTATGTCTCTTCTGTTAATTATCTCCTTTTATTGTAAAACTTTGCTCTAAACTACCTACTGAACAATGAGTATTTCAAGTTCAAGTTCATAGCATTCAATTTTGGCTGATCAGCAAACCAATTTTTTTATCAGCAAACCAATGGAAGCATTCAATTTTGGCTGATCAGCAAACCAATTTTTTTATCAGCAAACTAATGGAAGCATTCAATTTTGGCTGATCAGCAAACCAATTTTGGTAATAGCTTTCTGAACCTGCTCTGAGCGATTAAGGTATAGTTCATAATTTGGTGAGAATTTGGACCATGCTAAAAGTTACCACTCAAGCTGGTGTGTCCAAGAAAGCAAAAATCCATACCTTCAAAAGTGCACTAGGTCCTTCTTCCTTGATAATTGTTTGAACACAATCTACGATTCCATTATATTGGTTTGTAGATCCCTTTAGGAGGAAAATGAGAACTTTGTTAATGGATTGATAATTGAAACTGGATATTCTTACTGATTTGCATGCGGATTACAGTACATAACATGGAATCTTCTGCATATGGCGTTATACGAGTCTCATGTGAAAACGAGATTGAAAAGGAAGAATACAGCAAAAGAAAAGTAGTAGGAAATAGGATTATTTAACCTGAACCATTAATCTTGTCTTGATGACATCAAGGGGAGTTGTTATAGCTCCAGTTAGTGCACCTAGAAAAACAAGATTGTTAATCACATTTTAACACTGGCATAATGCTTTAAGTGCTACTGTGCTAGCAGCAATCACACACCTTAAGAGGTTAATTAAGAGAGTGGGGATCTATGTTGTGCTACAAGCCTACAACTTAGTATGTGTACACGTGTGTGTGTGTATATATATATATATAGGAGTAGTCTTCTGATGTCATATAAATATTTAATTACCTGCAAATGCACCAATAATTGCATTTTCTGGATCATTCAAATTTCTTCGGGCCTAAAAATGGAGTGGCAGTCACATCCTCCATCAAGAAATACAGTGCAACAAAACATATAACT
Source organism: Arachis ipaensis (assembly GCF_000816755.2). NCBI lineage: Eukaryota > Viridiplantae > Streptophyta > Magnoliopsida > Fabales > Fabaceae > Arachis > Arachis ipaensis. The sequence continues at coordinate 115,889,079 of NC_029787.2, forward strand.
ATAGAGCTTGAGAAATTTACCGCAGCCATATAACCCATCCTAATCTGCTCATAGATGCAAAACTGAATAGCATCAAAGGGCAAATCCCGCAATAAAAAAGATCCATACCCCTGGGTTTCAAAGATCAATGTCAAAGAAAGATTTTAGCATACAATCACACATGGAAAATAGGATTGTCAAATGTTTCTCAAAAGGAAGACATAGTGAGGAGTTTCATACAGCATAAAGTCCTTTAAAACCTTCCTTAGCAGCAATGAAGCGGACAGCACCAGCAGCTGAAGTAAACTGTCCAGTTTGCATTCGTTGCTTAACAACCTGAGAAGCATTAAAGAAGATGAAATCGTTCAGATAAAAAGTCTTACAAGTTGTCCAGCAAAACAGTTTTCAACCATGAAATATCATTCTTACAAATTAGAACTAATTTACCTCTGTTGGAACGCGAATCAGTGAAGCAGCAATGCCCCCTATGGCACCTGCAGTCTAATAAAATTTAAAAGCCCTGTGAGAGTTTTGTTTTACCTCGACAAAAGAAACATATCACAAAGAACTTATCATCAAGAAATGCATGTTCCAGCAATATTGCCCCTAATGGAACCTGCAGTCTAATGAAATTTACGAGTATCTTGAAAGATTTTTTACCCCCTATCCAAGGACTTTACATCAAGAAAAGTATGTCCCCACAACAAAAAAATGATACCATAGCATCAACTGTTGTACATAAGTCAATCACAACTGGCCAAATTTCAAACTTGAAGTTAATGTACTTGGTACTTGGCTTGTTTTAAAGCTAGCTTAACATATTTATTGAAACATTTTGAGCATGATACTTAAAAAATTGGTAACGTGTTTAAACAACGTAAATCTTCATATGCCTATATTTTCAGATCAAGGTTTATGTAGGTAATATCTTACCAGATGAGCAAAAGCACTCAGGTTTTCAGGAAACATCCTCAACAGTTTCTGCTTCATAGGCTCATAAACTCCAACAAATAAAGCTGATGCCCTAAAACATTTAAAAGCAACACCAAGGTGTTAAAGAAAAAATTTATGAATTCATACCTTGATAAGTAGACAACAAAAAATCTTGAAAGCTAAGTGAAAAATTGAATGATATCACAGTTTACTGGCAATGCTTATTTGAATCCATGTCTCTACTAAAAGGACTCTTATATGCAACTGAGTCATAAAAAGAATTGTAGAGAAAGACATAACTGAAAATGAGCTTCTGCAGTTAGAATTTAGAATTTACAAACTTCCCTTGTTTTTGTAGCTTATATAGAAAGCACCTTCATGAAAAATGCCAGTGTATTAAGCTAGGCCACTAAGCACTAATTGGTTGAATCATCATCAATGGAAATGAACATAAGCACCCAATGACTATCCAAGTGTTTTCAAAGATGATTAGAATTCTAAGATTGTCTAGTCAACATAGAAAACCTATAATGTTTGAAACATCATGCTATCCATGAGGTTCTCACGGTAAGACACCAGCAAGGTTCCCTGCCAATCCAGAATAAAGTCCCTTCAGTATTAGTTTTTCTCCTCCCCGAGCGGCCTGGATTGGAGGAGAGCATCATCAGTATGGTAATGTCAAATGGGAATATTCTGTTTGCTATTAAAAAAAGAATCATTATTTGTTGGCAATATATTTCTGTGGTCACTAACTTAAAGGATCACATTATAAAAAGAAACATAAAAATGGCATCAGGAGCATACATAGGTCACACATATTAAGAATAGATGATTGGATATCGATCATTGCGACTAGATCAATTGCATCCTAGGAAAAACTTATTACAGCGTTGCCTTTTTCTTTTTTTCTATCTTTAATAAATAGATAAATAATTGCAATGCTTTACAGAAGAATCTAGCGTAGCTGGTACTATAGGGATATTTTATGGTTGGATCAGTATTGCACATTGTAAAAATCAACACACAAGCCACGATCTTTGTTGTAAATTGTTTCACCATGGAAACCTACCTGCAAACGTGTTTTTATAGTGTCAATTGGGTATAAAGCTGTTTCAACTACGACTCCGGCTGTACCTCCTGCTATAACGCCCTCTGCAAAATATATTAGGCTCATCAAATAGATTCAATTTTAATAAACTCACCTGGATCATACATTGCCTGCCAACTTAAAAGATAAAACACTACTCCTTACTCCAGTCCTTCACGTCATATATATAGATCAGGGGATATCATATCAACCTTCTATGTAAAGTCGGTCTAATGGTAATCAACAATTGTGAAGTTTTGGCACTCCCTTAACAAGTTAATAATGCTCCCTCACTCGTACGAACAAGAAGAAGCGGCAGTGTTTATCAATGCAATAAAATCATTTTTGTTCCCCAG